>NC_083333.1:23631269-24002921 GCF_963455315.2 Globicephala melas
TTCTCATATTTTTAGTCTCTCTCTTCTTCGAATGTACCATCGATGCCGCTGATGAACAGGGCATCATTAACGCCAGTGAAGGATTATTTATTTAAGGAAGTAAATAACGAGGATTCATAACGCTCACAGCCCTACCCTTAAGGAGTTTAACGCCTAATTAGGAAGACGATAAATATAGCAGATTTATTATGAGAACCCAACAGTAGAGGGCTGTGTCTCAGATCGAGTAGTAGAGACATGTGCAGGAGTGCAGCAGATAGAAGGTTGGCCTCTGGGGCACCATAGACAGCCCTTCAATACCGATCACATTTGTTCATTGATTGATTCATTCATTCATTCAACACTTGTTTATTGAGTGACTGTTTTGTGCCAGGCATTCTTCTAGGCATGAGAATGCCTTGTTGAGCGAAAACAGAAAGCGGTCCCTGCTGTCATGGAAATTAATAATTTAGTGTTTGGAATGGGTAGTTGGGGATAAACATTAAGGCAAGAATCACACAAATGTATGTAGAAGTATAACTATGATAAATCCAACAGAAGAGCAGTACACATACTCTTGAATACTAAAATTAGGGGGATATGACCTAGCCTTGGACTTCAGGAAATGCTTTTATGAGAAAGCTGAGCTCTAGGAAGATAGGCATTAATTGGGTGAAGAGATTTGGGGGAGGTGGGTGTGGTGGGAAGTTTTCTAGGTGAAGAAACACACCTGAAATACGTTGGTATGGAAGAGTCAAAGAATTGAAAATCTAAGTGTGGGTTGGACTTTGCAATAGTCCAAATGCCTGATGATGGTAGCGTGGGGTATGGTGATGGTAACCATGTCAATATAGATAGAAGTAAGTGGATTTGAAAGATATTTGACTTACAGTGGAATTATTCTGGGAGGTAAGCAAGAGGGTGGTGTCAAAGGTTTCAGGATTAACTAGATAAACAGATAGTGGCATGATTTATTGAAATAGGGCCCATGGAAAGAGAACCAGATATGAGCTTGGCTTTGGGCATGTCGACTTAAAGGTACATTTGAGACACCAGGTGGAGGTGTCCAGTAGACGATTGTGTATACAGGCATGGAACTCGGGGGAATCAGAGATGTTCATCTGATAGTCGCCGGCATATAAGCTGTGAGTGCAGCTCTAGGCTTGATAGAATATGTAGACAGGAGCAACTCTGAGCCTTGAGGAACCCCATCACCAATGGCAACATCGGCGAGCCTGCAAAAGAAACAGAGAAAGGGTATATGACTAGGTTGGTAGAAAGAAAATCAACAGAGTGATTTGTCATAGGAGTCAGGGGAAGAGAGTTATCAAAGGAAAGAAAGGTTAACAGTGTCAGAGTGCTGGTCAGATACAAGTAGGACAAGGACTAAAAAAGCATCCACTGGACTTTGTGACATGGAGGTCACCAGTAAACTTATCAGAGTTGTTTCCATGAAGTAATAGGAATTGGAGCCAGACGGAAGTTTGCTTCAGAGGAGTGTTAGGGGAATGAACGTTGAGTAAGTTGTCCATAAACGAGAGAAGAGTGAGGGCCATAGTTGAAGGGAAATGGGTAGTTGCAGGCATTTTGGTGTTTTGCTGCTTTACTGAGAGAGATTGAGCATGGTTGGCTGTCTATGGAAAGAATCCACTCGAGATAAAGATTTTGACTACATAGGAGTGAAGGATCGCAGATGATATAGTGTAGGGCTTGCAGACTTTCATGTGCATGTGAATCAGCTGAGGACCTGACTTAAAATTTAGTTATAATTCAGTAGGTCTGAGGTGGGACCCAAGATTCTTCATTTCTCTGAGCTCCTAGGTGATGCTGACGCTATTGGTGTCTAGACAACACTTTGAGTACCAAGGTTGTAGTAGAACGGCTGGACAATGCTGTGGTTTCTTTAAAACTGAATGATCATATATTGCTTATATGTGGAATCTAAAAAAGTGGTACAAATGAACCTATTTACAAAAAACAGAAATAAATTCACAGATGTAGAAAACAAACTTATGGTTACCAAGGGGGAATGAGGGGGAGGGATAAATTGGGAGATTGGAATTGACATATACACACTACTATATATAAAATAGATAGCTAATAAGAACCTGCTTATAGCACAGGGAACTCTACTCAATAATCTGTAATGGCCTGCATGGGAAAATAATCTAAAAAAGAGTGGAGATATAGGTATACACACATATACTGATTCACTGTGCTGTATAGCAGAAACTAACACAACATTGTAAACCAGCTATACTCCAATAAAAATTAATTTAAAAAATAAAAAAAAAGGGCTTCCCTGGTGGTGCAGTGGTTGAGAATCCGCCTGCCGATGCAGGGGATGCGGGTTCGTGCCCCGGTCCGGGAAGATCCCACATGCCATGGAGCGGCTGGACCCGTGAGCCATGGCCGCTGAACCTGCGCGTCAGGAGCCTGTACTCCGCAACGGGAGAGACCACAGCAGTTAGAGGCCCCCGTACCGCAAAAAATAAATAAATAAATAAATAATAATAAAAAAAAAATGAATGATCGTATATTTATAATGGAATACATTTACCCCGTTGTGTGGCTTTTGTTCCTACCCTTGCTTGTTTGCTTGGGAGTAAAAGGCAAGAAGAAAACAGTGAGTAGAAGTTTCAGTTGGAGGTAGAAAGAACTGAAGAAAGGGATGGATGGATGGATATGGAAAAAAGTAGAAGGTCCAGAGTACTCAAGGTCCCCAAAAAGTTGAAAAGCTGTCCTGGCAGAAGCAGCTGGCAAAGCAGGCTGGAACACAGGGAGCCTACGAGTGAGGATCTTGCAGGTGAAGAAAGCACAGATGGTGACGAGATCCAGAAGCAGCCCTGCAGTGTGGTGACCGGCCTGGCACACGGGGCGGCAATGGCCTCGTTGCTGCTTCACACCCAAGGACGGCAAAGACGGCTGTGAGGCTGCTCGGCTCCAGCACACTCGTGGCCAAATGCTCGAGGCGGAGATTACAGTGAAGGAAGGGGTTTAATCTCGAAGCTCATGTGGGGACTGACCTTTTGGTCTCTTTGAGACTTCTCTTAGGATTAATTCATTTGTGTGACAAATAGTTACTGAGTATTTACTAGGAGCGAGGCACTGTCTCTCAGTAACATGGTACATATCCTATTGAACGAGACAGTGCTTGTGTCCTGGTGGATTCATGCCCCTGAGTCCTGGTTTCCATGTGGATGATGTTTCAAAAAGGATCACAGCATGGGCTTTGTGGGAAAAGAATCTAAAAAAGAGTGGATACATGTCTATGTAGGAGTGATTCACTTTGCTGGACACCTGAACCTAACAAAACATTGTAAATCAACTATGCTCCAATAAAAATTAAAGAAAAAAACCCAGAAGGATCATAGACCTGCCCAACTCAGCCCTCCTCAGCAAACTGGAAAGCGATACCTGAGATGAGATTAGATCAGCTCTACTGTAGCTCTTAAAAAAAACTTCTGTCTCCATCTTTTTCTCTGCATGAAACTTTGGGTTTAGTTTTTTATTTTTTATTTTTTTTAACTGGAGTGAACAAAATTCATTTGTGGGAAAAACAGCAAAGAAAGTCACTTGACCAGCTTTGAAAAAGACTGCTTTTGCCAAAAGCAAAGGAACCCTTTTATCCCACGTTACTGAGAGTTTCCTGAACATGTAGGACAGGAACGTGTATGAAACAGAAGACCTACACGTCGCAAAAGGTAGCAATGATTAGAGACTATGTGAGATCTGAAAATGTAGAGCTAAGAGCATTTGCCTACCATTGAAAGGGAAACATAAAAAGAGAAGAGTCAAGCAGTTTACCATTACTGATTATGCCCACGCGCCATCAAGCTTTTCTCACTTTTAGTGACTATCCTAAGATAAACCAGTAATATGAATGAATTCATAGTAAGTTCTTTTGGGGTTTTTTTTGCGGCACACGGGCCTCTCACTGTTGTGGCCTCTCCCGTTGTGGAGCACAGGCTCCAGACGCGCAGGCCCAGTGTCCATGGCTTGGCCATGGGCCCAGCCGCTCTGCAGCATGTGGGATCCTCGCAGACCGGGGCACGAACCCGTGTCCCCTGCACCGGCAGGCAGACTCTCAACCACTGTGCCACCAGGGAAGCCCATAATAAGTATTTTGATTTAATTTTCAGTAGCCACATATAGGAAGGTCAGATATTCAGCATTTCATGACCTGAGTTTGCTGCCTGGTTGTGCCATTGTTCCATTATTTTCTTTAATATTTCTATCTATAGAGTGATTTCTTTTCTGACTTTGTATTTCGCTAAAATCTGTCCTTGACATTTTGTGAGTAGAAGCTGTTCACCTCGCAGATCAGGACTGCAGATCAGTTACATAAAACAAAGGGAAAGCTTCTTTTATTCTTCTGATAAATGTGGATTCGGTTTTGGCATTGTGTCTGGGCCCTGAAGTGTAATGAGAAGCCCAGCTCTTTCTCTCAACTTTTGATGAATAGAAGACTGTACTCTTTACCTTTGAAATCTGGCTACAGAATCACACTGCACTCCAAAACATTCATATTCCTCCAACATTTCTTGGAACTTTTTGCCTAAAGCCTACTCTGTACTTTCCTGGACTATTTCTGAGACTTTGATCCTTTTCTCTTTGGTTTGTTCCTATCAGTGAGAGCAGTGATACTAATGTGAATGGTGAAAATGAGATCAGCACCGTACAGGTAGGACTGGAGTATTATGATAAATTACGAGAGAGAGGAAGCCAGTTTAGGAAGACAGACTCTCCAAGCTCATAATTCACTCCAACCTCAGAAGATAATAAATTTAGGAGTGTTCTTCGACCTTCATTTGTGCAAGCTGATGATAAACTGCAGTTTTTCTGTTTCAAAGGAAAAGGACCACAAAGCATCTTGGGCCACCAGAAAGTTCAACTCTTACAAAATATTTTGATGAGCTAAATGTAGATGAATCAGAAAACGTGAGGATTGAATTTCCACCATTGTACACATGGGAGGCCTTTTTTTTTTTTTTTTTAATGAGAAAAAGAATGCAGTTGACAAACAGGGTTTAGGTTTTTCTGAATCAAATATTTAGAAACCAGCTCGAGAGATTTTCATGAATCTGAAAGAACAAAGGTCCTTTGCCCATTCCTCATTTTATCATTTATTTTGACTTCCTTGGCCTTTATGCGTTCAGGTGCCCAAAACAAAAAAATAAGTAAATATGAACAAGCCGACTTTAAAGGTAAGCATCAATTTTAGACACTTCCTTAATACAATTCAGCTGTTGCAGAGTTAGCTATATATTTATCTCAGAAGGAAGTTTATTTTCTCTGAGAATGTCACTGGTGCTTCCATTTTAATGACCTTAGATGGTCAGATAGGTTTGACAGAAGATCACCTGTAGGGCTGTCTTTGGGCCAAATTTATTGGGTTGGCCAAAAAGCTCGTTCAGGTTTCTTAACAGAAAAACCTGAACGAACTTTTTGGCCAACCCAATAGCTGTAGGTGAACTTTTTCTTTACTGTCCATCCACTTCTAATTTTTGGCATTTCTTCATCCTCCTTTGATGCCCTCGTCTACCTGATGACCAGGGCCTTGGGCTTTTACACTTTCCCCACCAAGCATCCCACTGACGTGGCCAAGGCCCTATTATCAAAGCTTATCCTTCTCAGTATCAGTTCCACACTGTCCAAATAGTACATGTTAACTTAATTATATAAATTGCTCTGAACTAAATCCAAATCTTTTTTTAGCTGCGGTACCCTTTAGTCAATTTAAATCTTATCAATATGTGCAAACCAATAAAACATATAAATGGTTACAGCAGGGGTGAGGGTTTCCAAAGATCTGGCCAGTCACCATGTTCTCCTACTATGATAAATTGCGTTTATGACCTCAGTTCTCTTTTCTTTGAATCCCTGTACTTTGCCATGTTACTTTGAAGTTTCTCCTACTTAAGGAGGTAGAGTATGTCTCCCTATAAACTTGACTTTGAGTTTGTCCACGTGACTGCTTTGATCGAGGAAGGATTAGTGGACATGAAATAACCAAAGGTTTAAAAAGCTCTGAAACAACCGGGCTTGCTCCCTTATGTGTCATCCATCCTCACGAGAAGAACATGCCTAGGCTTGCCCAGGAGAAACATGAGACACAAATGGAGCAGTGCCATTTACAACAGCTAAGACATGGAAGCAACCTAAATGTCCATCGACAGAGGAACGGATGAAGAAGATGTGGTACATGTATACGATGGAATACTACTCAGCCATAAAAAGAATGAAATAATGCCATTTGCAGCGACATGGATGGACCTAGAGATGATCATACTAAGTGAAGTAAGTCAGACAGAGAAAGACAAATACCATATGACATCACTTATATGTGGAGTCTAAAATATGACATAAATGAACTTACCTTTGAAACAGAAACAGATTCACAGACGTAGAGAAGAGACTTGTGGTTGCCAAGGGGGAGGAGGGTGTGGGGGAGGGATGGATGGGGAGTTTGGGGTGAGCAGACGCCAACTATTAACTATATATAGAAGGGATAAACAACACGGTCCTACTGTATAAGCACAGGGAACTGTTTTCAGTATCCTCTAATCATAATGGAAAGGAATATGAAAAAGAATGTATGCGTATGTACAACTGAATCACTTTGCTGTATAGCAGAAATGAACACAACATTTTAAATCAACTGTGCTTCAATAAAATAAAATTTAAAAAAAAGAAACAAGTGGAGCAGTGCCACCCCAGCCAAACTGCCCCAGATAAGCCCAGCTCAGAACATCTGCTCCCTAGGTAGCCCCCAGAAGCATGAGTGACTCTGTTCAAGATCCGTGGAGCCACCTACCTGAGCCCAGGTGAGATCAGCCAACCTCCAGTTCATCACAGATGCAAATGCTTATTGTCAGATGCCACTAAGTTTGTGTACTTGTTATGCATCATGCCTGTGAATGTGGATAACTGATAGACCTCACTGTATTCTCCTCCTGGGCAGCTCCTCTGTGTGCAGTAAAAGCGTCCATATCTGTAAATCCTCGCTGATAGCACTACTATTTAAAAGAGATTGAGTTGTCAAGAAAGACTTCCAAAAGTGATGGGGATATACGGCTTCTGGCAAGAGCCTCAAAATGAACGTTCCAGTTAGATGCTCTTTGTATGTTGCTCTTACTTTTCAAGGTAATATAAAGATATGTGTTGCCTTGTGTTTCTCTTGTACTGATCCTGTATTACCCCATTTACTGAGTACCTCCCATGCTCTTGGCACTGTTCTAAACGCTTTACATATGTTAACATGTTTATTTTCACAGCTGTGAAAATCCTCTGCAAAAAAAAATAAATAAAGTCAGTCTTTCCCTCCTGTTGTAGGAAAAGCTTCGGTCCAGTGTGTTTTCTGTGTGTCTCACTCACAGCACATTTTACTTTGGCACTTCTGGTCTCCAAATGTGCGGAGGTTTTTCCCCACATCAAGCAATTCTCTGCAGCACCAGCTGGGTGTCCTACAATTTAACTCAGTTCTAACCCTGTCTACCTGGAGCCAGCACCAGATGCCACAGGCGAAGGGCTCAGTCCTACAGGAGGGCATCCCCACGCCCGTGCTTCAGATGCCAGTCACACGCCCATGTTGTCACCTGTGCTTCTGACCAACTGGCTAGAGATGGAAGGTTTCCACAACCCCCTCCTTGGGTTGGATTAATTTGCTAGAGCGGGTCGCAGAGCTCAGGGGAACGCTTACGTCTGCCCGTTGATTAAAGGATATGATAAAGGATACCGATGGACAGCCAGATGAAGAGATGCGTAGGGCCAGGTCTGGGAGGGTCTTGAGGGCAGGAGCCTTGTCCCCCGAGGAGCTGGGGTGCGTCCCCCTCCTGGTGTGGATGTAGACTCACCAGCCTAGAAGCTCTTGGAATCTCGAGCTTCTGAGATGTTTGTGAGGGCTTCAGCACGTAGGCATGATCGACCATTAGCTCCATCTTCAGTCCTCCTCCTGCCTCGGGAGAATGGGGGGGCGGGGTGGACTCTTCCAGTCTTCTGACCACGGCTTGGTCTTTCCGGCAACTGGTTCTCCTCCTGGAGCCGTCCCACCATCCACCAACCATCACCCCATTAGAACCAGAAACGCTCCTGTTACAACGTTTTCAGGAGCTGTGTGTCAGGGACAGAGGACAGAGACCAGTACATACAGTTTCTATTATCTCCCACTATGGGATAGAAAATGATTTGTTATTTCCTCATTTATGAATGCCAAAACTCATTTGAGCCTTATACCAACTCCGTTATATGGATAAGTCAAGTATTATTATGCCCATTACTAGGTACTTTCTGTGGGCTTTATTTTATTTTATTTTTTTAAACTTTATTTTATAGTGGAGTATAGTTGATTAGCAATGTTGTGTTAGTTTCAGGTGTATAACACAGTGATTCATATACACGTATCTATTCTTTTCCAAATTCTTTTCCCAATTAGATTGTTACAGAATATTGAGCAGAGTTCCCTGTGCTACACGGTCTGTGGGCTTTACATATATTCTTTCCTCATTTAATTTTCTCATCAATCATATGAGCTAGAAACTCTATATGATTATCCCCATTTTAAAGATGAGAAAACTGAGGGTCAAAAATGTCAAGTATTTTGCCGGAGCTCGCACAGCTGGTGTAGCTGTGCTGAGGCCTCCATAGCTCAGACACTGCACGGACTGCCTTCTGTTAGCCAGCTGCAGGCTCAGAGGCCCACCCACAGTGACCTCATCTCATTCTGGGTCTCACTTGCTTCCTTTGCCACGTCCAGGGAAACGCATTCAAGAGCCAGTTCATTAGTCCAGAAAGGCCTTAAAGCTGACTGTCTCTGTCTCTGGCTCACCATTTCTGCAGCAGTTCCTAAAAAATGTGAGGTTGGCTCCAGAATCCTATTCCCTAGCAGCTGTCGCATTCACAGTGGACCCCGGTGTCATCTCTGAAAGACCTTCACAGCACCTAGTAATAATAATATACTTAATAATGAGCTTATCTCAAGTATTTACTATAATTCACTGGGGGGCAACATTTTCCCACAAAGCCAGGGGACCTAAGAATAAAGAAAATTTACTTTCTTCTTTCTCCTTAGCTATTCTACCAGAATATTTTTCTGCTGTTCCTTCCCAAGTTCATGTATTAAATCTTTCTTGCTTGTAGGACTGGTTATTGAGGTTAATAACATCCTACATTTCCTTTCCTTTTTTTCATCCAGTCCCCCAAGTAGATCTGTGAAGTAAACTCGGCAGTAGTTGTTGGAACGTGACACTGGCTTTCTGAAGTCTTCTTGCTGGGGCTGAGGGCCTGAGTTGGGGTTTCCTATAAGTCAGGAATTTAAGAAATAATTTAGCTGCCCTTGATTCAAGGAGAAGGCATGACTTAGGCAGTCAAGGTTCTGAATTGAATGATGACACACAGCCTGGAGGACTGAAAAAGAGACAAGCCATCTCAGGAATTAAGAATGCAGAATTCACTGGTGCATTCCAATTAGCTTTGTTAAGATAATTGAGTGTGATAATTAAGTATATACATGGAGAGATCTTCTCAAAAACATGTCAGCAAAGTGTGCATTTTGAATGATTATGTAAGAATCTGGATAATTACCATATAACTTGTAAAAGTCATAATAACCTTTTAATTGTCCAGTAAACAAGATACTGTGTAACTAAGGAAGCCAAGTATTTTACTCGTTAGAGCAGGGCCTATATAACCTAGTAGATTTGAATAAACACTAGACTTAAGCCTCTGATGTTTGGAGAAATGAGGAAAAATAATCATCCTTGTGAATGAATGAATGAATGCACGCATGATCCTGGGTCTATCTAAAGAAGAATTTGGGTGGCAGCCAATATGGAGGAACATTTATGACTCTTAAATCAGGGGTCTGCTCCTTTAGCCTTGATTTTAAAAATGAGATGGAAGAAGTCCAGAGGCCCTTAAGCCTAAGTGAAATCTCTGCAGCTTATTTTTCAAAGTAAATCCCATAGAAGAAGGAGGCATTGTGCAAAGAGATGTAGTGAATTGAAGGCATGTGTACAGAGTGACTTGCTCCAGAGGGGTGGGATCGAGGATGGACCTAAGAATGGCGTGGAATAGCAGAGGAGCAAAGACTGAGGAGTTGGACCAACTTTTGAATCCTGGCTCAGGTTTTTACCGGTTCTGTGACCTGGATTAACGACTTGACTTCCTGACCTTCAGTTTTCATGACCCAAAGGGTGTGGTAACATCCACCTCTCTGCAAGATGGCTCTGGGTACCAAATGAAGTTGTGTATGTCAAGTGGCCAGCAGTGAGTGTGACTCTGTCCCTATTAATAACTTTCTTCATTTCCTTTTCATTTTCTCTTGTGATTGGAGGTTGCGTCTTAATCAAAATTATATTCCATTTTTGTATCTAGCTCTGCTTCTGGTCCTTAATAAAGGGTTCATTGAATGCTCGCGTTTGAATGAATGACCCAATGAAACCACGTAAAATGACCGACAGTGATCTCGGGAGTGTGACACTAGGTATTGGGAAAACTGGCTAAGGGCAAACCTGCACCACTTAAAAGCTGGTTCCCTTTTTTTAAAAAAAATATTTATTTTTAATTGTGGTAAAATACCTATAACATGAAATTTACCATTTTACGCATTTCTTTGGTCTTTTTTTCCCCTTTTTAAAGAAACTGAGGTATAGTTGATTTATAATATGTTTCAGGTTTTCAACCTAGTGATTCCCAATTTTTAAAGGTTATACTCCATTTATAGTTATTATAAAATATTGACCCTATTTCCTGTGCTGTACAATATATCCTTATAGTGTATTTATTTTATACACAGTAGTTTGTACCTCTTAATCATTTTACCCATCTTTAAATGTACACTTCAGTGGCAATAAGTATACTCACATTGTTGTACAGTCATTACCACCACTGTTTCCAGAGCGTTTTTCATCTTTTTGCAAAGCTGAAATTCTGCCCTCGTTAAGCAATAGCTTCTCATTGCCCTGGAAACCACCATCCTTTCTGTCTTTGCAACTTTGATCAATCTAAGTATCTCCTATGTGTGGAATCATATAGTAATTGTCTTTATGAGACTCTTATTTCACTCAGTGTAACAGCGGCAAGGTTCATCCACGTTGTAGCATGTCAAACTTTCCTTCCTTTTTAAGGCTGAATATTATGCCATTGTGTGAATATACCATGTTTGGCTTATCTATTCATCCACCATCCATCCACCGATAGACATTTGGGTTGTTTCTACCTTTCGGCTATTGTGAATAATGCTTCTGTGAGCGTGGGTGCACAGGTATCTTCCAGTTCTTGTGGGTATGTGCCCAGAAGTAAATCGCTGGACCACACGCAGTTTATTGAGGAGCCACCATGCTGGTTTCCAGAGTGGCTGCAGCAGTTTGCATTCCCACCAGCAGCGCGCAAGGGTTCTCATTTCTTATCCTTACTGCCCCTTGTTGCTTTCTTTTTCTTTTTTTGGAAGTGATACCCATTCTAATGGATCTGAGGTGATATCTCACTGTGGTTTTGATTTGCATTTCCTTAATGATTAGTGAGGTTGAGCATCTTTTCTTATGTTCCTTGACCATTTGTTTTATCATCTTCTGGTTCACTTTTCAAAATCCAGAAATTCAAACAGTACTGTTTCTTCTCTTTTCCCCCACCTGTTTCCATTTTCTCCAGAGAAAGCAAAAACCACTTGCCTTCAAAGTTCTAGGTAACACAACATCGTAAATCAAGTATACTTAAATCAAAAAAAAAAAAAAAAGTTGTAAGTGTGAATGTAGCAGCCAGAGCCACTGAATGGTCTCCAGCCTTGTTATGCTGCACCAACATAAGTAAACTCACACAGTTGACAACCAGAATGTAGGAGCAAATACTCAGCTACATCTCCAAACCCACACGGCTCTCCATCTTTCAGCTTGAGCAGCTTCTTCAAAGGATCGCAACTCCATAACTCCCCTAAATATGAATCACTATCAATACCTAGGCTTTTATATATTCTTTCTGTCTTTGTAATTAAAACTCGATATAAGATCCTTTTTTAGTGAAGTCCAAAAAAATCGTCTCAGTGGAGGAGGGTTCCCCCCAGGTATGTGAAATGTTTTTCTGATAAGGATAATGTACAACTTAAAAAACAAATCTACACTGTAGAAAGTGATTTTTAAATGCAGCAGGAGAGATTTAATCTTGATATGAGAGATGTCTCTCCTCCAGAAAACGCTAAATACTGAAACAAGTTTAGGAGAAAAGTTATAGACTCTTGTCCTTGGAAAAGATGACATCTATTTAAAATCTATTAAAATGTAGAATTTCTATTGCCCTCTGAACAATGGTCTCTAACAATTTTGATTCAGCACACCCATGTTTGAGTACGGGGCCCTGTTGCAGAAAGCATAACGCTGCTATCTGTTTGCCACCTCAGGAAAGTGCAGATAATCAAAAATAATACAATGTAAATAATAAAAGAAAAATATAAACAATAAAAGAGAAAAATCCCATGCCTTAAATTTAAATTTGACAATTATTTTAAATAAGGCTCAAAACAATGAGAAAGACTCTGTGTGATATAATATTTTAGAAGTATTTGCTGTAAAAATAAGCACATTGATGACATCTGGTTGCACTTTGTACATTTTGACTCCGATTTCTTTGCTGTGAATCTATTTTAGGTGTCATGCTATCTTTGTAAATTTACTCTGGGATCTTTCATTCCATTCAAAGCATCCTCTCCCTCAGTGTTTCCTTATGCAGTATTCTCTTAAGCTATTTTTAAAATTTGAGTAGTTATTTATTGTTGAGAATATACTTTCTCAGTTACATCTTGCCTTTATTGGTTCAAAAAGTATATTTTATTATTGAAGTATAATTTATCAAGTACATGTCTAACTGAGATCTGTTAGTAGTGGGGGTTTTTTTTCCATTCAACCTGTAGTAAATTTCTCTAACAATAATCTAATAGTAATTTCTTCTCATCTTTAGCAAAGTTTTTCTGTGTATATCAAAAGAATTTTCTGATGAAAATGCTTCCCATGTATCATTTTAACCGTTTTTACCCTGTTAGAAACAACACTTGTATTCCCGTGGAATAGGAGTCTTTTATTATTTGCCATCACATGAAAAGGCCCACGTGGGGCCTCTGAACGTTCATCATCAAGTTTCATGAGATTTTTGTAGCGTTTGGATTGCGCATTGTATGACTTTACACACACTGAAAAAATGCAGGTTTACCTTCTTATTCCAAGTGCTTAGTGTTTTTCTCTCTCTCTCCCTTTTTCTCATACATATATATATACACACATATATAAGAAACGAGAGTTTCTTATCACATCGTATGTGACAGGGAGAGACTGATACACAGTGAGATTAAGTAACTTCCCCAAAGTCACCTACTTAGTACGTGGTAGTGTCAGGAGTCTGAGCTCAGGGAGTCTGGCTTCAGAACGCCTTTCTTACCCTGTGCTATCCTTTTCCACCACTGCCAGTGGCCGTCGTTCTGTTCTTGTGTTTGCATTAGCAATACAAGTTGCTAATGCAACTTGGTTTCCAAACCATGATGGATTGTCTAACCCATCTGTCCATTTAGGGAAAGTGAGTTTAAACTAGGTAATAGAATCCATAATTCCAGTGCATGGGGTGCAAGTAAACAGTAATAAGCTGCAGTGAGATGAAAGCACAGGAAGATGAGGGTACCCATCCCCCTCCCTCTGTCGCTGTAGAAAGCCTCCTCTTTCTCTGGGAATCCTTGCATTTCCTAGCTGAGATCAGCACTTTTTTTTTTTTCCCTGTAATTATTGATTGATTGATTTTTGGCTGAGTTGGGTCTTTGTTGCTGCACGCGGGCTTTCTCTAGTTGGGTCGAGCGGGGGCTGCTCTTCGCTGCGGTGCACGGGCTTCTCATTGCGGTGGCTTCTCTTGCTGTGGAGCACGGGCTCTAGGTGCACGGGCTCAGTAGTTGTGGCGCGCGGGCTTCAGTAGTTGTGGCTCATGGGCTTAGTTGCTCCGCGGCATGTGGGATCTTCCCGGACCAGGGCTCGAACCCGTGTTCCCTGCACTGGCGGGCAGATTCTTAACCACTGCACCACCAGGGAAGTCCCTGAGCTCAACACTTTTTTGATATAAGGCATCACAGAGTTTACCAAAGTCTGTTCTGTATTGTGAGTATTACTAAAACTTGTTTCCTTCTTATTCTTAGGTTGAAAATAAATATAAATACAGCTTCTAATATTTTCTTTCCATACTCACAATGAATTATGTTGGACACCTTCTGGACTGTAAGTAGCCCACTGGGGAGACCATTACAGTACTGCAAGACGAAAATTTAAGTGAGATTAGAGAACAAATGATCACTGAACTCTGGACTGAATTTTTAGGGAAGAGTCAGAATTTTAAAACATGAAAGAGGTCAACTAAGATTAACACTTTAAAATCTCCTCTGGTCTCCATAGAAACAGCAAATTCAGGCAAGCAGTTCAGCTCTCCAAGAGTTTTGAAGGATAAAATGTCTCTAAATGTCAAAAACTATTATCAGCCTCAACTGGAATTGGCTTTTGCGCCTCAGCCTGTGGTTACACAACACTCATCCTTCAAATACCCTTTCCGCAAGTGGCGGCTGACACTTGAACCTGTGAGAACTCCACTGCTCTGCTGGAAACTCAGATTCAGTGGCTCTTTCAGAGGGTCAGTATTTGCTGGTAATGGAAGGCTCGTACGTGGAGTAACATGAGGCCGAATTGTTTATTAAAGTTAGTTCACGGTTAAAACTGTACGTTTTTCCATTGTTGAACCTTTTCTGTTTTTTGGATATGGAAATAGCTGATAATTTTATTGACCTGAACATTCACTCTCATATTAAACAGCTGAGAGATTTAAGGGGTATTCAGAGAATTACAGTGTCTCAGCGTAATGAATGTCTTATGTTACTGGGTCTGAGCCAATACACCCAGTACCTTATAATTTTTTCCCCTGATTACTTTGCTTCAAGCCCTTTTTGTGTGCGGCTAACAACAACTGGATTTCACTGCTTGCTCCAGTGGGATGTTTCAAAAATTCCTGGAGGCCATTCTGGCTTACTCTTTCAAGTAAATCTCCCCTTTCATAATTTATAGCTGTCTGTAGAACTTCTGGTCTTACCGATGACCCACTAATCTGCCTTACCAGGGAACTGGGTGCTAACAACCATCTAGAGACTAGTTGGAGAGACATTCAGTGATGTTTAGACATGCTTAGAGTAGGCCTTGGTAAGTCCAGTTGACTTTTCCATTCCATTTCCATTGCAACTTTCATTACTAATTAACTCCTTTTGGAATTGCGAACTTTTTTCCCTTCCCTCTCATTCTTGGTCATCCACAGCATAATCAGCCCATGGAACTCAGCTCTGTGAGTTTTTGTTTTTATTTTTTAAATGTTTTTATTATTTTTTCATAGACTGGATATGTATTAGCGTCAGCAGAGTCATGGGAAAGTAATAGTGATCAAGAGACACCATTTTCACAAAGTCTAAAGTCACAAAGTAATGAGATTGATTTCCATGATTTGCACGAAACATCAGCTTTGGTCCTGTCTAAGTATAGTTCATAAATCTCGGGGCACATGAATGACATACTGCATTCTAAAGAGAGCTTGGTTTATACACACGCATTTTGTGGGTCATATCTGATATTTAAAGTTGATACATTACTGGTGTTAATCAACGAAGAGCCTCAAATTTTTTCCAGTGAGCATTTTAATTGGATGAAGACTCGAGGGTCTGGGGTAAACTCAACCCCAAACTGAAAGACGCAAAGTCTGTGAAAATGAAATAATAATGATGTAATTTTGAATTGTTAAAATGCATTTTTACTAGGTGTTTCAAAGCACTTCTATGTTGGGACTCATTTAAAAGCAGTAATATAACAATGGTATAGTGCCTGTTACTTTGTAAGTACTTGAAATACTCAGTAAATAATTTGGATGCGTTATGTTATTGAACACTCCTGCTTATCTTAGGAGATTGATGCTATCAGGTCCCCATTTTAAAGATGAGAAGAATAATTAAATCACTCATTGCAGTGTTGCACGGCTGGAAAACAGGCAGGGGGGGAAGTTTTAAAGCAAGGTCACTAACCTCAAAGCCCCAGATCCTTATCCCTCTGCCCCCTTCTGCCTCTCCTTCCTTTTGGGTTTCTGGCAGGAAATCAGCAAGCACCCCTTGCTTTTTCCCAAGGGGAAAACAAGTGATTTGTTTCAAATCGCAGTTTATGGAAAGCTCAGGTTAGTGTGCGATTAACAATAAGCCAAAACCAATTCCGTTTAGAAGGTAAGAATTTTCTGTATAGTTTTTACATATAAGAAATAGTAACTAGTATTTTTACGGCACTAATCACCTATCAGGCACGATATTAAGTACCTTACTCTTCAACTCTTAATCCCCACTTAATCAACCCAATGAAATAGGTACTGTTACGAAACTCATTTTATAGGTAAAAAAACTGAGGCACAGGGAAATGAAGTAAGTTGCCCAAGATCACACTGCTCGGAAGTAAGGAAGTTGCCCAAGATCACACCTTTACATCCAGGTGGTCCTGCTCCAGAGTCTGTGCTTCATTGTACCTTTTACTCTCTTACCTTTCCCCTGACATCTAGGTAGCTGAATACCACACCTCTTGCTGAAACTCCAGGGCTTTAGCTGAAGTCCCTTATCTTTTGAGTAATACAGACCAAATAAATAATGCGTGAGCTCAGCTAATAAGAGATCATGGAAATACTGAGTAGCAGACAGAATTGAAGACGAAATTAGTACTTTTATCATGAGAATATGACCTAATCTGGAGCTACATATGGTTCAGATTGAATCCAAACTCACAGAATTTCAACGGATTCCTTCCCCCCCACCCCCTCTTTTTTTACTTTCACTGTGAAGTCTGTTGGTGAGACAAGTATTACTCACTTTGTGTGTGTCTGTTTGATGCCATTCCCTTCCTTCTGTTCTTTCATGCCAGATTCATAATAGAGAACTGCAGGTACTCAGGCAATTTCTTGGATCGTTCTGAGTAGAATTTTGTGGTTGATGTGCTTCTGTGTGGTCAGATTTGGAATTCGAGATTACGAGTATGGAAAAGACCACCATATGTTCATCCTGATACCAAAAAAAAAAAAAAAAAAAGATGGTTTAACAACCTTGGACCATCTAAGCTGCAGATACTGGGTGGGTGAGACTATGCGATAGACTTGCCTGGTGTAATAATAAGGCAGGTCAGAGCAGCCACAAGCTTTCCAACTTCTGGGCGACTCATTTTGTCCATATGGCTGTGCAACTGACCCAGCACTATTTGGTGATAGGCTGTTCTTCTCCCTCTGCAGTGTGGTTTTGCCTTTGTTGTTAATCAGGGAGCATATATGTGTGGGTCTGTATCAGTACCACTCTGTACTCTTTAGTCATTTGGTCTGTTTTTATACCAGTACTATATTGTGTTAATTACTATGGCTTTATAATAGATCTTTCAGATCTTTCTTTTCGTTTATAGCTTTCTTGAAATGGACAAGACCACTCTTTCAATGCCGAATATAAATAGTGTATTTATTGTCTCATTTTTGCTAGTGGGGAAAATTCTCCATATTTACCATTAAACATAATGTTTGTTTCGTGGGTATTTTATCGGTTTAAACAAGCTTTCTACTTTTCCTAGTTTTCTATGAGTCTTTAAAATCATAACTATTTGTGTTAAATTTTGTAAAAATTTTTTCTGCATCTATTGATATGATTACATGATTTTTCTACTCTTAATGTAGTGAATTACATTAAGTTTTTAATATTAATGTACTCTTGCCTATCTGGAATAAACCTCACTTGGATTTAGTGTATTATTCATTTTCTGTATTACTGGATTCAATTTAGTATTTCCATAAGAATTTTGACATATAAGTTCATGAGAGAGATTAGCCCATACTTTCCCTTTTTTTGTAATTTTATTGTCAGGTTAGGGAATCAAAATTTTGCTGCTTCCTCCACCTCCTCACCCGCCCACCCCCACAAAAAAAAGAGGAAGTATTTCCTTTTTTGTCTAGTCTCTAAGAGTTTATGTAAGGTTGGTATTATTTTACCTACAAACGTTTGGATGAATTAACTAGTGAAATGCTCTGGGCCTGGATCCTTCTTGTGGGAAGGTTTTATAATTACACATTTAATTCAGATTTTCTGTTTCTTCTTTTTATAGTTTTGGTAGGTTGTGATTTTTAAGAATTTAAAAATTTTTACTTTATTGCTAATTTCATTGGCATAAAGCTGTTGACAGTTATCCTCTTATTATTATTATTATTTCTAGTATCTGTAAGATCTGTAGTGATGTCCCCTTTTTCATTCCTGATATTGGTAGCTTGTGTTTCTATTTTTTCCCCTTTGATCAATCTTGTCACTGTTTCGTCAATTTTATTAACCTTTTCAAAGGAAACACTTTGGGCTTTGTTGATTTTCTCTATTGTATGATTGTTTTCTATTTAATCAATTTCTGCTTTTATTTTTGTTATTTCCTTCCTTCCACTTTCTTTGTATTTATTAGGCTGTTCTTTTTCTAGCTTCATGGTGTCTTAGAGCACTGATTTCACTTTTTTTCTTTTCTAGTATATTTATTTGAAGCCACAAATTTCTCTGTTAGGACTGCTTTTGCTGCACCTCATAAGTTTTGATACGTCATATTTTCATTATCATTTGGTTAAAATATTTTCTAATTTCCATTGTTACTTGTTCTTTGATCCATGAGTTGTTTAGAATTTTGCTGCTTATTTTCCAAATACTTGGGAGATTTTCAAACATTTCAAAACATTTCTCTGTTATTAATTCCTATCTTAATTTCACTGTTTTGAAATATTCTGCTTAATTGTTAATGTTTTGAAATTTGTTAAGACTTGCTTCTCTGCTTTTTATCTTGTTAAGTACTACTCTATATGCACTTGAAAAAGAATTTGAAACTCTGCAGTTGCTAAATGCAGTGTTTTATACGTCAATTAAGTTAAATTGGTTAATTTGTAGTGATTATTCTAGAAGTTAAAATGTGCATCCTTGCCTTAAATGACATTCTTTCTTAATTTAATGCTTTCACCACTTCCCGAGCAGTGTACGAGCTCCATTGATCCTGTTCTCTTCTGTCTTTTGAGCTGTTTTGTCATATTCTACTTCTGCATATGTTGTGCACCTCACGAGATATTATTGTTGTTTCAAGTGGTCAGTATTCTTTTATACTTGACCTGCACAGTCATGCTTTCTTGTGCTCTTCATTCCTTCTTGCTCTTCTGTACTCTCACCTTGGATCATTTTCCTTGGTTTGAAGAACTTCTTTTAGAATGTCTCATACTGTGAGTTTTTAATGCATTAGTTCAGCTGGTGTTTTTCTGAAAATGTATTTTGTATTTTCACTTTGTATAAAATTCTAGGCTGGCATTTTTGGTTTTGCTTATTTTTTTTCTTTCAACAATTTATAAATGTCTTACATTATCCTCTGGCTTTTATATCAATATTTTGTTGAAAATAGTTTTTGCTCCTTTTTAAAAAGTTAATGTTTCTTATTTCTCTGGATTTTTTTTAACTTCTTTTTGTTTTTGATTTTTAACCAAAGTTTTCCTTATTCGTGTGTGTGTGTATGTGTGTGTGTGTGTGTGTGTGTGTGTTGTGGGGAGTGGAGAGAGAGAAAGAGGGAGATTGCTTACCTTGTTTGGGGTTTTCAGATCTTTCAAATGTATCATTTAATCCCTTTCATCAGTTTCAGGGTCTTTTGGCATTAGTTTTTCCAATTGGTCCCCATTCTGTCTCTACTCACATCCTGGAAGTTTAAATACAGTATGTTACAGTTTGAATGTTTCTGTATGTATTTTCTTTTCCTCTTTGTTGCTTCCTTTTTTTCCCTCTTCTTCAGTTTGGATATTTTTTTATTGTTTAGTCTTTGCGTGTACTATTGTGGGTTTTTTTTGCATTGTCTAGATTGCTCTAATGAGTAATTCCAGTTATAGTATTTTTCATTTCTAGAAGGTATATTTAATTCTTTTTACAGATTCAAGTTATTTATTACATTCTCCATGTTTTTATCCATTCATTTATTTTGTCCATCTTTTTCCTCTATTTTATATACTATACTTACATAGTTATCTTAATGTTCTTATGTACAAAGTCCAGTATCTGGATAATCTGAGAGTCTACTTCTGTTGCTTAATTTTTTTCTTGATTATCAGATAAATTATCTATTTCTTTGTTTTTAAATTTTAACTTTATGCCAGTCTTTTTGTAAGAAAAGAATTATAGATATTGAATATAATGTTATTTTCCCCCAAAGAAGTGTTGCCCTTTCTTTTGCTAGGCAGGTGAGGGAAAGATCATCTAAGTCTAGCAGTAATTGCACTTATGTAGTAAGGGCTTGGCTGTGCTTTTAGTTAGATTCAGCCCTTATCGCTGCTGCATCCTTAATCTTCTCACTGAGAACTTGGTGGATTTCTGTCTCCTTAGTCCTTCTGCCAGCTCACTCCATCTGAGGTGTAAGCTCCAGCCCCAGACAGCTTCAGTATCTGGCACACGTACTGAGGAGGACGTGGGCCATGCTTTGATGCAGGTCCTTTTACCCTCAGAACCATGAAATTGAAGTACCACCCAGCCCCATCCCTCCCTTTTGGCTGTGGTCCTCCACGGGTTTCATGAAAAGTCTAATGAGTCTCTATCTCCTCAGGAATGAAATTTGTGCCTCCCAGAGGCTTTAAATTACACTCTAACCTTCCACCCCAAAAGGTTCAAAATATGGCGGGTATTTGTGTTTACTGAAGGATTTTGTCTTATTGGCGCTACCAGCAGGTGAACCCCACCGCCTGCACGGCCTGGGCACTCAGCAGCCTTCCTGTGGGGTCATGTTTTTGGGCTCTTTCAGATCCCCGTCTGTCGTGCCAGCCTGTGTGGCTCTTGGGGGCACTGTTAGTGCCAGTTTTCTGCAGTGGCATCCCAAGACTGCCAAGTCTGACCCTCAGAGTTTCCCAGGTGGCCGGTGCCCTCAGGGAGGAAACGACCATCGCTCGGTTGGCAGCTCTCTCAGGAAGTGCTCTTCTCTCTTTGGCATTTTAGTTGATCCAGTCCTCATTGCGTCCAAAGTTTTCTGATGAGTCTGAAAGTATAATTTTGTAATGTATCCTTTTCTTCCCTAGTTGTCACACCAGGAACAAAGACCTGCCACTATGTACAACATCTTGTCTGGAAGTCAAAATTTCATTATTATTACTGATATTATTATGATGGATTATTTAGAAAAGCTTCCTCCAGTTTTCTAATTATTGGTAAAGCCCCACACCTTTTCAGACTTGTTATACTGAGACAAACTCTATCAAATTTCTTTCCTATATGAGCTCTATGATTTGGAAGGAATTTCTACAGTCTGTCTTCTGGCTCTATTCTATGCCATTTATCTTTGTGTGATAACACTGTGCGGTCAGCAGATTGGACTGTAGGAATTGCTGTGGAAGCCGTTCCTGTACCAGGCTGGATGCCGCGCAGTAATGTAACCATCCATGACAACCCTGTGAGTCTCCTATATATACCCACTAGCCCACATCAATTATATTTTGATTTCAACTTCTCCTCACTTGGATTACCAAAATGCCTACAGACATTCCAATGGCAACTGACATGAGAGGTCAGAGTGGAAAGGCAAACCTGTTACAGTTAAGACGTCTGAATCTTACAAATTTTAGGAAAGTATATGACCAAGTGACCGTATTCCTAAAAATTTTCCCAGGACCACAGAAAAGCCCCATGTAAGTGAGGGGCCCTGAAATATAAGCTCTTTTAGCTTCACAGAAAGTCCACCTCCATCAATAACATGTGTACATACAATTACCACCACAATAAATAAACAAATAAGCACAACAAATGAAAACCGAGAACAGAAACAAGGCTAGCTGATATCCACAAATGGGTTTCTGCTAGTTTGACTTGTCCCTATATTTGATAGAACCTCCTAGGAGGATAAAACTTAAAAGATATTATACTTGATTAAGTATTCAAGAAAAATGGACACTTCTAAAAAAAGGAAGGCATCACGTTAGAGTGACTGTAATGCCTAGGTTTAAATCCCAGCATCACAATGTACTAGCCGTGTGACTCTGGGCAAGTTTGTTAGTCTTTTTACGCCTTAGTGTAGTATCTTTACCTATAAAACGGAGATGTGTGTGTGTGTGTGTGTGTGTGTACACACACACACACAAATATATATACTTACACATATTGATATATCGACATGTATTATATCTCTCCACATTACAACTCTTTCTACATGTATCTGCATCTGTATATGAAAAGAGCACCGAGCATATCGTAAGTATTCTTTAATGTCTGTGAGCATCATTGTTTGGATCTACTCTTAAGTAAATATTACACTGGTATTGCTTACCATGTTTAATAGGGAATTCATAAAGCTTACAACTTTTTAGGTAAAAGGCATTAGTCACTAACCTTCAATATACTCTGGAGTGCGTGGAAGTACGTATGGGGAGGAGTAAGGCCTGCCTTTAAAGACCCTCAACTGTATCTTGGAGAAAACTGCCTGGGAGGACAGCTCTCCAGGCCACCTGAGGTCAGGGGCCGTGTGTGTTTGAGGCGTCCACCTGCAGGACAGTGTGATTTCCTCCCAAGAGCGTAAGGCAGAAACTGAAGGGGGAGGGGCTTAGTGATGGAGACAATAAAGGTTGGATCTTCTGGAGAGAAGTTCAGGTAAAGAGGTGAGAGCGCTGAGAGTTTAGGAAGCTGGAGCGAGAGAAGGTAAGATGTTTACGTGTAGTGTCACGAGGGATACATGTGACCATGGAACGAGCAGCAGGGAAAGGAGACCCAAGTTGAGGACTGAGGAATTCAGAGGACGAGGCACTGGAGGCGGCATCCGTGTGCCTACTGAGGCCTCCCAGAGTGACAGCAGGGCTGCTTGGAGAGGAAGGCTGCAAAGCCCTGTGTCACTGTCCTTAATGGATGGAGGGGAGACTGGGAGGTTGACTGGGGAGACCCTCTCCATAGGGTGGAGGAGAAACTTCACAGGGAAAAGAGGTCTTACTTGAGGCTGACAAGCAAACGGATTTAGGAGAACTCCGGATGCCAGGCAGTTGGCTGGCAGGGCGCCCTCCAGTCCTGCAGCAGAAGGACCCCATGCCTGCCCCATAGGGGGTAGTTACAGTAGGGGGGTTGGCCAGGTGCCATGTAATGTACATACTTGACAAAGGACACACATTGCACCGGGAGCAGGGAAAGATGTTCCACCCAAGGTGAGAAGCTCAGCACCGGCTCTGTGGGCCTTTATCTCTCGGTAGGAAGTGGTCCAGGCCCAGAGCTCCCTCTTACGCGCGGCTGAGTGGTGGTCCAAAGACTGCATGCCTGAAGCTGCCTTTGCCAGCATACACGCCAGGTAGGAATGAGGGCCCTGAATTGTGGCTGTGGTCGTGGAAATGGAAAGTGGATAATGACATTGAAAGGAAGCGCTTTGGAAGCACGGCCTGGGGCACACTTCTTCCGAAGTGAGCATCAGAGGAGCGCTGGCTCTGCCTGAGGCTTAGAGCAGCTCACCTAGAGTTTCAGGAGCTCCGTGCCCCAGCGGGCGCCCAGAGCCCCCGTTGCAGCCACGTGTGGACGTCTCGTGGCAGCGCGTGGCCGCTCCCCCCATCCCCGCGGGCCTGAGTGGAGCGCGCCTGGCTCCTGTGACTGATGCTGGGCCGCTGGCCCTCTGCTCAGAGCCGGGCTCCTGCTGGCTCTCTGTCGGGTCCTTGGAGGCAGGACTTGTAATTTCCTGGGACACAGTGCCAGGTGAAATGGGTCATTGTATCAACAAGAATGACACAGTAACTTAAGCCTGGGAATGCAGTGTATCCAAGCTTGTCGTTTCCTAGATGAGGTCAAATTACAACAGTCCCTTAAAGGACAGAGAGGTTGAGAAATGTTGCTTCTTTCGGTTTTTTTGTTTTTTTTAAATTGTGAGGCACCTATGATGGTAGTGGCCATGGGAAGGAAGTGGAGGAGGGACCTTTCCACAGCTGTGACTTAAAATGACTGAATCAGGAATTAGGACCAAGAAACAGAAATTTCCTTGAGAGCGGAATGCGAAGGGTTCTGTGTTTCGCAGACAAGTCCAAGCCTTCCCGTTCTTTAGGCCCTTCCTTCCTTCCTTCCTTCCTTCCTTCCTTCTTCCTTCCTTCCTTCCTTCCTTCCTTCCTTCTTCCCTCCCTCCCTCCCTCCCTTTCTTTCCTTCCTTCCTTCTTTCCTTCTTTCCTTCTTCCCTCCCTCCCTCCCTCCCTTTCTTTCCTTCCTTTCTCTTCTTTCTTTCTCCCTAGGAGGCACTGCTTGTGAAATCCAGAACAATTCCCAGGCTCGCTTTGGGGTTCATTAACCATCTTGAACTATTTTCCAAATGTTTTAGGTTCGAAAAAACCCAAACCACACTGGGCCAGCCACTTTTTTTCTTCTTCACTGTCAAACCTATGTGTATTTTAAGGGAAATGTGAGCCATATGTTTCTGATTCCTTTACACTTAACTCATCAAGCAGGATTTGTTAAAGCCATTTGATGTCCTGGATGCCTTTTGAGCCGTTTCCTTGTGACTTGCAAAGCCCTTTATTCTCTAGACATAGGAAGTTGCATTTTATGAAATGTAAATGAGCTGAACCCCCAAAGGTCTGATCTGGGTCAGAATTCTGAATAATTGGAATTAGTTATAAGCATGCGCTATGCCACTCTTTCAGAAGAATTCCAGTGCAAGGAATAGCTCCCGTATTTTTCATTAAAATTTCATAAAGTTGGCTAAACCTTAATCAGAATATACTTGGGAGAAAAAAAAGGTAAAAAATACCTTATAGCAAGGACATATATAATTAATGAAAATGGATAAATATTTCTGATTAAATAAGAACTACCTCAGCTAAATTAACCTTAAAATGAAATAAAATAGAACAACCAAATGAATCTCCGACAGTCATTAAATTTGATCCCATAGGTAAGTGGCGGCTTTTATTTTATGGCCCCAAAGTGAACCTCAACTGAATATATTTTTTCCTCAGTACATCTCACTGGGACAATCAAGAGAATTCTCTAGAATCAAAGCTATTTTCATTTCTTCGAGAAATATCCTGTTCTCTTAGGCCGTCTTTTCCAGCAGCAGAAATTTTAAATAGAAATAAAGAGATACATAATCTAAGAGTATATCCTCTCCTCTATTTCTGGGAAGAAATTCTGTGTTCAGTGTGACGGAATAAAA
Source organism: Globicephala melas (assembly GCF_963455315.2). Lineage (NCBI taxonomy): Eukaryota > Metazoa > Chordata > Mammalia > Artiodactyla > Delphinidae > Globicephala > Globicephala melas. The sequence continues at coordinate 23,656,451 of NC_083333.1, forward strand.
CAGGTTCAGTTCTGAGCCTTTGCAGTTGTTTCTCCTTCTGCCTGGAATAATCTTGCCCGAAATGATCATGAGTCTGGCTCATCTGTCCTCTCCTCCCGGAGGCTGGCTCGGACTCTCCTGGCTAAGGTAGCTCTCCCTTTCCCCTTCAGTAACTCTCTGCTCCATTTCTCTTTTTTATACTCTTCTGCAGGAATTAACACTATCTGCAGGTTACTCATTTATGCCTTTTGTGCACTTCGTGGTTCCTTTCACCACTGGAAATCTAAATGTATCCCTCTATCCCAATACCTAGGATGTTGGTGGCAAAATAGCAAGTACTCAGCCAGTGCTTACTGAATTTAATTGCAATCATTCGTTGAACCAACACTTGACAAACAACACCTATTGACATGTATTTTATCTCAGAAGAGGTCAGTTTATATCTAGTGGCTTTGATGAATGTGTTCTTAAGCAAACTTTGTCTTACCACACACATATGAATTTTAGGGTTAAGTTTCTACAAAAAATGGTGGCTGAGACTTTCATAGGGATTGTGCTTCATCTGTAGATTAATTTGGGGAGTATTGTCCTCTTAAAAATATTAAGTCTGCCTTTCCATTTATTTAGGTGTGATTTAATTTCTTTCAACAGTGTTTTGTAATTTCCACATGAAATGGAAGGGACCCAGAATAGCCAAAGAATCTTGAAAAAGAAGTCCAGAGTTTCAGGACTCAAACTTTCCAATTTAAAAACTTACTGAAGACTACACTCAAGACAGTATAATACTAACATTGGATGGACATACAGATCGGTGAAATAGAACTTAGAAATCGTAAATAATATCTTGCATTCATGATCAACTGATTTTTGACAAGAGTGCCAAGGCAATTCAGTGGGGGAAGAATAGTATTTTAAAATGGTGCTAGAGCAATAGAATACCCCCATGAGAAAGCATGAAGTTGGATTCCAACCTCATGCCATCTATAAAAATTAACTCAAAGTGAATTAAAGTACTAATTATAAGGACTAAAACTATAAAACTCTTACAAAAAAAAGCATAAATCATTTTGACTTTGGATCAAGCAATCATTCCTTAGATATGATACAAAAAAAACAGGCAAAAATGAATAAATAAATTGAACTTCATTAAATTAAAATTGTTATATTTTAAAATATACCATCAAAAAAAGTTTTAAAAAGGCAACCCACAGGACAGGAGAAAAATACTTGCAAATCCTATATCTGATAAGGGGTATGTATCCAGAAAACGAATCCTAACAATTTAACAGTAAAAGAATAAAAAACTGAATTAAAAATGGACACATGGACAAAGGATTTGGATAGACATTTCTACAAAAAAGCTATACGAATAGCTAGTAAGTACGTGAAAAAAATGCTCAACATTATTAGTCATTAAGGAAATGCAAATCAAAACGAAAATGAGATACCACTTCAGACCCACTAGGATGACTATAATAACAATAATTTAAAAAACTAGAGAATAACAATCAATAAGTATGTGGAGAAATTGGAACACATGTATATTGCTGGTTGGAATGTAAAATGATACAGCTGATGTGGAAAACACGTTGGTAGTTCCTCAAAAACTTAAACATGGAGTTACCCTATGACCCAGCAATGTCACACCTAGGTATATACCCAAGAGATGGACAACACATGTCTACACAAAAACTGGTACATGAATGGTTATAGCAGCCTTATCTGTAATAACCAAAAAAATGGAAACAACCCAAATGTCCATCAATGGATGAATGAATAAACAAAGCGCTACAGCTACATGCTACGGCATAATGGTCCTTGAAAATAATATGCAAAGTGAAAGAGACTAGACACAAAAAGCTACACGTCGTATGCTTCCAGTAATATAAAATGTCCAGAATAATCCAGTATTGAGACAGAAAGTAGATTAGTGTTTGCAAAGCACCAGGGATGGCAGGGAAAGATAATTTACTGCTCGTGGGTACAGTGTTTCTTTTGCGAGCAATGAAAATGTTCTGGAATTAGATATTGGTGATGGTTGCGCAATTTAGTGAATATACGAAAACGCACTAAACTGTATACTTAAACAGGTGAATTTTATGGGATGTGAATGATGTGTAAAATTATAACTGGTTTCACAATTACTCAATTCTTTTGTGAGTGTATCAGTTCCCATGGGAGAAATGGGAAAGGAAAAACGATGTGTTTGATTTGAGAATTAGTCCTACTCGTTGTTCATTGTCTTTCTTCTGGGCTTTCTCAGTGCTTAAGCATGAAAGGTGGAGAACTGAAGGAGCAATGCTTCCTGACAGAGAAGAGGTGTTAGAGAAATGTGCTGCCGTGGTCTGTGGATGGGGTTCTTTCCAGATTCACCCTTGTTGTGCCCTGAAAGGGCTGGCTGATGTTTAGGAAAGGAAACATAAGAGAGAGCTTTTTGCCTTGCTTTTGTTACCTCACCAGCAATATTTATTTTTGGAACCGGAAATCTATAGATCGATGTGTAACACTCTCTTAGTTCAGGACCATGATGAATGACGGGCTACTGAGAATAGAACGTTTTCCTGTCAACTTACTGGCAGAGTAGGAAGCTCTCAGGCAGCAAAGGTGAAGGTTTAGAATTCTGAGAAAAGAATGGTGTAAGTATGACCTCATCAGAGACAACGACCTTTTTGATTTGTGCTTTCGAAGTAAAACTATGTAAAAATTATCCATGATAGTAAAAGATGGGTGGGAGGAGAATTGCCCATGGCACGTGTAATCTGAAATAGCATTTTAAGTGCTACTGGGCTCTTTTTTAAAAAATGCTGTTGTGCTTTTAATGAAAAAGAGAAGAAAAAAGGAAAATTTATATTCGGCCTTAAAAACGCATTTGCATGTGTAACAATTGAAGGGGCAAATCTTCCTTGTGAATTGTGTTTTCTCACAGTTACGTAGCATGAGGCCATACCTTCCAATGCTGGAAGACTGGTAGGGTATTTGCGATATTATTCTGCTGAGTGGATGTTACATGGAGGTAATGGAAAGATGACTGCACTTAATTTCTGTCTGCTGGTGACTTAATGCTGAAGGTACATGATAATTAAAGGGAAAATTAAATAATGATGACTTCCATCTTCACATCAAGGTGGAACTTGTTTACATTTCATGTGGTTATTCTGTTATTTCATCTGGTTTATACCTATCTATCTATCTACGTATCTATCTCTATAACCCCATTTTGACAAAATAGGATCATATTGCATGCACTTCCGTCTCTCACTTAACTGTCAGTGCATGTTTGCAAATAAGTATTTATTTCTACTATGACTACAATATTTGAGGAACTAATATGTCCAGTGTACTGTGTCTTGAATAATTAGACATCATCTTTGCGTTCAGATTTTAAACTCTGTGGCGTAAACAATTAACCAGTTTACTGTTACAGTAAATTGATAAGAGATGAGATGGATCATAGGGGGAATACCCTAGGAAGTAAGGCAAATGGGAGACTTACAAGACAAGGCTAGCAAGTAAGGCAGAACCCAGATTATGCTGGATTGTTTTAAACCAGGTCAGGTTAGTGAGACTATTGCGAGGGCTGGTGGAAACCATTAAAGGGTTTTAGGCAGGACGTGGCATAATTGGATTTGTAGTTGTGAGAGGAAATTCTACTTATATGTGTAGTGATCAGATAATTTATTATCCAAATCAGGAAACTTTATGCTGGGACTACAGGTGTAAATTTTGGCTCTTCTGGGCAAACTAGGATGTATGGTTATCCTGTTGACAGAAGACTACAATGGAATTAGAGCGGTACGTGAAGCTGAGTTAGGAGAAAAAATGATGGTTTGGACCCCGATGAGGCAGTCCATAAAGAGAGAGAGAGGGAGTTAGATAAACATAAGAGTTATTTTGAACAAAGAACATGAAAAGGTGGTGACTGAATGTGAAAGGGGAGAGAGAGAGAAGTTGAGGTCTAGCAGGCATCCGGCATGAAAAACCGAATGGATATTGGAGACATTTATTGAGATGAGGAAGGTTGGAGGAGCCTTAGAAGGAAGGTGATAGTTTTCGATAAGGACGTGAGTGGAAGGTAGCCGTTAGGCACTCAGAAGGCATCAAGATTCATGCCAGGGAATTCCCTGGTGGTCCAGTGGTTAGGACTTGGGGCTTTTACTGCCAAGGGCCCAGGTTCAATCCTTGGTCGGGGAACTAAGAATCCTGCAAGCCAAGCGGCGTGGCTAAAGGAAAAAAAACTAATAAAAGAAATAAAAAGTAGAACATTTACATTAAAAAAAAAAAGATTTATGCCAGCCACTTCTTCACATTTTCTGTATCATCCGAGGTGCTCATCTGGCCTGAAGGACATTGTGGACCTCAGAGCACTAGCCATGGCCCAAGTCTTTCTAGCACATTAATGACTCCAGAAATATCAAATACTTATTATATTCTCACACTGTCAGCAATTTCTCCTGATCGTTTGGCTCAGAGGTTGGAAATGTAGTCTCATTCTGTATTTTCATGCTGATTCATCGGGAGAAATGCCTTAAGAACCTCCTATTCCAGGCGAGCTGTTTGAAGATGCCTGGTGTGATGAGTGGTTGAAAAAAAGTTTTAAAAACTGCCCTTTGGGGATCTGACAGTCTTGATAAATTAAGGGACAGGGTGCTTGATGACCCGAAATGATAGGATCTGATGCCAGTGGAAGGTGTATTTTGCCTTGGTTAAACTCAACTCTGCAATAAAACCTGTAAAGATTTCTGGTGTTTAGAGAAGTGATTAAAGGTTCAATATAGGAGGCAAAATAAAATTTGAATAATGTGGGCTAAAAAATAGATGCCTCGGGCTTCCTGGTGGCGCAGTGGTTGAGAGTCCGCCTGCCGATGCAGGGGACACGGGTTCGTGCCCCGGTCCGGGAAGATCCCATATGCCGCGGAGCGGCTGGGCCCGTGAGCCGTGGCCACTGAGCCTGTGCGTCTGGAGCCTGTGTTCCGCAATGGGAGAGGCCACAACAGTGAGAGGGCTGCGTACCGCAAAAAAAAAAAAAAAAAAGATGCCTCTGTGTGTTTGTGTGTGTGTGTGTGTGTGTGAAAGAGAGAGAGAGAGGGAGTATTGGATAGGAGTGGAAGTTCACAACTTATATACAGGTTGGCCCCCAAAGCTACATCACTATCTATTTTTCTCACTTCGTCTAGGTAAACTTGGCTCCTAAATCTTTTAATTAAAGTCCATCTTGCATTTTTTAAATGAAAGGTGGACCCAACTCAATTACACACATACAGGTGATATACTTGGAGGATTATGTGAAGTACACCAAGAAGAGCAGATGTGCCTTCCTGTGAGAGAGATTCCGTTTTGTTTTGTTCTTCATTCCTCTTTTTGATGTTGGTTGACTCAACTTCCTTTAGTCCTGACCTCTGCATTGATGGATCATTAGAAACTTGAAAGGATCTACACAGATATGAAAGTGCATCCCCATTTGTGTTCCTTTGAGTTGCAACAGTTTTATAGGTAGATCAAATGTTACTATTGCTCATGTTTTAAAAAATGAAAAAAGTGAGATATGGAAGATTGCAACTTGAAGTCTCAATATTAACTGAGCAAAGGACACTCAGAAGGGGCAGCTATCCTGGGTCTTATATTTGAGACACGGTCTTGATGCCAGAGGTGTTGGCTGAGAGCCTTTCTGAAGCCCAAGTGTGGATCTTGTTAACATGGATTTAACAAACCTGAATGGCTAACCTTGGGAATGTACAAAATACAACTGCACTTACCTTGTATGTGAAACCGATACAGAGCTGCTGAGTTGGAGAAGAATTCCCCTGCTTTCCAGAATCAGATCTGTCTTCTGTTACTTTGCTTAAAGTATGCAGCTGTTCCGGAGAATTAGTGTTGCTTCCTTTCACATTAATAGCAGAATAACTAACTTTCCACTGTATTTAATAACAATGTCAGTCTCCTTTAGAGTACTAGGAATCTTTGCCATCCCCTTTTTATGAAAAAAAAAAAAAAACCACACAATTCCTTACTTCTAAGCTTCTCGAAGAAAATTTTCCGAATTTGTTTCACTGTGATTCAAATTTCACCGATCTAAAAGAGTACAGGATAATTGACTCAGTGCTGTACTAAAATGTCCATATCTTCAGCAATTTATGGAAGATGAGTATCTGTTGTATAATCTCTAACATGAAGATACTTTCCACGTTCCTTCCAGCTCTGGAAAAATTCTATCAAAATTCAAAGACTTATGCTAAACCTTCACTAGGGTTTCACCTTATAAGATTACCTGAAGGCTATTAAGAAGTAAACTCCCCTTTCTCTCTTTTTTTCAGATTAATTATTCTATTGCTAGTATTGCAGGCTAGGAATAAAGTATTTTTATTCTTTTAGTCTTGCAAAGTGGAAAGTTTTAAAATAGTGATGTTGATACCTCAAAAAGAGGAACTCTAAAGTGATATAGTCTTGGAAATTATCATTGGTTAATTGAAAATTGGAAGGTACTGTGTTTGGTCACTTGTCCTTGTAGAGTCACAGCCAATGAAGCAGATGGAAAAAAAAATTATCTGGCTTCATAGTAATTGTACTTCATTCATAAAAAGAAATTGTGCCCTGAGATTTAATTGAGTGGTTCCAGGGCCATGCCAGCAGAAAATCAGCTGGTTGGGCTCCTATATAAACATGATGACATGTTGAGGGCAGTGTTTACTTTTTTCTAATTAAAGCAAATTAGAAATTCCGTTGTATTTCTGCAGTGCATTCCGACAGCAGCATGCCCTGGGAATTGCTCATGGCCCCTCTAGAGTAAGGCTTTCCTTCATTCAACTTTCATTTGTTCCTTTAAGTCTTAAATTCATTCCAGGCACTAAGTGTTTATGCCGGCTCTGAGACCTCGGTTTTTCAGGATCATTTCAAAACAAGACTGGAGGATGCAGCGGAATTCAGACCAGCCGCTCATGATGACGTTACATGGTTTCGGCCTTGATGCTGGTTCGCTTTGGGCGGATACTCTGTTTTCTTCTCCTTTTTCGGTTCTGTCCGTTTCTATAACACTGAGGCAAACCTCCAATTGACAGCAAGAGATCATTTGTAGGGACCCACACTGCTAAACAGAAACAACTAAGATGCCAATGAAAATATATCAACCGCACAGCAAACATGGGTACTTTTCGTACACAGTAATAGGCTCTTTTGAGTTTTAATTTGACACAGGGCTATAAAACCTATGAGGATTTTGTTTTTCATTAATGATACCCTTATCTTATTTTTAAACCAGGAAGCAGGTATGTCTGAGTTTTGATGTTTTAAGAAAAGGAAGGACCATCATGCATTTATATCATAGCTGTAAGTTTTCAAAATTCAGTGCCACTTCATTAAAACCCTGTTTAATGAGCAGCACGTTGAAAACAAAATTTAATATATGGAGCTCACTAAACCATTGTTCATTTCTGAAATCATGGTCACATTTTATCGTCTTGACATTTTTCTAACTTACAATTTCAAGGTTAAATTTTAAGTCCCAGAAACCTTCTTTCAAGGAAGGTTCTTCTTAGGGGATCGCCACCCCAGAGTTGCTGACAAAAGAGGTTCAAAGAAAGACACAAGGTTCAGGTCAAGTCACCATGAGGTTTAGAACAGCATTTGCATGTTTTCATATTCCTCTGAATTGATACTGAGCTCTGGATCTTAATGAGCTCATTTCTGGAATCACCGTCAAGTTCACGAGAGGGAATGAAGGACACCTCTAATGAATGAACACGGAGAAAACCACGATGCATTCTGAGCCTTTCTAAAGTAAAAAGAAAAGAAATGAGCAGGTCTGTGACTGTAGCAAGAACTTCATGTTTTTGGTAACCATGGTATACTAAGAAAGTGGAGGTCACGTGTTTCTCTGATATTTGTAATGGCCAGTATCTCCCAGACCATTTAAAGCACAAATCATATATTAAAAACAAAAAATGGATGTCAACTCTAGCTTAATATGTGTAGGAGTGATTCTAAGACCCTTTCTCTCTTCTGGTAGGCCATTTTTTTTTTTGTATCTCAGCTCGTGCATTGGAGAGAGCAATGGGAATAATAAAAGGAGATAAAATTTTGCTCAATTAGATGTCTAAATGTTGTAACTTTTCAGTCGTTCTTGGAGAATACTGGCAGGGAGAGAGACTGAATGGGATTTTGAGGACTTCAGTTTCTTCGTTGTTCTCGGTTTTGTCCTGCATGTCAAAGACAGTCAAGAATTGGCTGTAAATAAAATTCAGTCTCAAGGAAAGATAGCCCACCCCTCCCCCAAGTCCCCAGCCCACCTGTTCATGCAGTCATGGAATTTCTCCTTTGCCTAAAACGAGCTATATATAGTCAGATATCTCATAAAGTGGGGGAGGGGATTGTGAAATGACAGGAGCACTTAGTTAAAGGGTCTGACTTAAAGGAAAGTGCCCAGATGAGTTTATCCAATCGGGGTCAGTTAAGCCTCCCCTGACACCATCCATTAGTAATATTTTCCATGCACTAAGTAAAGCAATGGAAACTCCATCACATCTGGTTGCGCCTCCAATACCTATGCAGGCTGTAATAGTTTTTGAAATCTTGATGTGAAACAGCACCGTGGCACTCCACGATAGATTGTTAGCAAGCAAAGAAGGCGCACTTGTTCCAAAACAATGAAGAGTTGCTTATTCCTGTTCCCCTTAGATGCCTCCCTCTGGTTCATATTGCTAGATTATTTCATCGTGATCCAGAGGGAATTTGGGGTTATTTTCCTCCCCTCTTTCTTCCCCTGTCTTTAGAGCCATCGGCAGCAAGCCTCCAGGGAAACCGTCGTATGTGTCTTGTGGGCACCACGTTTTCCCATTGAAAAGTTTTGCTTGGCGGGTGCCTTTCTTTGAAGGTAGAAAAAAGAGCTTTGGAAGACTGGTAATTCCAAGAAATATTTGCTGCCTTAAAATCTTGTTATCACCTTGCGCTTTCTGTAAGTACTTCAGAGATTTACAAAGAGGACGTTGACTATACCTGAATATCCCTAAACCACTTTCATGATGTTAACATTGAATAAAGATGTTATAAAAATCCCAAAGTACCCATTGCTCTCCGAAGAGAATCAATAAATAAACTTCTAATAGGCTATTGGAGCTATAGCTCAAAGAGGGCAGGGTCCATGCCTACCTTGTTCACTTTTCGCATCTCCAGCACTCAGCAAGCCATGGCAAGACCTGAGTTTTCTGAAAACAACTACATTTGCAGGTTTTAGTGTTAATTGAGCCAATGTATATCGTATTTGCCAATAGGAAAGATACAGGAGTAGGTGTGATATTTAACGCTAATAACAACAGCAGGGCCTCCCTGGTGGCGCGGTGGTTGAGAGTCCGCCTGCCGATGCAGGGGACACGGGTTCGTGCCCCGGTCTGGGAAGATCCCACGTGCCGCGGAGCGGCTGGGCCCGTGAGCCATGGCCGCTAAGCCCGCGCGTCCGGAGCCTGTGCTCCGCAATGGGAGAGGCCACAACAGTGAGGGGCTCGTGTACCGCAAAAAAATAAAATAAAATAAAAACAGCAGCAGTAGCAACAACAATAATAATAAACATTTGCTGGGGAGATGCTCTGTACCAGGCTCTGTTCCAATCATTTTACATATATTAACTCATTTTGTACTCCTAATATCGTTGTAGAGTAGGTAATCTTACTGCCAGTTCCAGTTTTGAAAAGAGGAAACTGAGGCATGCACAGTTAACCATCTTGCCCTAGATCACATAGCTAGTACGTAATGAAGACAAGATTTGAACCCAGAGCCTTTTCTCTTAACTATTATGTCTTGCAACTAAAATAGTTGTTTTGCTAGACAAGTCTCTTGGTACCTTTGTTGCCATTGTTATAAGATTAGCATAATGATTCTTACCTCAGAGGAGCAGTAGAGATGGGAACCCTCAGATGGGTACGTTTTGGGTATATTTTCCATCGTGAACGTACACGAGATAGTTTACTGTTCTCATCAGATGCCCAAGGACTCGGGGTCAAGACAGACATGATTGAGATCTCTTTTTACCACAGTTCAAACTCCCAAGAGCACTGGGGACAAACAATAATCTTCAAAGCAATTGAGGCCACTTTGTGGCATCAACTCTTGGAACAAAGTAACATATAGTGAGATGTTTCTGTTTGTAAAAAATATCCTTCCACACTCAGTTTTTATTTTTAGGTTCCATCTGGGCCAGTGATTTTCCATTTCCTTCTTAGGAAGGTATTTTTTTAATGAACGCACACACTCATTCTCACACACATGCGCACACTCCTGTGTACACCCGTGTACATTCACATGCACACACTCGCACTCACAGGCACCTACACCCACAGATTCCTTGACATTGTGACATGTGCCTGCCTGCTTATTGGTGGCAGACGGTGGTAGAACTTGTTACCTCGGAAGGCAGGCCCAAGGGTCCCAGGTGGTTAAGGAAAACTCCATAGTTTTATCTTCTGAGGTCATCGGGTAGTTTTCTTTCTCCCCTCCCCCAACCCTTAGCAAAAGAGAAAAAGAAGAATATTAACTAGTACGGTTTCAACAATCAACAGGGACAAACCCTGAAATCAGATACATTTGAGCATAATTGAGGTGATAGCGTTTAAGGACAGTACTGACGTTCCTGCCACACTTGGCTGATGAACTTTTTGCACATTTTGCTAGTGAATTACTTAGATGATGTACCAGTTTGGAGGGGTGTGTGTGTGTGTGTGTGTGTGTGTGTGTGTGTGTGTGTGTGTGTGTGTGTGTGTGTGTGTGTGTGTGTGTGTGTGTGTTCTAACCCTCTTTGAACCCCTTAAATTGTGGGTGAGTCTGTAATACAGATAGGTTAAGTCACATAATTTACCAAAAGTGTTAAATTAGCTTCACATCAAACATTAAGCATGCAACTAGGGACAGACTGATCCCAGAAGTTCCTCTGTGACGTGGATTTTAAAGCACACTCACCACAGTACAGGTATCGTGCCTGACTTCCTTCCCCCTGAAATTAGCAAGCAAGAACACAGGACTTTCTTCTCCGCGGGGGCCAGAGACTTTCAGATTTCTGTGACCTTCATCATGTCTCCTGACTGCCTGTCCATCGGCTTTTCCTGGAATACCTGGCTTTTTTCTTCTCTGGACCGGCTGTCTCATACAGCATGTCCTGAATCAGTTGTGTGTGTGTCAGTGAGTTGAACAGAATCTTCACTGTCAAACGATCACGTCTTCTTTCTTTAGTACTGAGATCAAAGTTTAGGATGACAGATTCTCCTTTACCAAATAAATTTGATTCCTAATCAAGGCCACACCTTTCCAAAATCCGAGCTTGTGTGTGTGTGTTTGTGCATGTCTGTCTGTCTGTGTGTGTGTCTGTGTTGTGAATAGGAATCTGGAGATTAAGGTAAAGGTGACAGTTAGTAATTCACTTCCATGGTGGGTGTCCTTTCGTCCTGGTTGACCTTCAAGGCTTTTGCTTCTGCCTTCCAAAGACTTACTTTACCTTTGATGCCAGCGAACAGGTCCTCCCAGAACTTACCTTTAACGTCAGGTTCTCAGCTTCCCCCAGTATATTCTGACCACATACAAGCTTAATAAAAATGCAAACGGTGTTTCTTGGAGTTGGGAGGAACATGGAGTGGCAAAGAGAGAGTGAGCTCTGGGCTTCGAATCAAGGGTTCTGCCCTACTTTGCACACCTGTGTTCATATTTGCAAGTCTTACAATGATTATAATCCTCAGCAAAATCAGAGGATGGGAAACTATGCCCTGACCATCAATTCTAGTTTTACCAACTTGCGAGTCTAAGTTCTAACGCAGCATGTCCAGAGTGTGGGGTGTTTGGTTCGCCATCAGCTTTGCTGTGTACATCTGTGTGTGAGGCAGGTTGACATCTATGAGATGGAGGTATATGCCCACACATGAGCAAACGCAGGGTCCGCTGAGATAAGCTAATCAAGCACGCAGCTAGAAACAGGCACATTGAGTGTGGTTAGCTTTCTGTAAATACACATCATTCAGCCACTTCTCAGTCTTATTTAGCCATTAATTTCATAATTTTGTTTCTCATGCTCCCAGAAATTTGTCATGAGGCTCAGGACACTGGGAAACGTACGTCCTACTAGTTAGACTCACAAATATTTTTTTTAATTTATTTTATTGATAATTAATTGACAATATAGTGTTAGTTTGTGCTGTACAGAAAACCAATTCGGTTGTGCATACATACATTCTTTTTCATATTCTTTTCCATTATGCTTTATCTCAGGGTATTGAATATGGTTCCCTGTGCTCTACAGTAGAACTTTGTTGTTCATCCATCCTGTATATAATAGCTTACATCTGCTAACCCCAAGCCTCCCACTCCATCCCTCCCCCACCCCCTCCCCCTTGGCAACCACAGTCTGTTCTCGATGTCTGTGAGTCTGCTTCTGTTTCATGGATAAGTTCATTTGTGTCATATTTTAGATTCCATATATAAGTGATATCATATGATATTTGTCTTTCTCTGTCTGACTTCACTTAGTATGATAATCTCTAGGTCCATCCATGTTGCTGCAAATGGCATGATTTCATTCCTTTTTTATGGCTGAGTAGTATTCCATTGTATATATATATACCACATCTTCTTTATCCATTCATCTGTCCACGGACATTGAGGTTGTTTCCATGTCTTGGCTATTGTAAATAGTGCTGCTGTGAACACAGGGGTGCATGTATCATTTCAAATTATTAGACTCACAAGTATTTACTTAGCACCAATTAAATGAATATCTAAAGTGTGAGAAGTTAAATGCTTAAGAAATAAGTGAATAATATAAATACAGGGTCCCTTTCATCTAGTAACAATTTCTTTGAGGTAGGAATATATGAATATATGAATAGTAATACATGCTAATAATACATGAATACTTGAAGTACAAAATAATGCAAGAGGGGAGTGACGGTTGGCTACAAGAGCAGAAGAAAGGGACAGAGGAGGGTTATAAGCCAGTGCCATACAAACCAAAAACAGCGTCTTCAGAGAAGGGAGATTCATCTGGTTCACCGTGAACCAGAATGACGTGGGAGGGGCAGCGTCTGATCTGGATCTAGACAGCTAGGGGGTTATTTTTTAAAAATTTTTATTGGGGTATAATTGATTTACAATGTTGTGTTAGTTTCAGGTGTACAGCAAAGTGAATCTGTTATATTTACAAACACATATATCCACTCTTTTTTAGATTCTTTTCCCATATAGGCCATTAGAGTATTGAGAAGCGTTCCCTGTGCTGTACTGTAGGTCCCTATTAGTTATCTGTTTTATATATAGTAGTGTGTATATGTCAGTCTCAATCTCCCAATTTATCCCTCCCCCCTTACCCCCCAGTAACCGTAAGTTTATTTTCTACGTCTGTAACTCTGTTTTGGTTTTGTAGGTAAGTTCATTTGTAGCCTTTTTTAGATTCGATGGGGGTATATTTTTTATGTGGGAAGAGAGGAGAGATTGAATCCGTGAAGGGTGAATGGCATGAACAATGCATTTGCAGAATCGAGTGTTTCAAGGAAGTGAGGAATGAAGGATAATGTTGGAAAGGCAGGCTGGCCCTGGGCTCTAGAGAACTGTGCATGGTGGGCTTAGTCCTGTGGGCAGCATGGCACTGTCCACATCTGGGGTGCAGAGAGTGGCGCTGTACTCCAGGAAATGAAGGGACCGGAGGCCAGTGACTGCAGCAGAGTCTGGAGGAGGTGATAGTTATGGGAACTAGTGGCAGATGAGCAGGCAGAGAGGGATGTGAATATATTTTGAAATTCAAATACACATATGTTATGTCCTATCAGGCCATCAAAACCTAACACACTTTTGCCTTAAGTTTCCAAATATCTCTTCTTCTTTTTTCTTCCTTGATCTTTCCTCCTTTAAAAAATGTAAGTGCATTAGAATAAGGTGAATATGGAAAAAAGTAGGTGCAGATGCCACAGGTTGAAATTAGGATCAAGAGGATTTCAGTTCACAGACACTTCGTCCTCGCTAAGAACCAGGTCAGCTCAAGGGCAGGTTAAGGCAAATAGGTGGGAACCTATGTGTCCAAGAGCAGAAGTGAAAAACAAACCTAGGAGGCAATGACCAGCCACCTCAGTTTCATTTTTAACTCTTCTGCCCTGCCTCTTTTGTAAATATGCATTGTCTTTGTTAAAGGAGAATTGCTTTGCTCCTGCTTGAGAAAGTTCTAGAATATAAGCAGAAACTGAAGCTGTTAGACCAGAGGACCGGATCTCAAGAAGCCAGACTCAGTGGATTCCACCTTCAAGCCATCCTCAAAAGACCAGAATTTCACATCATAATAGGGAGCTAAGGGCAGTGCTACCCAGATTGGCTTGAATCCCAAACTAAAGAGATCCTGAAATCCCAATCGCAATCGCAAAGTGACCAGGAAGGATGAGTCCAGCCCCAGAGGTGCCTGGCTACCCCCGATATAGGGTGACAGTAGGAGAGTGAGTTTTGAGCCTCCACAATGTATGCACCTTGGTAAATAGCCAATGAGATTTTCACCAGGGTTCGGTTTTTTAGACAACTTTTACACACTTCTATTTTGTGAAGGACACTGTGTTAATTATCTATCTGTTGTGTCACAAACGATCCCAATATTCAGCTGCTTCAAACAACAAATATTTATTCTTTCACATTTCTGTCTGTCAGGAATCCGGGCATGGCCTTGTTTGGTGCGTCTGGCTCAGAGTTTCTCATGAAAATGGTGTCGGCAGGGGCTGCAGTCTTCTTCTGGCCTGGCTTGGGGATGATCTACTTTCAGACTCGCTTCCGTGGCTGTTGGGATGCTCAGGTCCTCTCCGGCTCTTGGCCAGAGATGTCCATTCCTTGCCACGTGGGTGGCTATCCGCCTGGCTGCTAGCTTCTCCCAGAGTCGAGAGGTTTCCAACGGAAAGAGGATGAGAGAGAGAGAGACAGCTAGACCGAGGCTGCATTCGTTTTGTTACTGGCCTTAGAAGAGATGTGCCGCCATTTTGTTTGCCATATTCAGTTGTCAGATGTGAGTCAGTAGGTCCAGCCCAGCCTCAGGGGGAGGGGATTTACCCAAGGACCCAAATCCTGGGAAGAGAGTTGATGGGGAGCCTTCAGCCACACAGGATGAGATGGCTGAGGAAGAAACCCTCTGCACTCCTGCTGTCTCACCAGCGGCCCATCCACTAGCACCATCTGACCTCTTGAGGGCTTGATAGAAATGTAGAATCCCAGGTCCCATCCCACCCAGACGTACTGAATTCAAATCTGCATTTCACAGGGTCCAGAGTTCCCTTGTGTGCGTCTCAGAGTTGGAGGAGTTCTAGCCTCTACAGGATCTTCACACATCGAATCTAAACAGAAACCAACTTTAAACTGGTCATCACACGTGAGCATCCTTGCCTCGGAGCAGACAGTGATAAGGTAATGAGATTCTGCTTTCTATGTTCTTCAGAGAAAGGCCTGAGCAGCCTAACCCATGGTCTTAGAATGCACACACAGTCACTGTTTAATGGCTTAAAGATGAGGTCTGCGCTTTTGTTGGCTATCAGACATAACAATGACCACATGGACGTCTCTGATTCCTGCGTGGCATTTATAGGGAAAACCAGATCCTTTGAACTCAAGAGAAACCCCAAACCCATCATCCAAGCATCTTTCATTCCTGGAGATTATCAGACTTTTCATTACAGGTTAAATTCTTTGTAACTTTTTCATGTGGAAACTATCCCGTTACCTCCTGTTAGCTCTCCTCCTGCTGAGTACAAATGGAGTGTGCATTCTACTTCCTACAGCTGCTTTGGATTTTGTTACATTTTCCAGGTTTGAAAAAAAAATGTGCTGACAGAACGTGGCTTCATCTACAACTCTCAACTGATCTTAAGAGTATAAACAGAAATATGTTTCCTGATTGTATGTACCAGTGAAATCAAAATATTATCCCTACATCCAGAGATTCACTAGCCACTTTATTTTTAGAAACTTGGCACTAAAGAGGAACAGAAGAATATGTTGGGGAAAGGTCATTATGACATAAAGACGGCAAATATGGCTAGACAAAAAAAAAGAAGCACGCTTTTTGGTTTGCGCTATTTTCAATGAAAGATATTTGCTTTTTAAATGGAAAAAAAAACTTTCCATTCGCATCTGGGCAGAAAGTCAGAATCAAATAGATATAATTGGAAAAGCTTACTAAATGATGGACTTATGTTACATTTTCCCCCCAAATGATCCTTTTTGTTTTATTTTACATAATGGAGAAAAATCCTCTTAGATAAATATATCTGAAAGCGCAACGTTCAAAAGTCACATTTTATTGTAACAAGATGAAGCAAATAAAGACTTAAATCTGAGCACCAAGAGGTAAACAGTTCTGCTTGGTCTGCGCAATCACACTCCGTGGGAACGGCATGTCTTCCATTTGGGTTTGCAGGTAGGAGGCTGTGAGTCATAAAATCACGAGCAATTTTGGGCTCTCCCAATTGGTAAAAGTCCTCAAGGTGTGTTTTGTCAGCCCCGCTAGACTGAATACCTAAGGGTCCAGTAGAAAGGGGCTGGGGGACTGCATACACTGGGATTTTAGAGGCAGGGGGCTGGGTGGAGGCCAAGCTGTAAGGACCAGCTTAGGACCTGTGAACTGAGAAAGGGCAGATGAGCCAGTGAGAAGGAATTGCTGGATAGACTGATCCCGGCCACGGGAGCCCAAGGTCTGAGCTTCAAAGGACGGACAGAGCACCTGGGTTATAACGCAGCAAGTCACACCAGAAAGTCCACTCTGGATGGTGGAGCACAGCAGGGGACTGTCTAGGGAAGTGGCAGGTGTTGCTCTGGGAAGCGGGACCTTATGTGGAGACTTTCATCTCGTGTCAGGGAATTGACAAATCCAGGTCACGCAGGAGGCCCCGCTGTAAGAGTCAAGGTTTGGACTGGGACCCTCAGTCACAAAAGGCAAATGGAAGAGTTTGGTTCAATTAGTACAGACCCAGGGCAGCAGCTCAGCACCATGGCATGAACTAGGACAGGGGCAGGGAATTTTGTGAGTTGGCGGAACTTCTGGAGGGACCCAGCTTACCCCTTTGGCACGCGGGGTAGGTATTTGATTGATAAAGGAAACTCAGGGTAGGGACTGGGGACTTGGAAAACATAGGAGTCTAGCCGGCTATCCGGTTTGGGGCCTCAGAACTTGATTTACCTTGATCCCCTCGCTCACCTCCCTAGAGAAGAGTGGGTGCCTCTGGCCCAGTTGATAAGGTGGTATGTGAGCCCATCCGGATCCCTCCAGACTTGGGATAGATGAGATGAAGGAAAATGAAGATGACGCTGACATCACATCCCTTCACTCTGGTCACTCTCCTTCCTTAGGTAACTTGCTTCCAGTCGTGCATGTGTTGCCAGGCCAGGGCAATTAGCTGGAGACGTCCTTACAGGTTTCTGTTGTTTCATTTTATGTGGTTTCTTATGAGCAAGAGAGAAAGTGCTGATCTTGTGGCTCTGTAATCAAGAGGACGCCCTTATTGGATCCCACTCTGGTAAACAGGAGCAGGATCTGATCTCCTTTGGAAGCAAGGCTTTCGTGGAGAAAGCGCATCCCCCCATGAAAGGCAATCTCGCCTGGAACCAATGTGTTTGAGTATTGAACTCTGGGTCACACTGAGTTTTTCCCAGCAATGATATTCGAATACGTAATTACTCTGCCCTTCATGTGGTGTTGGTAGTGCAAAGAGCAAGTGTGTGCTTTGTATGTATTTCCCAGATTGCCCATTTATTGTTCCCCAAGCCAAACGACGGGGCAAGTTTTATTCCACCACATTGAAAGATAGCTGCTCTTGGCTTCCGGAACCTTTTTTATGCCTTTCCTCTTATTCCTGTCTGATCTTTCTTCTGATCCTTTGGTGGGTGACTAGGTACCTGCTGATGGATCATCTTGTTCCAATAGCACACCTGCCATCGGGTCACATCCCAATCTAGATATTTAACAACTGGTGTGGCTTAGGTACTCACCCAGTGGAATGGACACTGGCCATGTTTCTTGAGCAGAAAACTAAGGGCCTACTGTGGGATCATGGTAAGGTCAAGGCCCCAAAGAACAGAAAGTAGCAGGTGGGGTTCAGGGCAGCAGCTGATTTACTAGCTGGTATGGAAGCATTTACATCTTTCAGTTACTCATAGGCTCATACCAGTGCGTACTGTTGGGTTATCGCCATTGCTACTGAGTGATCAAGATGGCGGAGCAGTAGGACATGAAACTCACCTCCTCTCGCAAATACATCAAAACTACATCTGCATGTGGCGTGATTCTCACAGAACATCCGCTGAATGCTGGCAGAAGACCTCAGACTTCAGAAAAGGGATTGGTACTTATTTGGGAGAACACTGTTACAGAAACATAATGTTTTAAATTACAAACTCTGGTAACTAACAGATCCTTGGGAGAAGAAGGAAAGTAGGTAGGAGGTCAGCTCATATAAGTCATGATTGAGTTGGGATTTTAATTTGTGCATGATAGGAAACCACTGGATAATTAGGATCTGAATTATGTTTGAAGAATATCACTGTGGCTTCATGTGGGAGACATGAGTAGAAACATGGAGGCCAGTTGGGTTTTTTTAGTTTATTATATATTTTTTAAGATCAGGTAAGAGGTGATTCGGTGAGGTTATTGGGGCCCAGAAAGCTTGCTTGGCTGGTTCCAGTTCATGCTGTACAAGCTCGGTCCCAGTTTCCATGGGTCTCGACGCCTTGGTCAGTGTTGGCTGCGTTGTAAGTGTAGGGAATGTGGCACCTTCTCGCCGAAGACCTGTTACTTCCCCAAGCCTTACTTCTGCTGTCCTCTCGCAGTCGTCCCTTTGAACTGGGAGAATTTTAACATTGGCTGATTGGTCGCAAAATTGAAACAGCATGTAAATACCCTGGTGCTTAAGAGAATAAACCCAGGTCTCATATCATTTAGGCTTCATCTCTTTTTAAGAAAACTGTGAGTCATTGATGAGAAGATTTTAAAACAAAGTGTGGATGGGGCCATGCAGAGGAAACAGAGTGGGGATGAAACAGTTTTCCTTCCAAAAGACATGCAGATCAGACAGGCAAATGGCAGCTCCTGAGTTTACACGGGCTGCAGATGGGTTCTGAAATCTGCTGCACCAGGAGGTCCGTCCTTCTGTTGTGTAAGGTTCGGCAGTTACCACAATGTGCTGGCTTGTGATATTTACCTTTCTCTAGGGATGCACCTTTCATCCGTTCATGCCTAATGCCTAAGGTGATTTGTTGCATGTTGTGGGCCCTCCATCGTCATGTATCACACAGTGGCTGCCCGTAAGCCACCTGTACCCCCTCAGGTTGGTTTGGCCTGCAGAGTGTTTCAGAAATTTTGAATAAGCCGTTGTGTTCATTTTCTATCACCATCTGACAAGTTACTGTACACTTAGAAGCTTAAAGCAATGCAGCTTTGTCATCTCACAGTTTCCAGGGGTCGGGGTCCAGGTGTGGCTTCGCGGAGTCCTCTGCCTGCAGTCTCATCAGGCTGCAGGCAAGGAGCCGGCCAGTCATCCAGAGGCTTCAGTGGGGAAGAAACCGTTTGCAAAAGCTCATTCAGGCTGCGGGCAGCGTTCCTTTCTGTACGACCTAGAACCCAGGTGCCTGAGCTTCTGGCCCCATGGGCGTCTCCAGCACGGCCACTTCCTTTGTTAAGCCCACAAGGAGCACCTCATCTCAGAGAGAGACCAGTCCATGTTTCAGGGCTTTTCACCTGATTCAGCCAGGCCCACTCTCAGCATCCACTTTTCAGTTAACTCACAATCAACTGGTTTGGGGCTTCGATTACATCTGAAAAGTAGCATCACCTTTGTTCTACTCTCCTGGGTCGAGTGAGTCGCGGGTTCCATCCACAGGCGCGGAGGGGAATCACACAAAGCCGTGAACACAGGGCAGCGGGAATTGCAGAGGTTTACCAGCGGGGTCAGCTGTCTACATCTACACGTTGGCATAAGTGCACATAAGAATCTAGATTTTTGGTTTCTTTTGGAATAAAACCCCCAAAATATCTAGTAACACTGGAGCCACACTCCCACCTGGCAACAGCCAGCAGGAGTGGACGGTTCACAGCCTCTTTCACTCAAGACATGCCTGCCTGCGATTCTCTCGTTCCGTTTTCTACCCCTGTCTGTTTTCTTTACTCACCTGTGCTACCTGCCTCCCTGTGACCATTGATGGTTACCGGTCCCACGGTAAACCTTTGCTAAAGTTATTTCAGTATAACTCTTTTATTTATATTTGTGTTGCTTCTGCCTGTGTTTTTGGGAAGTCATAATAGTATTCCAGATGAAAGAGATATTGGAGATTACTTAACTTCTTTTACAGAAAAGGGGTAAAAAACGTCTAAAAAGGCTCTTTGGGAGGGCAGAAATGAAGAAGGTAAAAAAGGATGAGAAACACTGTTTTAGGAGAAGAAGAACAGACTAGCTTCATAATTTGCTGGGCCCAGAGCAAGACGAAAACATGGACCCCTGTTCAAAAAGTATGAAGAATTTCGAGCTAGTGACCATGGACCATTAAACCAAGGACGGGGGCCCTTCTCAGCAGGGGACCTGCTCGTGTGCTGCAGAAGCCAGCCCTGCACGGGAGCATTTGGTGGCAGCTCCTGTGGCTGTTCTGAGAGCTGTCACAGGAGACCTCATGCTTATTCAGCCCCTGCGCCCAACGCCACGTAATCAGGGTGATGGTGATCCACAGACGGGGAGGTTTGCTGAGTGGAGCCTATGCTTCATAATTAGAAGCAAACTCTGCTAACGTCTGGCTAAAAAAAAAAAAAAAAAATGAAAGAGGTAGAGAAACTCAGTGAGTATGTCAGTAGTTTTGATTCCTCCATTTCGTCTATTAATTTGGCTTCATTGTTATCCTCCCCCAAAACATGCAAGTTTTTTTTTTTTTAAATTTCATTTCAGATCCTTTGAGATGAGTGTGGGTAAAGTGAGGGGGAAAAAAAATTTCTGGAGGAAAATGAAGAAATCAGCTTCCTCCGTATCTGCCTCTGCCCCCGGCCCCCGAGCTTCTGGTGCTGCCTGAGCTGGGGATTTGAGAGAGGAAATGACCCTAGCGTGCTCCAGGGCTGACGCAGAGGCCCGGTCCACACGGCCCAGTGGTGCAGATGGTGAACTCAGTGCCTTCCCCTCTCATGCCAGCTCCCAAAATAACCCGGTGGGAACAGCCCAGCTGCTTCTCCCTCAAAGCCTGTACCTCAAAGCCCCGATTAGGTCCAAGGCTGGGAAGCATGGCTGCAGAGCTGCCCGGGGCACTCCAGTGCCAAGGGCGTGGAAGCCTTCCTGCTCCCTCTGGGGCTGGGATGGAGCACGAGGCCAGCTTCACTCCAGGCACCGCAACCCTCTCTCCGTGTCCTTGAACTTGCTGGGGAGCAGCGGCGGCCAGCCGGGTTTCCATAAGTCCAGCAATGAACACTGTCCAACCAACACATGCAAGACGTCCAACCAAGGAAAGCCCGGCCTTTGCTGGGGATGCCTCGCTCCTGGGGAAAGTCCCTCCCACCGGCCCTGCCCGACGTTCATTGAAATCAGGCCACGGAAGAAGCTGCTTCTGCGTTTCTGATGGGGCAATAGAGCAGCCACTGGTATCACTGCGGATGTCACCTTACAGGTTGGATTAAAAGAATATGAAGGGGCTTCCCTGGTGGCGCAGTGGTTGGGAGTCCGCCTGCCGATGCAGGGGACGCGGGTTCGTGCCCCGGTCCGGGAAGATCCCACATGCCGCAGAGCGGCTGGGCCTGTGAGCCATGGCCGCTGAGCCTGCGCGTCCGGAGCCTGTGCTCCGCAACGGGAGAGGCCACAGCAGTGAGAGGCCCGCGTACCGCAAAAAAAAAAAAAAAAAAAAAAAAGAATATGAAGTAGTCTTTGCCCCAGAACTAGAGACTTTTTATTTGGATGGCAGAGAGGGGATGAGATAGAGCAGAACAGGGAGGGGAAGTGCTGAAGTAAGACAGCCTGATGGCCGATCTGGCCTCCACCTGTGTTTATAAACACACCTTTACTGAGACTTTCTTTATGCCGCGTGTTCATTTACGCGTTCTCTAAGGCTGCTCTCATGCTACCATGGCAGAGCTGAGTAGCTGGGACAGAGACTGTGTGGCCTGCAGAGCCTGAAGTATTAACCTGCCCGGCTCCTTACAGGAAAAGCATGCCAACACCCACCCTGTAGTCATGACCGCGTGTGCGGCGCTCACTGCTTGTGTACGTACGTCGCGTGGAGGTCTCGCGGCGGTAGTTCAAAGTGGTCCCTGTTCTCCCCGCTTGACAGATGGGGAGAGAGAGGTAAAGTGGCCGGGCCCACGCGGATCATAAATGACAAGGCCGGGTGTGAACCCACTTCTGTCTGATTCCGTGGACTTCTTTCTAGCGCCCTGCACTGCCCTGTGGCTGACTTCCCATCGGCGTGTCGGTTTGAATCGCTGGTAGGAAAGTCAAGCATCTTCAGGGGCCGAGCAGGTAAGATCTGAAGGGCGCAGCTTTCAGGAAGAGGGGGTGGTGTGTGTGTGGCCGAGCTGCAGAGGACCAACCCAGCCTCAAGGCACTCAGACATGACTTGTTTTTCCAGAGCTTCGAGGGCCAAGCAAAACATGGCAGCGAGCCTTATTAGGCCAGCGGGTCCCTGGTTTGCGACCTTTGGACAGAGCCTCCGTCAGGCTGGGCAAGAAGACTCATGATGCGCTCAGAGTGGAAACCAGAGGGGCTGTTTGTCCATCCCTCTTCTCCGTTTCACTCTCTTGGGAACATCCCAGACGGCTCTGTAGAGAATTATGGGCCTGTAGGCCAGGCGGGCCTGCTTTTCCATCCTGACTCTGTCAGCACATTGATGTCTATGAGCTTCAGATCTTTTTTCTTTAAAACAGGGAAGGACTTCCCTGGCGGTCTGGCGGTTAAGACTCCGCGCTTCCAACGCAGGGGGCGGACGCAGGTTCGATCCCTGGTCGGGAAACTGAGGTCCCGCATGCCACGCGGTGCGGCCAACCAACCTGGGATTTATTTATTTCATGTGTATTGCTGCGTGGCACATGCCAGGCCCTGTGTGAGTCTCAGCCTACCCCAGGGCATGGCAACTGCATGCTTCCCCGGGCTCAGTCCCCTCTTTCTTACCCCTGTGCAGACGGCACCCTGCTGGCTCTGTAGTCAGTAACCATTCAGGAGCTGCTGACCTGCTGCCTCTATCAGGACACCTCGTCCAAGCCTCCTCCCTTGCTTCCCTGTACTACGCCAGTAGCCTCCTGACCACTATCTTGGGGCCTTCGAGTCCCGTCTCAACCCAGAGACTTGAGGGAGGCTGTTAATACGTAAGTCAGATCATGACATTCTCCGTGGTTTCTCGTCTTAGAGTAGAAGCCAGAGTTCTCACAGCGACGCTCGAGCTGCCCGTGGTCTCCCTACCACCTTCTCCCGTGGCCCTGTGACTCCACCCTGTACCCTGGCCTGTTGACCCTCCTTTGGCCACAGCCGCCTCCCACCCCTTCCTCAAGCACATGGGGTGAGTTTCTGCCCCAGGACCTTTGCACGTGATTCTTCTGCCTGGAACGCAGGTGACTCCCTCCTTTCTTCATGTCCTGCTGCATCTCCTCAGGGAGCCCGTCCCTGAGCACAGAATCCAAACGACAGCCCACCTCCACCGCCCTTCTTTCCTTTATCTTTCTGCCTCGGATTTATCACCACATCTTATATAATGGACTTATTTGCATCGTTTATTGGTCACAGTTGCATCTCTAGCATGAAGTCCTCTACCCACAGCACAAATGCAGTACTTGTGAGTTCCTTTTCTTCTTTCTTCCCCCTTTCTCATCAGAAATAAACTTTCCTTATTCCCACAATTGTATTTAGTCTGGTACGATTAAAGCAGGATTATTTAAATTTCGGAGATCTGTGGCCATCGATAGGAAGTTACTCCCAACTGGAAGCCAGTGGTTATGGCAGTGGGGTCCTCCGGATCATAGCTTCAGCATCACGGCATCCCCTGGGACTCCTTAGAAATTCGAATTCTTTGTCCCTAGCCCAAATGGGCTGAGTCAGAAATACTGGGGAAGGACCCAACAATGATTAGACAAGCCTAGAGATGACTGTGATGTGAGAGCAAGTGTGAGCCACTGCCGTGCTAGGATTGGTTTATAAAACAGTTACAGGACAAAAAGGCAGAATGAGGTCATGGAAAACCCCCGTGGGATGAGATTCGGGACACTTCTGCCATTGGGGGATCCTGGAGGCATCACTTCTCAGACCCGGAGCTTGGGTTTCCTGGCTTCTGGGTCAGGACATGATGGTTTCTTTGGATATCCAGTGAGTCTGTTTTGACCTTGCTTCTTTCTTCGGGCTCTAGAACCATCTCCCAACAACTTACATGTCAATGCCGCCTCCTTTACTTTCTGTTCCTAGATCCCAAAGACATGTGGCTGTGATCTGGATGCCCCTTGTCTCCACACATTTCATTCCCAGCAAAAAAAAAAAAGTACCCAATATCTGTTTTATTTATTTATATATTATATACATGTGATAGTATGTGAAACACTTTTTAATACATTATAAATCACACACAGAATGGAAACTCAAGCTGAGATCAATAACAGAATAGCGGTTCTAACATTTTTTCCCCACACCCCTTAAAGATCAACTTCCCCAACACACAGGTGGATTCACTGCACAGAAACCACTTGTCTGGATAACTCAGGGCTGACTTCTCCCCAGCTCTGTCCTAAACAGTGACCTTTTCCCAGCAAAGTACTCGTGTTCTTTGAGAGTTGAGCTTAGTTACTAAAAACCACTGCTCAAGTAAATTCGTAGGAAACCAACGTCCTCCTTTTATCGAGCACTTTACTACCCGTCAGCCACGGTGCCAAATGCTTTTCAGGTTCATACGTCTTATTAATTATTTACCTTAAGTGGCGGTAATTATTGCATTTGACAGGTGGGGAAACGGAAGCGCAGCCTGGCTAAGTAACCTGCTCCAGTTAACTCTGAGGGACAGCAGTGGAGCTCGGACACAAGGAGAAGTTCCTGCTGCAAGACACAGATGGATGTTTGCCCTTAAGGAGGAGTTCTTTAGCACAGTGGAAGTGTATTACTTTCTAGTTGTAGATTTCCAGTGAGATTTTTGTTGTTGTTGTTTCTGTTTTTGCGGTATGCGGGCCTCTCACCGCTGCGGCCTCTCCCGTTGCGGAGCACAGGCTCCGGACGCGCGGGCTCAGCGGCCATGGCTCACGGGCCCAGCCGCTCCGCGGCACGTGGGATCTTCCCGGACCGGGGCACGAACCCGCGTCCCCTGCATCGGCAGGCGGACTCCCAACCACTGCGCCACCAGGGAAGCCCTCCAATGAGATTTTTGGTGAGGCGCCGACAGCGCCATCCAATGAATAAACCTGAATTGTTTCTGTTCCACAGAGAACTAGGGCTGACATTGAGGAAGGGGGTATGGTTTTCTTGTGGGCTTTGCCCGCCTCTGTGGCACTGCCCTGGCTAGCGGGTTGATGGGATGGACTTTCAGTGGAGAGTCAGACCCCGTGCTTCAGAATGGGCACAGGTAATTAGTACCACGATGGTAGCTGGAAAGAGAGAGGTGCGTCTGGAAACAGCCTCAGAGTGTTCACATCACATTTAACACTGTCACCGATGTCCCTTGTGGAGCAGCTGCCGCGCTGAGAGCGTGCTTGCTTTTCATCATAACTGATTTTCTCCACAGTGAGCGGGGTTCCCGAGTTTGCATGCACTTTATCAGACACACATGCAGTTGACATACGATATGGAAACGCTCTCATTCGCGTCTGTTTATTTGCTGCATCAACTGACAGAATGTGGTTGCTTTTGAAGTCTCCGAGGAGCTGAAAAAAAAATCTCGGAAATCTGACTTTATGAAGTTAGGTTTTCCACCACCAAGACGTATCTTCATGTTAGGTTTGTTTACAAGGAGTTGCTGTTTCCACTTGCTAGAGCAGCTCTTAAACATTAAAAAAAAAAGTTGTTTTTTCCAACCGCGAAGTGGATCTAAACATTAAGTGTTTCTACGGTTGGTGTTTCAGCTCCTGGGCTGCTATTAACTTCTGCTGGGATGAGATGGAAGGGTGCCTTCCACTCAGCCACCCGTCACGTGGGAGTGTAATATTTGGAAGATTTTTTTTAAACGGCTCATTGTGCAATATTTATATTTCATTCACATCAGCGCGGGACACTGCTGACACCAAGTTCCTCTGTGCTGTTGGCTGCGCCCTCGCTGCGCCATCCCTCCAAGCCCGGCTCCAGGCCTGATAAAGTGGCTTCTACACGGGGCCGCCCCCTCCAAGGGGAAGGGCAGGCACAGGAGAAGTGGAGGGATGCTTCCACGGCTCTGCTCGAAAGGAGAAAAGATCGGACACGGTCTCCCAGCCTCAGAACTGAAACACTGGGAAAGTTAGACGGATCTTCCCTCTCCCCCTGAAGGCAGAAAACACGAAGTGCGCTGCGGTTCTGTATAAAATGTACATTTCACACTTTCTTAGGATTGCCTTTACCAGATAGTCTCAAAGACTTTCTCACATTTTGTTCCCTCCAAACCAGCTCCAGACCATGAATTAGGAATCCCAGGAAGCATCCTGAATAAAGGGACCTTTGCAGAACGGAACCCCCCTCTCCCTTAGGCTAAATACCTTCTGTTAGACTCTGCTATTTCAGTGAATGGTAAGGATGGATCCCCAGGGAGTGAGAAAAATTTTCTATCACTTCCTCCCTGTCCCTGCCCTGCACCACACACACACACACACACACACACACACTCACCTAAATACTCTTCCCTTTTGTCAGCTTTCAGCCATACTCTTTCCCAAATTCACAGCCAGCTCCTGCTGGCAAGAGTACAGTGAGAAATAGTCCATATCATTGTCAACGAAAAAGAAATTTCCTCAAAATTCCATTGCCGTTCTGTCTTGAGTTTTAAATTCTGCTTAGCTCTGGGCATTTAGGAGAGAGAGAGAAAGAGAGAGAGAGGGAGGATAAATGAATCAATGACTTTATGAATATTTACTGTTGGATTCTCTGAAATCAAGGTTAGTATTCAAGCAATAAAGACAGAATAAAGCAAAAGTTAAGCCGTGTGTCTGCATGAGACTAACCTGGATTTTCATGACTTCTTTTCCTGCCCAACCTTTTAAAAAGCTGGTGACAAAGCAATGAAAAAAAAGACCAAGTGCAGGGCAGATGCTATCAGGTGTTTTGATTGTTGGAATGTCACCTTGCCAGTAAGATACCGGCCCCACTCCAGGTAGGCATGTGGTTTTCTGGCTCAGCTGAACCATGACTTAGAAATGGAGAAACGGAGGTCCATGGATTTCCAAGTCCCCGTGAACCCACCTTCCTCCCCCGCATGCTGTTGTCAGCGTATTCCTTGTTCAGCCTTCATCCCACGAGGGATATAAATTTAGAAAAGAAACCTGTAGGTAATTAACAGTCTAGCGTGTCTGTCATTCCTTTGATAAAATGTGTTGGGTGTGGTTTCTCGACATGCAGTTGATAAATGCACTGGTGGTGTTCCATTTCATTTGACTTTCCATTAGTTTTTTTTTTTTTTTTTTCCAACGAGAATGTCTTAATGGCCAGCTTCTGTTTTCAATCATGGAGGCCATTTCTATGGATTTATTTATTTATTTATTTATTTATTTTACATTTTCCAATAAGGAACATATTCTGATCCTTTAAAGGTTGGGAGTAAAGTATGGAAGGGTGGGTGATACTCAGAAGATGAGCTTCTCTGCTGCCTTAAATTAGCAAGTGTATACGCATCTGGGTGGGCGGGCACGTGTGCATGTGAGGGCCTTTTTGAGGTCTTCATTGAGTCCTGACTCCGACAGAGATCCTGCCACATGCCCTATTTCTTCAGTGTCTTCACAGCTTTAGCAACTCGACGCCTGGAGGAACGGCACCTCACCTTCATTTATCTATTTGGCTCCAGTGTCATACTAGTTAAAAGTGCAGAAAATGCTGGGGGCCTTTGAACGCGGAATTGCAACTTGCATAACCAAATAAGTCTGTGTGATTAGGTTTTATATAGGACTGAGCTGGCGAGCATGCAGATGGAAGGAGCACGGGAGTGAGTTCCAGCTCACAGCTTTGAAAAGCTGAGTCATCGGGATAAATCACCCAGCTTTGTAACTACAGAAGCCTCAGCAAGTAAATATGTGCGATGGCCACTCTCTGTGAAGAGTCAGCAGAGAGGGAAGGCTCTTCCCACAGCCCCCGTTTGCTCTCCCAAGGAGCCCACGCAGGCAGCCTCGGCAGGCTGGGGCAGGAGGACAGAGCTCCAGGTGTACGTTACTGTGTCGGTGTACCTGGATTTGAACTTGAGATGCTGTCCCTGCTCTGCATCGTCTTCTTCACTTTCCTCCTATCCAGTGAAGATCCCGAACTTTGGCCTGTGTCTCGTGCGCTCTGGCCGGTTTTTAGATCTCTCGGCTTCAGGCTTTTGACTGTCACCCATGAGCTGTTGCCTCCCTGAGTTCTGGCTCTTGGCTGCGTCTTGAGCCTTGCATACCATTAAGGCCGGTTGCCTGAGTGGTGCCTTTAGCGCCCCACCTGTGATACCTGGCCCGTGGGCTGCCGTAGCCCTGTGTGATGCGCCTCTTGGTTCGCCCTTTCCCAGGCTCTCCACACCCTGTGAGAATCCCGTTCCTTCACTCGGAGACGTTTACACGCGCAGAAGGGAACTGGCTTATACTGAAAGGCGAATCTCACTTTCATCAGTCTTGAAACTGGAACCAGAGCTCTAGGTCTGTTCCCCTTGAACTGTGACTTCGATTAGAGACTCCCATTTACGTGTGGCATCTCGGTCCACGGTTGCTGCCACTGTGGCCCGGGTCACAGACCTCTGCTCGCAGCTGCTGACACTGGGCACGTGGTCCTGGGCGGCACACCCCTTGAGCTGCTCACTCGACAGCTGTCGCTGCCACCCCTGCTTCTTGTTTGCAAACAGCGCCCTGCATTTTACTGCCGCCCAGGTGGTGAGCCAAGTCCCAGGGGGTGAGTCATTGTTTTGTCAGCCAATGAGAGTCATCTGAATGCTTTTTGCTCCCTGTTTATTTTCTAAGCCTCCCTTGCAGCCTTACAGCCATGGGGTATTGTTATCATATAAGAGAAAGTCTGCCGGGAGTGTTTAGAAAGTGCTTCGCTGGCAGTAAGAGAAGCAGATTTGTGTGGGGACCTTGCTCGTACAGAAGGATGTGGAGAGGACGCAAGTGCCACGACACCGAAGTGGATTCCAGAGCCCAGCTGCCTGCTCTGAATTCTGGCATCCGCTGCCAGCTCTCTTGCTGCTAGCTAAGTTAATATGTCTCTTCGTGCCTCAGTTTTCCCATCTAGGAAATGGGAGTGATAGTAATAGCATCTATTTAATAAGGTTGTTAAGAGAATTAAATTAATAGTTATTAACTACTTATAATCGTGCCTGGTACACAGTCGAGTTCTGAAAGTTAAACATATGAGCACAGGCATTTTTCAAAGTGAATTCGATTTAATAAACACTAAACATAGCATTTTTCTTCCATGAAACTGACAATGATGAAAAATGAACAATGAGGTTCAACATAGGCTAGGCCATGAGGAGATGGCTACTCTCCTGCCATCCTTTGGAGTGGATAAATTATATACCTTCTGAACCCGAAATGTCTCTTCCAGAAATAAGGATGGACAAGGAGACTAGTAACAGTAATGACGCATACCCAATTTTTTGACATGAAAATTGTTCAGGGTTCGTGAGGAAATCAGGTAACAGAATATCTTCGATACAACCGCACCATTTATAAAAGAAATTTGTATGCAGTGTATAAAAGTGCATCGAAAACATCAGGGGAAAGAGATATCAAGTATTGGAGAAGTAGATGACTTAGAACATTTTCCTTTTTGTTTACTTAAGTTTTCTAACTTTTCTACAATAGTCTTGGGCCGCTGGTGTAAGAAACAAAGTTCCTGTATTATGATTCCATTTTTGTAAAACAAATACAGTGACCTATAGCAATAAACAGCAACACCTAGATGTTGATGCATATAAAACTATCTGGAAAGACGTGCACCAAGATGTGAGTAGTTGGCATCTCTACGTTCATGGAATTCGTTTATTTTATTTGGTTTTCATTTTTAATATTTATACTTCCAGATTTTACTGCAGTCATTATGTAACATTTTGGTGTTTGCAAAATGAAAAAAAGAGCTAAGCAGCATGTCCTTTTTGCTCTAATGGTCCTAGCGATTTGGTTCCTCTGTAGATGGCCAAGTTGGAAAATTCTGTATGTGCCAGATATCTGAGCTAATAAAGATTCTGCGAGAATCCTCCTTCCCCCTTCCCCCCCAGCCCCACACGTTAGTCTGGAGACACTTATATTTTCCGCCCAGTACCTTTCCCAAGTCATTCTGTGTGGCTGATACCTCGTTAGATTAATAGCTCCCAAGTGACGTGAATATGCTGATTTTATGGCAGACCTCCAGAGAGGGCTCTTTACGAATAAAAATGGCTGTGATGAATTACGTTTCTTGAGATCCTGATGGCTCTATTTAGAGGATTCTGTAGGTGCTCAGGCCTTTATGAAAGGTGCCTCCAGATTACTCTAAAATCCTTGCACTCCGTGTTTCTTTCCCGCTTTGAGAACAGAGTCAGGGTTAATCTGGGGGTAGGGACTTCTGCCCTGTCTTGCGGTTTGTGAATTCCTTGGCCCACCTGTGAACGTAAAGCATTCTCTTCTGATTCAAGTTCATCTGTCAGTCCAGGAAAATGCTTTTCCTTTTCAGAGGACCT
The DNA here is from genome assembly GCF_963455315.2 of Globicephala melas. Taxonomy (NCBI): domain Eukaryota; kingdom Metazoa; phylum Chordata; class Mammalia; order Artiodactyla; family Delphinidae; genus Globicephala; species Globicephala melas. The sequence continues at coordinate 23,687,186 of NC_083333.1, forward strand.
GGACTGATTGGTTGGAAATATAATTTAGTTCCTGTGTTTGTACTGGATCAGAGATCAGAAAGCCGTTTCAGACTGCGCTGGCTGGCGGGCTTTCTTTTAGTGGTGAAGTTCAGAAGTGCAGCAACAGACAGGAAAATCAGAGCTGCTTATACAGTCGCTTTTCTTTCTCTTCCTGAAGTGTTTTAAAGAGGAAGACTGGTTCCCCCAAACTTCTAGAGTTGGCAGTAGTACTGTGGCGTGCTGTCAATTCTTATTTGTTTCCCGATTCTTCTGTCAGTTGGAAGAGAAAAGACAGCTGGTGGGAGGGAGTGTAAGCGGAAAGGATCTTCCTCTGGGTATCGACTTTGTAGCAGACACAGCTCTATACCTCGTACATGTGTGATCTCACTCAGTCCTCTTATTTTTCAGAAAAAAAAAAAATGATGTCGTGAGAGACATGCAGATAAGCGGCAGAAGTGGGTTCAAATGCCACAGCTGCCTTCTTTGAACTGGGGGTGTTTGCACAACGCCGTGTGTAGAAATGAGCCTGTGGCTTCTGTGATCTAGGTGAATCACTCACCACCTCCAACTCTTCAGCATCCTGTCTGTAGATCAAGGATGACGTGATGATAATGGGGGGGGCGGTTATGCTGGTGATGATGCTTCTTACCACAGTGTTACCATGGTGACTGCAAGGATTACTGTGAGTGAACCCCTGTAGGCATTAGATTGCTAGCCGCACTAGCCCTTCTCTCCTTCCTCCTGGCCGGAGTTGCCCTGGGGAGGAGCAGAGTGTCCGCGTCAGCTGCATATTTCTGTGCAAACTGACATGAGAAGATGCTCTTCTCATTTCATCCCAGCGCATGTTATGATCTGTGTGTCCCCCAGTGCAAAGCACAGATACAGTTGTAAGTTTACATCTTTGTCCACAAACTTCATCATGACTCTGGTGACTATGAAACACATCCTGATGACAACGGCATTGAGAATCCTTGCCAGATTCTGAAAGTATTTGCTTAAAACAGCTGCCGCCCAAGTGGCCCTTGGATCTGTTGGTTCAGAGAGTGCCCCTGTTCACATCGTAACCAGACCAGGACCAAGAGGAAAGACACAGTTTGGTCACAGCACAAAGTCCTAGGCAACAAAGGGGATCGTCCTCTTCCTGCCGTGGCCTCGTGTCGTTCTCCCTCTTCTTCATTTTTCAGTGGTACGTGGAGCCTGAGCTTGAGAACAGTGGGGCCGCTTTCTCGGGCACTCCTCAATGCTTTTATTATTATTTTTCAGTTGTTATATGTTGGTCTTATATGCTATATGTCTAAAACTCTAAGACCCTTCTGAGTCTTCTGAAGCCTTTTCTAGAGAATTGGTTTGGGATGAGGAGAGGGGTGAGGGCTGGGTATTCAGAGAGGAAGGGGGAAGCAGGTGGGCATGGAATCAGATGGGCAGCCTCGTTTGGGCTCATCTCTGTGGTCACTTCTTTTTAAAAAGATTCTTGGATGTAGACCGTTTTTTAAAGTCTTTATTGAATTTGTTACAGTATTGCTTCTGTCTTCTGTTGTGGTTTTGTGGCCAGGAGGCATGTGGGATCTTAGCTCCCCGACCAGGGATCGAACCCGCACCCCCTACGCTAGAAGGGGAAGTCTTTACCACTGGACCGCCAGGGAGGTCCCTCCTTGGTCACTTTTAAAACCACCTTTACTGCACATAGATGCCCAGAGTGGGTGGCAGGCGTGTAAGGAAAGGATGGAGGGAAGTAAACGCTCACATTACGCTGTTGCTCTGGTGCCAGGCACAACGTTAGATGCTTCCCTTTGCTTTACATCATCTTCTCTTTCACTGTCACATGTAAGTTGGGTATTTTATCTATTTTTACTGGAAATAGGTTCAGAAACAAAATGATTGGCCCAAAACTCCAACTGTATCAAAGGCAGAGCCTTGATGAGTATCTTTATCTCTCAGTCCAAAGCTCAGGTTAGAACAAATGAAAACAAGTAAAATTCGTAGGGCAATGTACAGCTTCTTCAAGGGCTACGGGCGTGCCAACCCCAAAGGTATTCACAAAACATGACTTAAAAACCAGCACATAAAACAAGTGAATTTGTAAAGTTATTTGAAAATAACTGGGGGAATGGACAGCTTGTACTATGATAGGTGGTCTCTTAAATTTTTACTTTTGTGAGTTCTTTTTTTTTTTTAATTATTTATTTTGGCTGTGCTGGGTCTTAGTCTTGGGCCCCCTGGACTGGGAGCACGGGGTCTTACTAACACTGGACCACCAGGGAAGTCCCTTACTCTTGTAAGTTCTTTGAACCACGTAGGGTAACTTGAAATAATGTTTGAGTGCCGCCATGTTTTGTGGGCTGTCTTTGATCACTTCATAAGAGATATTTGAAAACGAATCATTTATATGCAAATTGTCGCTGCTGGGTTCTGGAGAATTGCTATATTTCCTTAGCTAGATTAAACTCCAGGAAATCATTCTAATAGAATTCACTTTCTTCAAAAATTCGTTCTCCTTAGATAACAGAAAAGTTAATGTAAGCCCAGCCTGTCTCAGTCAAATTATCACAAATTCCAAACAAGCCGGCTCTGAATTAATAAGATTTCATTGCCGTGCAGGATGGGTATATTTACACGAAGTGGAGACAGAATGAAGGAGCAATCAGGATCAGATGCAATTAAGATGGGAAATACCCTAAGTTAAAAAATCCTTTGATTTTTCATGGATAAAATGGAAATTCTGTCTTGTGACATTTGATACTTTGTCCTAATCTAAACAGGCTGCTAGTCTCTGAAAAGAGTAAGGCTACATCAAGGTGACTTGAGTGTCTGCATCAAGTTTCAGCTTCAGAGCAGGCTTTGGAATCACACCGACTGACGGGCCAGTCCAGGCTTTGCAAATTACGTACGGAGTTGGGTCAGTTGCTTTAATAAGCTCTTTAAGACTCTGTTTAACCCTTTTTAAATTAGGGGGAGTATTGGAGAAATAGAGCAAATATATGTTGAGTAGGTTCACTTTCTGGGATGAAGTAGTACACAAAAAGGGAGTTATTGTTACTATGTTATTATCTTAGTGTTTTTCAAGTAGGCTTTTTTTTTTCATTTGGTTTCGTTGTGGTTAAGAACACATGTGATCTACCCACTTGCCAAACTTTTAAGTGTAGAATACAGCATTATTAGCTCTAGGTGTGACGTTGTACCGGCGATCTCTGGAACTTACTCATCTTGCATAATTGAAACGTTACGTCTGTTGATGAGCAACCCCGCCATTTCCCACCCTCCCCCCCGTTATCCAAGTAATTAAAAAATGCAATGTGATGAAGACTTAGCTCCATGGAACAATTTAAAATAATGATATATTCTCATTCCCTGGGTACTTTGGGAGGGATGATAACCAAATTCTGTTATTTTCTTTTTAAAATACCCAGGTAGGGGCAGGTGTGAAAAGATGGGAAGCGGTGGATTTGGTTGGTCATGGAAGGGCAGACACACGCTGAGGTGATGAGGGAATGCCAGTTCCGTCACTGTTACTCTTGGTAATAGTGATGGAATTGACGTGACTGAGACAAAGAGAAATCCTGAAAAGCTTCATGGCTCAGTTACATCTGCTCTAACGCTGGAAAGAAAGGCCTTGCTGACATAAAAAGACACTTCCACAAGTACATTTTGGTTGTAGTACCAAAAACTGGACAAGGCCCTGGGCCATTCAGTCACCAAAACTGATTCTCCTCTTGCCAAAGTGGAACATTTTCCGTGGGCTCTTGTTTGGTGCGTAACGGGGACAGTAAGTAAGTGAAGCTTTTTGCGAACCCCTCAGCAGCACCAGGTGCGATTTTCACTTCCCCACAAGCACTTTAGACCTTCCTTCCTGAAGATCGTTTAATGCAGTAATACTACTGCCTTAATAGGATATCCTTTTCTCTCATCTCCTCCTACCTCATTTGGAAAGAAGTAATTTTGTACCAAAACAAAACAGAAAAACCACCAACAGCCCAACGTAATTTTCCAGGTTCAGTCAAATATCAAAGTCCAGTAGTAACTAGATACAATGTTTCTCACTGGCATCTTCAGAAATGTTGTGAAACGTTTTCTTGGTTCTACTCTATTATGGCTTGCAAAGGAAGTTGGGTGGAAGAGCCAGGGAAAGAAATGCCCAACACATATGAAGGGATATCATTCGGAAGGGTACAGGCTACCTGTAGTTTATAATATTTCTTCCCGGTTGAGTTCCATGCCTCTGGCTGTTCTCTCTATCACCAAAGTATTCCATTTCTGAAAGGAGAAAGCAAAGGAGGGAATATCTAAGCTATAAAATGTCCAGTTGCTTTCCAAACTTGTTACAATTTCCAACCACATCAAGAAGGTTGTCTGAAAAGACAATCGGCTTTTGCACTAACCAAATACATACACAATTATGTACTTTTAAAAAATTTTCTTGGAGAATGTATCATCAAAGAAATGTTCAGGGTTATTCTGAGGCTATTTGCCTCCAATCTTTTAAAAACTAGTTTTGTAACTACAGTATATTTGTCTTTTTTTTTCCTTTAAAAATTTTGTAAATCAAATCAGCCACAATTCAAGTTATTTTAGAAAAAAATACCAAGAGCTGGATATATTTTATTCATTTTTCTGGGAATAAGATGCTGGTGACTTCCCAAAGAGCAACTTTAGGAGAAATAATCAAAACCTTACTTTTTCCCCCTAAAACTAGATGGGAGGAGGGTAAAATCTTGATGAGATATATTTCACTGAGATGTGTCAGTAATAGGTCTGTTGAAGGTTTGCTTGTTCATCTAGTCACTTTCATTTCCTAAGACATGAAGGATAAAGTTGGAGCTCTGCTTGCATCTTTCAGAACTTGGGTTTCATAAAGAGATAGTAAAACGTTGTCTTTTGGACCTCAGAATATTCAAAGGGTTTTAAAGACGTCATGGCTGACAAATTGCCAATCAATCAATATTTTTTGATGAGCCGAGTGTAAATTTCAGTTGCATGAAATATTTCTGATTCTAAGAACAGTTGTAAGTGGAAGGGCTGGTGGTCTGTGTTTGGATTCAGCACGTGTTTCTGGTCTTGCATTTTCTCTCCTCTGTTGGATCGTTAGCTCTACTAGATTTGCTTTAAAATTTTGTCGCTCCTTTTCCCTCTTCTTTCTTTCCTTTGTCTTTTTTCCTCTCTCTTCCTCCCTTCCTTCCTCCCTCCCTCCCTCTCTTTCTCTTTCTTTCTTTCTTTTTTTCCTCATGTTTGGTGTCAGAACCTCAGTGTGCATAATTAATTAATCCTGATCTCTTATGAATTATTACCACTTCACTGTATATTGCCATTTACCTCACTTCTGTGCATTCAACTACTGTCATCATTAATTTACTTCTTATTTACTTACTTATTTACTTAATGGTTTTACTTTATTTACTATGGTATAAATCCCACAGTAGTATGCTACTCTTTTTGCTTTATAACAGTCAATTTTCGTTTAAAGAAATGAAGAAAAAAATAAAATATCTTTTTAATATTTGTCCACATATTTACTATTTCCAGTGCCCGATTTTCCACAGGTATTATCCTTGAGCCTGAAGAAACTCATTTAAGCGTTTTTGTAGTGAGGTTGACTGGTGAGAAGTTTTCACAGGTTTTGTTTATGTGAGGATGACAGAGGTTTTTGTTGGTTTGTTTTCTACTCTTTTATTCTCCAGCACTTTAAAATTGCTGTATCATTAATCTTCTGCCCAGCTTTGTATCTGATGAGAAGCAGTGTCGTCATTTTGTCAGTATGACCCTATATGTTGGCGTAGATTTTCTTCCAGTCTGTGCCTTGTCTTTTCGTTTTCTTAACAATGTCTTTCAAACAGCTGACTTAAAAAAATTTTAGTGATGTCCCTTTACCAATTTGTTCTATTATACATCATGCTTTTAGTGTTGTATCTAAGGAATCTTTGCATAACTCTCTAAGGTCTCAAAGATTTTTTTTTCGTCCTGTTTTCTTCCAGAAGTTGTATAGTTCTATGTTTTACATTTAGGTCTAATGATTCATTTTGTGTTAAGCTCCTCAGTGTTTTAAAACAAAGATGTATGTGAGATTGCTGAGTCAAGCTAATGTTTTTCCCACTGTTTTGAGCTACCTCGGTGCGTGACCTGAAAGCCCCTGCAATGAACATCACTCTCTACCTAGAACTTGTGATGTTCTTGGAAAAATTTCTCCCAAATTGCAGTTATAGCCAATATATGTGTCTGATTGGAAGATGTGTTCTCTCATTTAGCTCAAAGGTTACAGAGGTCTGAGTGAGCTGATTTTCATCATTTCACTCCAAGAATAATCTCACTCATTACCTGGTGAAGTTAGGATTTGAATACCCAACAGAATTTAATGGAGGGGGTGGCTTGGTTTTCTGTAAGAATTAAGGTATTTTGCGTCTTCTCTTTGCTTTCAAAACAGTACGAGAAGACTTAAAATAAAATACCAGAGAATTAAAAGTTTAACACGCATCCAGAAACCTCGAAAGAAAAATAGGTGTGTCCTTATAATTTCATAATTTGCATTCCTCTGCGCTGAACCCAACTAGTTCCCAAAGATGGGCCTGCCTGAACATCTTGAAGGTCAAAATAACCTAATCCAAGAGACACAGCTGAATTTTATATGAGCTCATTTTACCAAATGTGAAATCTGCTATCTCTTATGTAGAAATATGGAAATGCTAAAACAGGCCTCTCTGATGGTGACTTCAAGGCTGGAAGAAACAAGGGGGGCCAGGGTGGGGAGGTGAGATTAGGCAGTTGCCGGCTCTAGCAGGCTGCATGCCTTCCAGAACTTGCCAGGATTCAAGACCATATGCAAGTCAGATGACGGAAGGAAAGTCAGGGGGGACTGTGATGTGTTACTAAAATAGCTGCTCAGCAAGAAACATTATTTCACTACATATTCTCACTCACACATGTATTCATTCATATTCATTCAATATTCGCTGAGTACTTAGGTTCATGTTAGCCCTTGAAAAAGATAACCATGTACTGTCTCTGTTTTCAAGGAGCTTTACAGACTCATCTGAACATTGAAACTACATCCGAAAAAAAGAAAAAGGAAGGAAGGAAGGAAGAAAGGAAGGAAAGGAAGGAAGGAAGGAAAGAAAGAAAGAAGTGGAATTCAAAAGTTGGGAATACAATATATGGCCTCTCAAATGAGTCAAAGATTTTTTGAGTGAGAGAGTTCAAGTAGATATTAATGGAGAAGTGAGTATTTGAAGGGAACCTGAATGAGTGAATAAATGAATAATCTATCCAGAGCTGGTAGGATAACGTGTTCAAAGCCTCGAGGAGAGAGTGAATGAAAATATACAGGTAGGAGAGCCCAGAGAGTGTATGGGGAACCCTGAATTATTCAAATTTTGTTTTATCTAAGAAGAAAACCGACAAAGAAGATGAAAAAAAATCTGAAAATGTCTGTTCTATTTATAATGTTCTGTGCTGCCTACTGGAATGTAAATGGGCTAGCTCGTTTTCAAGCATTGATATTTTCTAAATATCCAGAAAGATTGTTTAATGGTGTGAGTGGCTTCATAAACGCGGATTGGCTACAATGCGAAAATCAAAGTTCCATCAAAGGTCAACCAGTTTGCATTAGAGAACACTTTGCATTGGGCCTAGAATATTTAATTGGCAGCTCAGCTGGAATTAACCCTGTGACGGTTAATTGTATGTGTCAACTTCACTGGGCCACAGAGTGCTCAGATATTTGGTCCAATGTTATTTGGGGTGTTTTCTGGGAGGGTTTATTTTCTTTGGATGAGATTAACATTTACGTTTGTGGATGAGGTGAAGCAGGTTGCCCTCCTCATGTGGGTGTGTGGGTGTGCCTCGTCCAATCAGCTAAAAGCCTGGCTGGGACAGCGGTCTGACCTTCCTCCAAGTGAGAGAGAATTCTCTGCCTGGAGGCTTTCAAACTATAGCTCTCCCTGCCTGATGACCTTAGCGCGGGGACGTCAGCTCTTCCTGGGTCTATCCTGGCTGACCTGGGACATCAGCTCTGCAGACTTTGGACTCGCCAGCCTGCGTAATTGTGTGAGCCAGTTCCTCGTCGTTTCTTGTAATGTATCTCTTTATATGTACAACACACATACATGGGATACATATATCCTATATATGTATGTTGGAATATATACTGTTAATTGGGCTTAGAGTACTTAGAGCCTGTGTACAGGATGTGTATTGATGTGTATAAAGCACAATCCTGTACGTGTATAGGAACATATATATATACACACACACATATACATTATACATATACCCTACCCATAGGGTATTCTGTCGTTCTGGAGAATCCTGACTAATACAGACTCTGTGGGATTCCTGGTTAACCTATAGAAGCAAAAGTAGAATCTCCTTGAGTCCCCTGGTATGAAGAATAGTGTTTCAGAATCCCTGCCATTCTTGCAGTCCAGGTAGGAGCTCAGAACCCTACTCCCGCTAGCGATGACCATCTCTCAGCATCAGACACAGCGACCTGCCAGAGCAGCTGCTGGCTTTCCCAGGGCTGAGGAATGAGCCTGGTCCACTCGCTCCCCCAGACCGTCTCCATCCCAAGGCCACGTCGTTGGTTGCTAAAACGTTCACTGCGCTCGCACTGGCAGTGATTTTGTTTCCCTAAATAGGACCTGGAGTCACAAATACCTGCATGTAGCTCAGCTCTTAAAAAGAAGCTAAGTAGCGTCCCGCAAAGTACATACTTCCCGCTGAAGCCTGTGGTGAAACCTGCGGTGCAGCAGGCCAAGGTGGGGAGAGCCGCAGCGGATCCGGGAACCCCGCCACTTATGCGTAGGAATGAGCACGAAATGTGTCTAGACCTGGTCAAGCCTTTTTAACTCCTCCAGGAAACGGAGCTTGAAGGGAGGAATTTGGGCTTTTATTTTTCCCTAGTGGGAAAATACTTAGAGATAATTCATACGATACCGGATGATTATGTGTAAAAAAATAATGTTTTTATTTCCCTTCCTTGAACTCCTAGCGTTGCTTTTCTCTTTGGAACCCCCAATTCAGCTTTACTTTCCTAAGCACATTCGTTCAACAAGCACTGAGCACCGCTCGCGTGCCTGCACCGTATAAGGTCCTCTTGCATCACCGCTGAGTTCCTATTGATCCACGTCATCTTTGCCATCTCCTCCTGCTGCGGGTCCAGACTACATCCCTCTGATCCCTTGACTGTGATCTTACTCATCTCCTTTTCTCTTCTCTGGCTTGATGATTGTCCCCTTTTCCCTCTGGTGGTCCCTTGACTGTGATCTTCCTCATCTTTTCTCTTCTCTGGCTTGATGATTGTCCCCTTTTCCCTCTGGTCCAAAGGAGCTTGGCCTAGTGTGGCAGCTGTTGCCTTTGCATAATGATGGGTTGCAGGGGAACAGGTGGGTTAACTCTCCTGGCAGAGTCACGGCAACTGGAAGAAGTTACCTCCACCATGTCAATTGGCCCTTCCCCTCAATCTGGATATTTTTTTAAGTATATGGCAACAGGGAAAGTCTGTGCCTTTCCTAACCTTTTTTTTTTTTTTCAAGTAAATAAGTTAAGAAGGATTCTTAATGAATTCCTCAGGCTTTTCTCCATTTGTCTTGCAGATTTGATGGAGAACACCTGCTTTTTTCTTGGTCATCTGCTAGAGAAAAATCTGTTTCTCTTGCCCTTGGATTTACGGCTCATCAGAAGGTAGGAAAAGGAGATAATGTAATTTATTTAAGCACTCATCTGGCAGGCGTGGCTCAAGACATCATGAATGATACATTTTTCATGAATAAAATACATTTTCATGCACTCATTGAATCCCAGAAGCTGAACAACTCAGACGATGTTAGATACAGAAAAGCATTTCTAAATTAATCCGTGGTCCACACTTTTGCCAAAGTCTGGCAGTAGAGTCATTTTAGGACAGGGGTTGGCAAACTTTAGCTGTAAAGGGCCAGACAGTAAATATTTTCTGCTTTGGTTGGCCACACAGGCTCTGTTGCAAATACTCGATTCTGCAGTCATGAAAGCAGACATAGATGATGCACAGGGGTGGCTGTGTGCTAATAAAACTTTATTTGCAAAAACAGGTGGCTGGTTTGTTTTGGCCCAGAGTCTCCTGTTTTAGGGCAGTAGGTTTAAAGCAACAAAATAAAAGCCATAGATAACATATAGAAACATAATTCTCAAAGGAAGCAAAACAGAAACAATGTGTATTAGAGAAACCTAGAATGAATGCTAAAAAGGCAGATTCGGGGCTCCATCGCAGACCTACAGTTTCTGAATCACTGGCAGGTAGGACCTGGAAGTCTGCGTATTAGTCTATATCCCAGAAGATTGTTTTGCGTAAACCTGACAACTGATACCTCTCTGGAGCCATAAATGTATAAGTTAGCTCACCTGGGAAGGAGCCAACTTAGGAGGATGCAAGTCCAGCGGTAGTCAGGGCGGCGCTTTCATCCTTTCCGTGCTGTGTTCTCTCTTCATTCCGGGCACAGTAAATTCACTGGTTAAGAGAGTAGGATTTTGAATCAAGTAAACATGGCTTCAGATGCAGGAAATGCCACCTACTAATTGGGAGACTTTTGACACGCTGTTTTCTTTCGATTTCTTTGTTGGTGAAGTTGAGGTTATACCTCTAATGTTGGGCCAAAGTGAGGTACAAATGCAGTAAGGACTGCAAAGTGCCTAGCAGCCTTTCTGGATACTAGCAGTCACTTTGAATAGATGTTTTGATGCGGTTGTTACCTACTTTTGATTCTGTGGCTAACGGAAGCCCATTCTGTTCAGGATCCTAGCAAAACTCTGCATTCATGCTGGTGAGGGGTGCCCAGAGTTCCAGCCTCTGGCCCACAGATCACCTCGGTGCAATCAGAACCAGCAGCCTTCTCCTCTGTGCTCCAATAGCAAGTCACTTGATTTCAACCCAGATCATAGAAAGAAACAAAGATGAGTCGTTTCAGGGCCTCTGAGGACTGGTCTGTTTACCCATTTTAGAACTAAATCCTTTACTTCTAAGAGAATATGGACAGAGTGAATCTTAAGAGTAATAATGACATTGGCCCAGTGTTATGTGACAGATGTATCTTGCCTTCATCCTTAAGGCACCACGAAGTGGCAAAGACCACTTACGCTGCATCACGGGGGGAAAGGGAAAGTCAGAGGATTTATGGGTTTTCTCAGCGTGTGCAGTTGGTAATATCAGAGCTGAGGTTTGCACACAGAACCGCCTATCTCAAACCCTCTCTCCGCCATCATTTTCAGCACTTGCCGTCCGTAATAACCAACCCGGGAAGTTTGAAAACAGTGCAACTGCTCCCTCCGTCCCCCAGGATTCTGACTCAGTTGGTCTGGAGTGGGACTCGGCATTTGCATTTTTCAAGGCTTCTCTTGTGTGTCAGGGTTGAGCACTACTGCTCTTTGTACTAGTTTGTTATTTAAATCTGCCTGTTTTCTTCTTGTAAGTGACCCCCTTCCTTTTATGTGTCAATATTATTAACTACAATTATCTCTAAACATCTCTAATGCTAAGTTGAGAGCTAGCCAAATACTAGGATATTTAAAAACCTTGTCTTGACGTCAAGCGTGGAAGATCAAATACACTAACTTTGTGGTTGCTAGTAAGCGTTCCCAGTGTTTGTCTAGCTCCAAAAAAATCATTGTTTTTTTGGCATCTAAAACCAGTCCATTCCACAAACCACGTTTGCTTCTGATCAAAGGCAATTTTAGGTCACTGACTAAGTGGAACTGGTCCAGCTAGTCGTGCCCAATCTGGTGGTGTCATCCACTCTAAAGAAGGTGAACAAAATTAAGCCGTGTTAGGTGAGTTGATATTACTGGACTAATTAGGGACCTGGCTCTGGTAAACTTTGATTTTCCTATGCCCCTTGAGCCCGCAGACTCTCAGAGGGCATGGGCTATAGAAGAGCAACCTGAGGAGCTGAGGGAGGGTGAATAGATGGGTACCCTTCCGTGAAGTACTGATGCCAGGTGCCAAGACCACCTGCAGAGAGGGCCGTGGGAGAAACAGTATGGGACTTGGGTCTAAATCTAGCTGGAGTCGATTTTCCTTCCGTGTGACCTGTGGCATGTTGTCTACCTGCTGGAGGCTTTTGAAAAAATCTTAACCTGGGGCTTCCCTGGTGGCGCAGTGGTTGGGAGTCCGCCTACCGATGCAGGGGACGCGGGTTCGTGCCCCGGTCTGGGAGGGTCCCACATGCCGTGGAGCGGCTGGACCCGTGAGCCATGGCCGCCGAGCCTGCGCGTCCAGGGCCTGTGCTCCACGACGGGAGAGGCCACAGCGGTGAGAGGCCCGCGTACCGCAAAAAAAAAAGAAAAAAAAGAAAGAAAGAAAGGAAAAAAAAAATCTTAACCTGGAGAAAATAATACCTGCCTTTCAAGGTTGTGAATCTCAGTTGTGCAGACCACGAAGAAGCACATGACGAGAATTCAGTAAGGAAGGTTGCTTTTGCTTATGCACATCAGGCTTCTTTACTGTGTGAGCTGTGTATGTGACACATGATTACTTACTGCCTTAGCAGTTGTGTTAAAAGAACTGATCTTTAGTCCTTGAATTCCCTTGGCATCAACAATTCCGTTTTTGTCAACTAGGGAATACAAGTTTTGAGTAGTTCAGGAGGTGAACTGATGATATTTAGAGCAAATACCTTAGTCTGTCACATCTTGGATAGGTTTAGTTCAGAAGTGGGGTTGGTAGTATTCTATTTTAAAACGGGATTACTGTATTTTTCACGATGTTGACATTTCTAGTTTCTTGTGCAGTCTCTTCCAGGTTTGTGGGGAAAGTATATCTTTCTTGTATTTTGATAGGCCTTTAAACCTATAATTTATTTATCATTAAGGGTAACAGAAAATGCAGCTAATGTTAATAGCAGTTTCATGTGGTGTTGAAGACTACCAGGAAATCCAGTGGTGGTGCGTACACCCGGTGTTGGCGATTGAGATTCCTTCTTTTATGTGAGCATTTATGTGTGTGGAATAACATACTGTGGTTCCTCATTAGGGATGAAACTGGACCAAGCAAGGTGATTTGGGATCCGCTGAAGGGTCTGGATTGGAGTCTACTTAAAGCAGTTATACTAATTTATCCTGAGTGGATCTCAAGGGCCATGGAGCTTCATGGGTTATGGTTACTTGTGTGTGAGGCGACCAGAGCTCTAGGTAAGAGTTTCTCAACCTGGACACAGTTGGCGTTTGGGGTTGACATTTGGGGCTCTGTGTTGCTGGTGTTAGAGGAGAGCTGTGCTGTGCACTGCAGGGTGGTGAGCGGCAGCCCTGGCCTCTGCCCACTCGATGCCAGGAGCACCCCTTCCCAGTCGTCTCCAGACATGGCTACACGGTTCCTGGGAGGCAGAACTGCCCCCACTGAGAACCACCATGAAAATGGAGGTGCTTCTCCATCGCTGGAGAAGATGCTCTTATCTGTTTTCATGACTGTTTGGGCCTGGGGCAAGGTAGACCTTTTCCTGAATAAGTTCATAACCAGGTGTGAGGGTTCAAGGACTGCTGAGTAGTTTTACATGGTTTTCAGAGACTCTGTTAAAAGGGGGATTGGATCCAAGGTTAGAATCCGAAGTGAGAGGAACTAAGTTTTAGAAGCTAAGTGTTCTGCAGTGGGGGCAGTGCGTATCAACGAGAGGCAGCAGTTCCGGGACTGGGTCCTCGTCCGTGGTCTCAGTGGCCCTAAGACTTCTCTGCTTCCTGGTCCCCCTGCATGTCCGTCGTGACTGACTGGAGAAACTGACACTGGGCATTTTGCTGAAGTCAGCAGGATGCACTGCCTGGAAGACACGGGCTACACCTGTCTTGCTCTGCATTTCACATGAGTGGCTGGAAGAGGGCCCATCGTGAAGTAGCATTCAATAAATGTTTTTTCAGAAATGAATAGACGTACAAATAAATTACAGGGGAGATAAGTACGTCAAAGGATCTGGGAAAAGCTCTTGTTTTGTTTCCAATTTGTGAAGCAAGTCACTTCGTCTTCCTGAATATCCTGAGCTGAGAAATGGATAACTGTGTTAGGTGATCCTGGAGGATTCTTCCCGCTGTGAAATTTCAGGGTTTTTGGCGAGGTCACAGACAGTGTTACATAAGCGTTGCTATGAAAGTTCTTCGGAGCTTGAGCTGTGAGTGCTTGTGTGTCGGGCAACCTGGCCACACAAGTCAGGGTATGTTCCAACAAAGGTGATCAGAAAACTTCGGGGCAGAGTTACCCAAAAGAACACCTGCTACAGGTGGAGTTAAAGTGAGGAGCCGACAGAGGCAAGCTGCAAGACCACATGATCTTTTCATTCTTTTTTTTTGATATAAATTTATTTATTTATTTTTGGCTGCTTTGGGTCTTCGTTCCTGCGTGCGGGCTTTCCCTAGTTGTAGTGAGCGGGGGCTCCTCTTGTTGTGGAGCACGGGCTCTAGGCACGCGGGCTTCAGTAGTTGTGGTTCATGGGCTCTAGAGCACAGGCTTGGTAGTTGTGGCATGCGGGCTCAGTAGTTGTGGCTCGCGGGCTCTAGAGCGCAGGCTCAGTAGTTGCGGCTCACGGGCTTAGTTGCTCCTTGGCATGTGGGATCTTCCCAGACCAGGGCTCAAACCCGTGTCCCCTGCATTGGCAGGCAGATTCTTAACCACTGCGCCACCAGGGAAGTTCCAACCTTGGGACCACAAAAGGTGTTGGGCAAACTGAGGTCATGATTTGTCACAAACTCATCGGAGAGCTGAGGTTTCAGAGCGGTGAGCTAGCCCAGAGTCTAGGGAGAGGCAGACACCTGAAGAGAGAGCAGTGGTTCTGCCACTTGCTTACCTGGGGCCAATAATAACCAGAGACACAGGCGAAAGAATTCAGCTAGAATTGCTTGTGCATTGGGAGGGGGCAGGTGGGGGCTGGAGAGAGTGTGGAGGCCTGTGGGCTGCCAATACGGGAATAGTTTACACCTACTGGCAGGCTCTGGACTTCCCTGGATGCTCAAAAAAAGACGGGTGAGGGTCTTGAGAAAGCATCCCTAACTGTTCAGGGCTGTGGAGGGTGGGACGGTAGTGGTCACTGTGGGAGAAGCGTGAGCCCCCATTTCACCTACACAGTAAGAGCCTTACAGCCTGGGAGGCAGGATGGGTAAGGAGCTTTCTAGATGTTAGGTCACTGGTTAAAACTCATTACAGCTGGGGGACAGGAACAACAACAGCACATGTCCTCTAAGCCTGCGAGAGGGACAGGAATATAGACTGGGAGCAAGAGCTGGGCATGGGGCAGGGGCACAGCAGGCCAGATCCCCAAGGCCTGGGATCGTGGTGCTTGTCTAGACTGGGAGCAAGAGCTGGGGATGGGGCAGGAGCACAGCAGGCCGGATCCCCAAGGCCTGGGATCGTGGTGCTTATCTAAGCCTGAGGTTTATCCAGAATAACAAGGACGTTGCTTCCCGCCCCAAACAGTCACATCAGCATTGAGTAACAAATGCCGTGGAAAACTGCAGGAGAAAGACCCTCCCGACACACAGTGTACAGAGGAGACTTAAAGCTGGGAGTGGAACAGAAATTGAGGATAAGGAAAACCCTCTGGCAGACCAGTCACCACCCTAAACACTAGAGGAAGCTGACGCTTGTGGGACACTCCGGGTAACCATGGCAACAACAAACCCCAAACCCAGTTCGACTGACTCTTGCCCTAGACTGATTCCAACCCCAGACTAAAGACTCAGCAGAAGGAAACACAAGCCCATTTCCACACATAAAAATCTATTTACCTCAGTCTTTGCTGCCCTACACAAAATGTGTGGCTTTCAGGAAAAAATTACAAGGCGTACTAGAAAAAAAACAAACAAACAAAACCCGCATAACACACCGCCAAGACACAGCGCAATTAACAGAACCAGACTCAGATATGACACAGATGTTGGAACTTATCAAGGCAATTTAATAGCACTATGAAAGGTTATGAAAAAAGAGGACAAATGCCAGATTAGATGGATCATTTCAGCAAAGAGATGGAAACTAAAAGAATCAAACAGAAATACTAGATATAACACAGTGACAAAAATGACTCTTTAAAAATTTATCTTTGATTGAAGTATGGTTGAATTACAGTGTTGTGTTAATTCCTGCTGTACAGCAGAATGACTGAGTTATGCATCTATATACATTCTTTTTTATATTCTTTTCCACCGTGGTTTATTACAGAATATTGAATATTGTTCCCTGTGCTCTACAGTAGGACCTTGTTGTTCATCCATTCTGTATATACCAGTTTGCATCTGCTAACCCCAAACTCCCAATCCAGCCCTCTCCCACCCCACTCCCTCTTGGCAACCACAAGTCTGTTCTCGATATACGTGATTCTGTTTCTGTTTCACAGATAGGTTCATTTGTGCCATATTTTAGATGCCACGTATAAGAAAAATGTATGACAGTGTATTAGTTTCGTAGAGCTATTGTAACAAAATACCAGAAATGGGCACTTAAAACATCGGAAATTTACTCTTTCCTAGTTCTGTAGGCCGGAAGTCCAAAGTTAAGGTGTCCACAGGGTTGGTCCCTTCCGAGGGTGCTCAGAGGGCAAATCTGTTCCATGGCGATCTCCTAGTTTCTGGTGGTTGCGGGTGTTCTTTGACATGTGGAAGGATAACTTCAATCTCTTCCTCTGTTGTCACATGGCATTCTTCCTGTGTGTCTTCTGTGTCTTCAGATGGCATTGTCTTCTCTTTGTGGCTCTGTCTCTTCACCTCTTATTTATAAGTACACCAGTCATCCTGGATTAAAGGTCCAACTTACCTCAGTGTGACCTCATCTTAACTCTTTCCAAATAAGTTTACCATCTGAGGTTCTGGGAAGGACATGAATATTGTGTGGTTGGGGGGCATCTATTCAACCCAATACAGGCAGGTTAACCGTTGGACCTGACATAGTCAAGGAAAGAATTAGTGAGCCTGAAGATAGGTCAGTAGAAATTTCCAGTGCTGAAACACAAAGAGAAAAGATAGATTATATAAGATTACATACATAAATAGAAAGCAGAATAGAGTGTGGAAGAGCCACTCAGTGATACCAAGTGATGAAAAGTCCACATAATTGAAATCCCAGAAGGAAAGGACAGAGAAAGCGGGGATAAAAAATAAGTGAAGATGAAAAGGCTGAGAATTTTCCAAAATAACAAAAGGCAGCAAAACATAGATCCATGAAACTCAGAGAACATCAAGCAGAATAAATTTAAAGAGAGAGAGACATAGACACATCTAGGCATATCATATCCGAACTGCAGAAAACTAAATGTAAAGGGAAAAAATTGAAGACATTCAGAGAAAATGAGACATTACAGAGAAAGAAACATAAGGATTAAAGTACACTTCTCATCAGAAACCATGCAAGGTAGAAGGTAATGAATTGACATCTTTAAAGTCCTGACATGCAAAGACAGACACACCTGTCAATCCAGAATTCTTCATCTAGAAAAGGTATCTTTCCCATATTACGCTTAATACTACGTTTGATGGTGAAAGCTGAACTGTACACTCCAAATAATGAATTTTACTGTGTGACATTGGGATATAATTTTAAAAATTAAAGCTAAAAATAAAAAATTAAAGCTGCTTAAAAAGTGCAAAACATTTTCTTTAACAAAGTTCGCAACATCAAGATGACTGGAATCTCAACTGCTCTCAATTCCTCACTTCCCTTCCGAGGACTTTCAAGTGTGCACCCGCAGCACAACCATCTTCCAGATTCTCTCAAGGGAACCCTTCCTCTGTCATCCTGTTCAGGACCAGCTTCATGGGTCACCGGTTTCTCCCCTTAAAAAAATCCTCCTGCTTGATTTAAGGCTCTGTTGTTGATGTCGTGAATTCTTAGTCATTTTTTTAAACAGTGGTCCCTCCTTTTTATTGTGCACTAGATCCTGAAAATTATTTATCCCATCCTGCCCTTGACCTTCAACAAGCTGGTCCCAGTATCAACGTGCCTGCAACTCCTGTTTGGTTTGAATTCTTGCACATCAACTTAGATTCACCACAATGAAATTTGGAAAAAGAACTTCTTATTTGTGTTCTACTCTATTCCTAGGACCTAGAGTAGCATCATCTTTTTTTTTTTAATTGAAATAGAGTGGGTTCACCATGTCGTGTTAATTTCTGCTGTACAACAAAGTGATTCAGTTATATATATATATTTTCTTCATATTCTTTTCTATCGTGGTTTATCACAGAATACTGACTATAGATCTCTGCTGTACGGTAGGTCCTTGTTGTTTATCCATCCTCTGTATAACAGCTTACATCTGTATAGTAGCATCGTCTTGCCCTTTCACTCTCTTATAACATCCTAAGAGACCCAGCTCTTTCCTCAACTCTTTCAGTTCCTCATAGCTGCCCTCTCTATAGAAAACTGGTACCAGGTCCCTTGGGAAACTGGGAGATAATTTGTGGAATATCATTTTGTGTCTCCTTCGAAATTATTCATCCCTTCTGGCTTTTGTTAAAATCCCTGTAGCAAGTGCGTCTCAGTCCTGGTTGCACATTAGAGTCACCAGGGAGCTTTTAAAATTAACACTGGTAATAGAGCAACTGAACTCCAATTTCTGGAAATGGGCTGGTCGTTTAACAAGCTCTTCCAAGTTATTCTAACATGCAGCTGGGATTGAGAACCGTTTTCCCTTACCTAGCTTTTACATGCCCATGTTCTCGTCCTTCTAGAAGACTTCTGCCTTGTCTGTTATTTGGCCGTGTATGTGTGTGCGAGTGTGTGTGTGGGGGGGGAATTTTGTCAGTTAAGATGTACACCCTCTGAGATATATCCAGTCATTTGGAAAATGCTTAACATTCAGATTGGGCGGCTCCCGTGGCCTGCAGGCGCACTCGCCATGAACAAATACGCACGGCTTTTAAGGTTCCTTTTAGGGTCATAGTCTATGACCCTTTCACAGTTATTACAAAGTTGCAGCACAATTAAATACTGGAAACAATGTCAGTCCACCAGCTGCCTTCTGTTCCTCATTTGGAAACTAATTTAGTCAACTTGGAGAAGTTAGTTTATATTTACTTTTTTCCTCTTCTGCAAAATGGCAATAAAAGTAAAATTCTTAACTTCTAGAATCCTCATAAAAAAATGACAGAAGTTGGGGCTTCCCTGCTGGTGCAGTGGTTGAGAGTCCGCCTGCCGATGCAGGGGACGCGGGTTCGTGTCCCGGTCCGGGAAGATCCCACATGCCGCGGAGCGGCTGGGCCCGTGAGCCATGGCCGCTGAGCCTGCGCGTCCGGAGCCTGTGCTCCGCAATGGGAGAGACCACAACAGTGAGAGGCCCGCATACCGCACCAAAAAAAAAAAAAAAGAAGTTGACCAAAGAAACTGGAAGCATTCTGGAGAGAATATGTAATCATATCTATATGAATCATATAGAGATAGATAGATAGACATCCCGTATATCTGTATACCTACATCCATATCTGTATATACATGTATATCTACACGACTATCTATAAAACTGTTTTTCAGGATTCATTACAGTGTCAATATAAACATTTGTAATCCAAAGTAGCAGAACTATTATAATAAAGAAGTACAAGGGAAATATCCTGGTAAAAAGATCAGAGTTCAAATAAAATACTGTGGTCTTCTCTGGCTAATATATATTAGAAAAGAAAATCTTATTTAAACCAACAGAATAAATTGGCAATCAGTGTGTTAGCTAGTGATTATTAGAAGCATATTTTTTGAGCTTACCAATTACATCAGAGATCTATTTATTAAGAATCAACTGCATTCCTGGCAATGAGAAGGCAAAGAAAGTCACATCCTGCAGGTCCTACTTCGACTAGGTCTCCTTTTGCCAATTTAAGGTCATAGTCTACCTATAGTGAATAGGCTGCCAATTAGTATGTGTCTTTATTCTAAGGACATAGAAGTTAGAAGTTATTTGGTTTGGTTTAATTTAGGGAGAGACCTTGTTTCCCAGCTCACCTTCCTTTAGCTTCTTTGTACAAAGTATAGAGAAATAAAATGGACTTTGAAATTGTGTAGACTGGATTTATAACCCAAATCTACTATTCACTATTTTAGAAAAGTACTTAAACTTTCTGATCTTTGGTTTCTCCTTGAGGATACTATCTTACAGGGCTATTGTAAGTGTTGAATTATATTAAATAGAGTGTATAGAAAACCTAACACAATGACTAAGAAGTCACAGTCACTTCTTAAGATACATTAATCCCATTACTTGTGCCTTATGTTTTTTTAATTGAAGTATATTTACTTATTTGTAAATTTAGATTTACAATACTGTGTTAGTTCCAGGTGTACAGCAAAGTGATTCAGTTACATATGTTCATATTATTATTTTTTCAGATTATTTTCCATTGTAGGTTATTATAAGATATTGAATATAGTTCCCTGTGCTATACAGTAAATCCTTGTTGCTTATCGATTTTATATATAGTAGTGTGTATCTATTAATCCCATACTCTTAATTTACCCACCCCCCCTTTCCCCTTTGATAACCATAAGTTTGTTTTCTAAGTCTGTTAGTCTGCTTCTGTTGTGTAAATAGATTCATTTATGTTATTTTTTAGATTCCACCTATAAGTTGTATAATATCTGACTTACTTCACTTAGTATGATAATTTCTAAGTCCATCCATGTAGCTGCAAATGGCAATATTCCATTCGTTTTTATGGCTAAATAATATTCCATTATTTATCCCATTATATAAATATATATTCCATTATATATGAGACATATATATGTACTCTTTATCCGTTCATCTTTTGATGGACATTTAGGTTGCTTCCGTGTCTTGGCTATTGTAAATAGAGCTGCTATAAAGATTGGGATGCATGTATCTTTTGTTTTGTTTTGGTTTGGTGTGGTTTGTTTGTTTTGTGCATGTATCTTTTTGAATCAGAGTTTTCTCCAGATACATGCCCAGGAGTGGGATTGTGGTATCATATGGTAACTCTGTGTTTGCTTTGCTTAAGGAATCTTCATACTGTTCTCCACAGTGTTTGCACCAATTCATGCCTTACTTCTTAAGCAGTATGCTTAGTTTATTATTCAAAGGTCCTTATGTGTAGACAAAGAGAACAAAAATTGCAAATTGCAAGCATTTATCCTGGATTCTTGAAGAGACTTTGAACAGAAAACTCAAGCCCAGACCCTGGGAATGGAGAATTATGGTAAACTTGAGAAAGTCATAATGAAGAATATGTGGAATATAGCTAAGAACTGGAACAAGTTTGAACTGGTGCCTCTTAAAATGAGCATTTTCTTATAAGTATTCTGATAGATTTAAATAAATCTACATTTACAGATCTTTATAGTATTCAAATGTATTCAAAACAGTCATTTCACCTAGTCCTCACAATACTTCATAAGATAAGAACTATTATTCTCACTTTACAAATGGAAGAGTTGATATTTAAGGATGTTAATTTACATGCCTAAATCACATATTCTATAGGTTTGTGGGGAACAAAGGTAAACATGTGAAAATGGATATCTGATTATTGGGTGTCCTTTCAATAAAATGTTGGGCTTCTTTTTAAAGGAATCTGAACCTTTTATTGATTGAGCCATTTTACAATTCTGTAAGTTCTAAAAGACAGAGTGGAACGTAAATGATTCTTGTCTGATAGGATGCAAGCTAATGTCGTCTGGTGATTTTGCAATTGATTTCCACCCTATGGAAAAGGTGATTCAAATACTGCATTTTATTCCTGGTGGATACAGACCCATTTGCATCTACTAGCAAATTTACTCAGCATTCCTGAACGCCTGTATTTGTATCTCTTCATATTTTTCTTTTGAACTGATTTTACTTTATTTATTTATTTTAAATTTTTATTTATTTTATTTATTTATTTTTGGCTGCATTAGGTCTCTGTTGCTGCGTGCGGGCTTTCTCTAGTTGCAGCCAGCGGGGGCTACTGTTCGTTGTGGTGCGTGGGCTTCTCGCTGCGGTGGTTTCTCTTGTTGCGGAGCACGGGCTCTAGGCACACGGGCTTCAGTAGTTGTGGTGCGTGGGCTCAGTAATTGTGGCTCGCAGGCTCTAGAGCGCAGGCTCAGTAGTTGTGGCGCACGGACTTAGTTGCTCTGTGACGTGTGGGATCTTCCCGGACCAGGGCTCAAACCCATGTCCCCTGCATTGGCAGGCAGATTCTTAACCACTGCGCCACCAGGGAAGCCCTTGAACTGATTTTAACATCTAACAGCTTTCCTAATTAATGACTTAAATTTTTTAAATGTACACGTATTTATTGTATATCTGTATGAAAGTCATAATTTTACCCTTTTGAAAAT
Organism: Globicephala melas; assembly: GCF_963455315.2. Taxonomy (NCBI): domain Eukaryota; kingdom Metazoa; phylum Chordata; class Mammalia; order Artiodactyla; family Delphinidae; genus Globicephala; species Globicephala melas. The sequence continues at coordinate 23,709,438 of NC_083333.1, forward strand.
TATAACAGACTTGAGTTCAGGTCTTCTGCTTCCAATCCCAGGACTAATTAACTATTGGAATTCAAAGGAGTTAGATAAATCTTGCTTCTGTCAACTGTCAGCTCCACAAAAGACCACCCAAAACACATAAACCAGATATATTGCAGTAAGGGAAAATGCTACTCTGCTAGCAAAAAGTATTTACACACATGCACAGTTTGGAAAGAAATAAAATGATCTTTATTCACAGATGACATGATTGCATGAGTAGATAATCCATAACAGATAAGGAATTTGCTTTAATGAGCCATTTTAGCAAGATCTCTGAATACAACAAACAGAAGATAGAGCAAAAAGATACCATTTGTAATTTAATCAAAACATGTAAAATACTTAGGAATAAATCTAATGATAGATGTACAAAATATCTACAAAGAAAACTGTAAAGCATTAGTGAGAGAAATAAAGACAGATATAAATATACATGCATTTAGAAGATCCAGTAGTTTATAGATTACATTTATCCCAAACTGATCAATGGATTGAATAGAATCCTTGGAAGTATTTCTGGAGACTGTCAGACTGATTCCAGAACTTATTTGGAAATACAAAGGGCCAAAATTAGCCAAGAAAGGCTCAAAAGACAACCAAGTTTGGGGATGCAGAATCCTAGGTAATAAGACATTTTAAAGCTGTAGTATTTATGAAAGTGTGGTATTGGCATAAAGTAGACAAATAGAACAGACTAGAAAGCATAAAAAAAGAAAACACATGTATGGTTACTTGATTTTTAACAAAGGTGAGATGCAATAGCATACAGAAAAGGTGTTCTTTTCAGTAAATGGAACTAAGTCAGTTTGGTATCTCTAAGGACCCAAACACACCTTTCCTCTTGTCTGCTGTCAACTCCTGAAAAGACCACCCCAAAACCTGTTGATTATGGAAACTAAATTCGTTAGGTCTACGTTTGACAAAAGTCAAAGCAAGGTATTTGCAGCTTTGGGATTTGGACCAAAGTGGTTAAAGATAAAATCTTTCAAGGCTGGGAACTGAATGAGATTAGAAAATTCCGTGACATAATAGTTTAGGATTGGCAGACAGAGAGAGCCTTAAAATGAGTCTAGGTTAAGTAAACTGATTCTTATAAGTGAACCGCTTGTTCAGGTGAGAAATCTACTGTCCTGACAGGAGAGACATAACTTTCCTAGATAAATAAAATATTTGCCTGGAGAAGGTGGTTTGCAGGACTTTCCTGGAACAAATAGTTGTCATGTCCCAGATAGCCTCTGTTCTCTGTCCTGCTAATTAACTACGTGGTTGCTGTTTTTGCTAATTCCACCTCCTACCTCACACCATACACCAAAGTTGATTCCAGATGGCATGTAGATCTAAATGTAAAACTAAACAAAACTTCTAGAATAATACATAAGAAAAGATTTTCATGATTGTCAAGTAGGCAAGGATTTCTTAAATAAGATACAAAAAGCGAGTTATCCATATAGGGTTTAAAAAGCAGATAATTGAGCTCTATTAAAATAAGAACTTCTGTTCATTCAGAATAAACCATTAAGAGAGTGGAAAGGCAGGAAACCAATAGAAAAATGGGGAAAAGGTTTGCACAGGAACTCGACAAAGAGGATATTGAATGGTTTTTAAAGCTGAGATAATCATATCTTACAAATCAGCAATTCCACTTCTCTGGCTATACACCCCAAAGAGGTATATACACATATTCACACCTATACACACACAATATTGTATTCATGTACAATAATTTCTATTAATAGAAGAGTCTATACATGAAGTTGTGGTCTAGCCATACCATGGAGAATGAACATGAATCATCTATTGCTTCATGCGACACTGTGGATGAGTCTTACAAACATAAAAGGAGCCAAATACAAAGGAGAATAGACTCTATGCATCTAATAATATAAATTTCAAACACAGGCAGATTTACTCTATGTTGTCACGAGTAATGACTATGTTTACCTTTGGTAGCAGCTTGAGGGAGATGTTCAGAGCTTCTGCAACGTTAGGAACTTTCTGCTTTGTGATCTCACGCAAGTTATGCTTACAGGGTATGTTCATTTTGTGAAAATTCAATAGGCTGTACTTTTTTTGTACTCTCAACTGAATTGACAAGAAATCGTTAAGGAAAAGCAGGAGAAAGAGAGGAAAGGAGGAAGGAAAGACTGAAGGAAGAGTTACTTTCTAGGGATCTACAGTTTAACAGTCATCATAATGACGTGAAAAGCAATGTGGGCAGAGAAGCATAAACGGATCACCCTTCACACCAACCAAAGCGAATTCAAGAATGAGAATGCTAAGTCTGGGGCGGGTGCAGCTTATTCCCCTGTCTTTCAAAGCTTCGAACTCTCTGCTGGAGTATTTTTCTTGGTGTCAGGCTGGGTCCTTCATACTTCATTAAAGAAGCATTTACAGCTGGATGGGTGCTAGTTCCCTTCCCGTGGAGCCAGCTTTAAATCTTAATTGACAGCCCAGCCCCTGTTCTCTTCATTTCCCATGCGCAGTTAGAAGGAAAGAGCCTACGTTCTGAAGTTGAAGCTCAGGGATGGGATGTTTGGAGTTCCTGAAGCCATTCTTCACTCCATGAACCCTAAATTCGTCCCGTTCCCTCCTGACGCCACATGTGCAGTGAAATATTTGTTACAAGGTGACTCTAACATGGCTTTCCACTGACATCCTTTCTGCTAGTTCCAGAAATACAGATTAGCCTGTGCTGGCAGAAGACTAGGGACGGCTCTTTTAAGCAGTCTTTCATTCTGCAGTTTTATTTTCCATTCATCTTGCCAAGAGAGAGTATCTTTCTCCAGAAGTTTCTCCTCTGCTCTCTGTACCCTCCTCTTGTTTCATTTTAGTTTTGTTGTTTTTTCCCTCCTGGATCCACAACTATATCTCCACTGGAGTGTCTTGCTACTTCTTATCCTTATATGTTCTTACACTGCCCATTTCTTTCATCTCTTCGCTTTTATCTCTGGTTTTAACATTTTTGGCCAGCAGTAGCAATGTTTATAAGTTAAGTGCCACCCATGAAGTGGGTAAGTCACCTGCTTTGCTCAATCAGACTTCACTTACCATTCAGATTTTCTTGAATCTCCTGAGTTTGAGATGTAGACTCTCAGATTAACTATCGTTCATTAGCTATTGATTGTTTAGACCCTCTTCCTAATGAGAGTTTTATGTTCCCTGATGTCAGAGATGTATCGGTAAGAGGATACAACCATCTTCCACAGTATCCTCTACCTTTAAATTTGGTCCCTCCAAGATTACGCTGTGTTATAATGCTTATATTCAGGAAGCCTCACTACGTGTACTAGTCCAGTACCTCGTGTGTCCACGGGTCTCGAAGAAGCTCTTTGGCTTCAGTAGCAGTATAATGAGGAAGGGTCAGGGCCAGTTAAGCTGTCCACTCCCACCCCCTTTTCTCCTGCTGGTTCTGCCGTAGCAGCTCGTGATTTATCGTCTTTACAACCTTCAAACTTTGGAAAGTCTCTTTACTATCAACAGTCTTGCCACTTCCCGCAGGAAGGATGACTGCACAGCACTGGGGTCTGTGGTTACCCTGCACTGTTTGGACATCTCCAGGGAGGGAGGGAAGGACAGCGGTTTGAGCCCTGTGGAAACCGTGCCTGGTGACCTGGAACCCAGGGATTAGTTGAGAGTTTCTGTGGCGTTCGTTCACGCCTCTTTAGTTTTTACACTTTTTAAAAAACAGTTCTTTCTTTGGTTTTCTGTGAGGTTGAAATATCCATGCCTTCCCACTTGGACATATTGTTGTTTGGTCCTTTCTTAATACAATGTCCAAAACGTAATGCTCTTCCTGAGCACAAAATAAGCATCTTTATGGAGTGATAGGCAAGTTCAATCACATCCCTCCCCCAAATCTTGCTTTTATTTCCACTCCGTTAGAAGAGAGCAGGGTTTCTAAGGAGAAAGTTCTCTCAAATGGCTAACATTTAACAACTTTATTTTCTTTTTCATGCTTTATTTCTACTACCACTTGAAACTAATTCTCAATTATAAAATGAATAAAAGGGAGGACACCTCCGGGCCTTCCTGGCTGGAATTAGATGTTCCAGATTTCAACCATCTCTTAGTTATGAATATTTGTTTTTAATCTGGATGGATCAGTGGCCTAGAAATTTAGAGAACTGTTAAGAATTGACATTTCAAATCTTTGTCTCTGTTTGTCTGTTAAGGGGCTTTTATTCATTTTGGCGGCGGGGGGTTGGGGGAGACCTCAGCTGAGGCCATCACACTGAGCATAATAATATCATCTGGGTTCCAAGCCGTAAACATGCCTTGTAGGAAAGAGATGGTCGCAGTAAGTTTTTCTGTGTAGATCCTGTCCTTGGAATACAAAGAATAAAAAGAAGAAGGAGAAAGGGGAGGAGAATGTCATATCGCTGTGCTATAATGAAATGTCGCCGTAATAATCTAGGGTCCTGCTCCGCTGCGTTGCTTTGAGGAAACTCTGATATAAGTAATCATAAAGCCTTTCTCCAGAAGAAAAAGGATTCGAACCTTAAGTACAGTAACTAGGTTAAGAATAATTAGTCCCCTTGAATGCCTCTGCTCAGAGGTGGGCTATGATCAGAGGAGAAAACAGATGAAAATAACTTCATGGATTCAGAGTGGACAGTGTCATGATCATGTGTATGACCTGTCTATGGATTTTCTAGTTTCTCTAACTTTCATCTTCTGAAGAGATAAAAATGTCCACTTAATGGAAGCCTAGGAACGTATACATCCTTGCTTTTACTTTTTACGTTTTCAAAATTTTTGGCTGAGTTGGGTCTTCATTGCAGCACGCGGGCTCAGTAGTTGCGGCACGCAGGCTCAGTGGTTGTGCCTCGCGGGCTCCAGAGTGCAGGCTCAGTAGTTGTGGCGCATGGGCTTAGCTGCTCCACAGCATGTGGGATCTTCCCGGACCAGGGCTCGAACCCGTGTCCCCTGCATTGGCAGGTGGATTCTTAACCACTGCGCCACCAGAGAAGTCCCAAGTTTTTACCTTTAAGGTGCTGAAGTTTTCATGAGAGTTATAGTTTTATTATTGTTATGATAATATTTTATGCCTAGTGCTTTGACATCACCCAAACACATTGCCACATAGTACATCCTTTGAGCCTCAAAGCTCTCAGGAGAAGTAGGTAAAGCAAGTACAATTATCTGTATTTTACAAGTAGAAACTTGAAGTTTCAAGATATTGTGACTTCTTTATCTTCAAGGTAACACATGTATAAAATGATGGGCTGTGCCTTAGAATTTTAGCGCCTTTTCCAATATAACTTTTGCTCCAGTATTACTAACTTTAAAAGTTTCAAGGATATTTTTTTTTAATTCCACTTTCTTTTTTCAATTCCATTCCTCCCTCCCACACCAAATTTTTAAAAAATGGGATTCTCTTTAACAAGTTGCTCATCAAGTTCATTTTGTGGAACTAACCAAGAGAAAAAAAAAAACAACCGAAAGAAAGAAATAGCAAAATGTTACCCTCTTTAACTGAACTGATTTAAGACATAACAAGGGAAATGGAAAAAACTGGGCTATCCTGACAGATAATTTTGTTTGCCAAACTACAGGCAGATCAGGATTTAAGAAGCTTAGTCTTAAATGCCTGGAAAATAAGAGAATAATTCCAACTGGAAATTTTGTTTAAAAAATGACTTTCAAAAGTAGGACACTGCAGATCAGTGATATGGTACAAATGCAAAAGTTAATAAAGAGAGTATAATTAATCAGACTCTAGGTACACTTACTCCAGTGTCTAAAAGCAATCTATATGTGTTGGTAAACATCGTCATTGCCAAATGATGCAAAACATTATATACCCTCAACTGTTTCAAGTGGTCTCTTCCAAGTTATGACTATTAAAACCCACTGAAATCCATAGGGCTACAGTGTAAACAGAGATATATAAACACGCACGCATTAAATGTCTTCAACAGCGACCAAAATGTTAAATCGATTTTATGAGAAGTTCGTTTTCCAGCCACTGAGTGGCTATAAATGTTAAGTGTTTTTACAGGTTGCTGCTTTCCCAGCTGCTGAGCTGCCTTAAATGTTATCACACACACACACACACACACACACACACACACACACACACACACACACATATCCTTGCTTTTCCAGCTGTTAAGCCTCTCTGTACATTTTTATGAAGTTTTTCCTCATTCTTTCACTTGCTTAATCTATTTATATTTTACTCACAAAAGCAAGTGCAAAATTGTCTTGGCATCATCCAACTTTTATTTTTATTGTATTTTTTTAACTACAAATAAAAATTCCATCCCCGTTTTGGTGCTTTCCAGAAAGTAGGGGCTCTAGTTATAATGAATCCAAGATGAACATTACGAGTACAACTCAGAATTTAGGTACCACAAAAGCACTCTCGTTGTGGTACGCTCAGTGGAAACACTGTTCTTGTGGTATTTCCATTGGAAATATCGTACTTGTGGTATTTTTCAATGGAAAAACTATTACTGTGGTATTACTGAGTGCAGCAGGAAATGCTGGCTGGAGTCTTGTAACAAGTGGCCAAGAGATAGAGGGAGACGCCGAACAAAAGAGTTAAATTAAGGTGCAACAGATGGAAGCTAGGGATTAAAAGAGGGCTGATGAGGATGGTGATAGTTCGTTGGAGAACCCAAAATTAAGTCCTCGTTACATTATAAATGAGGAAAGAGGGAAATTCTTTCCTGTGTAGCAGCAGTTGTGTAAAAAAACACAAGATAAAATGGGAGTTAGAAATAAGACTTACTTATGATAGTAGAATGAAAACAAAATAAAAGTGAAATCATGAGCCACAGGGGTGCGGTTGTGCTTTAGAGTTCTATCTTAGTATCTGTTCACAAGCTCCAGAAATACGTGCTCAAGAGAGGAGACAAGTAAGAGGTAGAGATTCAACGGGAAAGGCACAAGGGAGAATTTTCTGAAGAATTTTCCCAATCAAGTTTGAGTCGGGACTGCGGTATTGAAATAAACCAGCTTAAAATAATCACCTAGCTCCCTAGGCTTGTCTGAGTCTGGCGTGGGTGTAGTGCTTTTCTCTGTTAGCAGCGCTCCCCAGCAGGATTCTCTGCTTCTGTTGGGCAGAATTCTCACCATTTCTCACTTACGCGTGGCTTCCTCTCACACTTGGTTTCCTGCATGAGTATCCTCCTTCCTGGGATACCCTACACTGATCTGAATTCCTCCTGGGCTTCAAGCCAAGGTCAACGTCCAACTCATCAAATGAAGCCTTTCTGACGCCACCAGCCTCCATGGGTAAACCACTCTTTCAAACTTTCACTTGGTGGTATTTCTCTACAATTCAGCATTTAATGGTGTTCTCAGGATCCATTGCCTTCCCCGCAATGTGGAGGGCAGGCACTGTGCTTTTTATTTCTTTTGTGCCCTACAGCACCTGGCGTGAATCTAAGCCCCCAGTAGGTGCTTAATAACCGGCAGTCGCTTAACTGAAGCAAAGCAAACATGGTCTCTCCATTTCTCTGAATCTTCATGGAGTGATTATTTTAGCTGTGATAGCACTGGCTGCTATAACAGATGAACCCCGAAATCGCAGAGCCTGCCCCATAACAGCTTGTTTCTTATTCACATCACGTTTCTGTGTGAGCGTTTCTGGTGGAGTGGCTCTTCTTTAAGTGCTGACTTAGGGACCCGGGCTCCTTCCACCTTGTGGATCATTGGTTTTCAACATGTGGCTTTCAAGGTTGCCCAGAGGGTGGTCTCTATCCAGCCAGGTGGAAGGGGGGACAAGGGAATAGGGAGCTGTGTATGCAGGATGTCTATAGCATTGACCTGAGGTGGCATCTCTAAGTGCTGTCCGTATTTTATTAGTCAGCACTCCATCACATGGTGTTATGGGCTGAGCTACGTTCCCCCCAAATGTATATGTAGAAGTCTGAACCCCTAGTACTCAGAATGTGACTGTACTTGGAGATAGTGTCTTTAAAGAGGTAATTAAGTTCAGATGAGGTCATTAGAGTGAGCTTTAATCTGGTATGACTGGTGTTCTTAAAAGAAGGGGAAGTTTGGACACAGACACATACAGAGGGAAGACCAGGTACAGGGAGATGATGGACAGGTACAAGCCAAAAAGACAGGCCTCAGAAGAAACCAGCTCTGTCGACACCTTGATCTCAGATTTCTAGCCTCCAGAATGGTGAGAAAAGAGATTTCTGTGGGCGAAGCTGCCCCGTCTGCGGTCCTTGGTCATGGCAGCCCGAGCAGACTCATATGCGTGGCCACACCCATTTGTGAGAGATGTTTGCACTTGAAGTCTTGCTGTGTGTGGAGTATGAACAGGAAGTAGGTTTTGCTGAACACAGAGAAGCTTTTGCCACGTGCCAGAACTGGATGTGATGCTAGGGACCACCTACTCCATCTTCCCTGTCCTTTTTTAAAGATCAAGATAAAGGCTACCAAGGGGACGGGCTTGTTCAAGACTCCTCTGGATGTGGAGTGACACCCTCCCTAACGACTTCATTTTCATCTAGTTAACTGGATCTAAAAACTAGCCAATGACTATTCTCCACCCACACTCCATAAAACTCCCTGCCCTTCAATGCATGCCACCCCAGACCAGCTACATAATTTGCTGGGCCAGTACAAAATAAAAAAGGAGATCCCTTTTTAAAAAAATTATTAAGAGTTTCAAGAAGGTGACGGCAGAGCATTAAATCAAACACAGAGCCCTTCTAACTATGGGCCTTATGTGACCGTACAGGTGTCAGGCCCGTGAAGTCGGCCCTGGCGCCGTCCATACCACCAACAGTACCACTACCCGGGATATTTACGGCTTGAAGTTGATATTAAAAAGTGGAGAGACATTTTAAGAGCTAGACCACCCCCAGCTCGTGTTGAGTATGGTGATGCATGATGACCTGAAACATTAGTTTGTTAAAGCAGATTTACTCTCTCTTGCCAAGCTTCTTACGTTAGAATCACATGGGGAGAGGTTTTGCTCTTATTTTTTTACTCTGTAGAGAATTCAGGTGATTTACTAGGGTTGAGGCACAGGCAAGAAAAGTTTTCAATGCTCCCAGGAGATTCTGTTGCCCCACCAGGTTTGGGCATCGCAGGTTGCAACAACTTGAAATCTTACACACCCGTTAACCTTAATCTACTTAACCATCCCCAATTTATCACCCCCCCAACTTCCTTTAGTCAAGGACAGATTTTATTTGTAAATGATATTTTAGATGGGGTTTGAGAATATTAATAGAGACCAGTCCAAAAAAGAAAGTTCCAAAGTCTATAAAATTAGTTTTCTAGTGTCTACCTCAGCTGTCCTTAACTTCCTTCAGAGGTTATCCCAGGCGACTTTATCAAGAAATTAGTATCTTGTTGTTCTATCTGTACTTTGCGCCATCAACACTGTTCTCCTGGAAAGGGTCTGATGAATCTATTTATATTAAAACATAAAAGACAGATACGAATTAACACATCAGCTCTTTCCAGGATCTCTTCAAGAGATGAACCACTAGGTGCAGGTTTCTTTACACTGAAGAAATTCTAATAGAGGCCAGAGGTGTATGTTGTGGGGTTTTTCATTTGTTCATTTATTGATTCATTTATATTTTCAAGATATATTTAATCAAAGGAAAGTTACTTCATTATTAGATAATCCCTTCATTTAAGGAAATTGTATTTTAAAGGTAAATGTACATATTAAAAGATTATTAAAAGATTAAAATTACTATTTATTTACATATATATGATATATATATCATATATCATATATATATATATAGAGAGAGAGAGAGAGAGAGAGAGTGTGCTAGGAAGACCCAGGGGAAGGAATATCTAATTCTGTCTGAATCCGACAAAAAAGGTGCCCACAGTAGGTGTGGTTTGGCCTGAATCCTGAGGCAGCATGGTGTAAATTAAAGAGCATAGGCTTTGGTGTAGGACTTGAATGCCTGTCATTTGTTTAGCAGGATAAATTTGGGGAAATTACTTAGTTTAGCGGCTAAGGGTACAAAGTCTAGAGTCAGATGGCTTGGGTTTGAATCCCGACCTCGTCACTAATTGTATAACCTGGGGAAATTTATGTAACTTCTCTGTCCCTTATTTCTTCAATTATAAAATGATGACAAAACTCAGCAGACCCCACTGCATCAGTTTTGTGGGAGGGCTCATGAGTCAGTGCATGCAGAGCACTGAGACGAGTGCTCGTATTATTATTAATTAGCCTTGTTCCGCCTCTGTCTATTCTCAGTGAGATGGGGAGAATGGTATAAGCCTTTAGGGGGGACTTTCCTGGCGGTCCAGTGGTTAAGACTCCACGCTTCCAGTGCCGGGGGCGCGGGTTCCATCCCTGGTCAGGGAACTAAGATCCCGCATGCTGTGTGGTGAGACCCAAAAAAAAAAGCCTTTAGGACTGATTTGAGCACCAAATTCAAGACTACATGCAAAACATCTAGCCAGTGCACTTCAGCTCAGAAAATATCGTTTGCTTATTGATTCATTGACTCAACCAACATGAATGTAGGTTACCTCTCTGTAGATTGCCTTTTCCTTTTATGCAGGTTACCTTTACCTTTATGTAGATTAATTTAACTCTACAGACTAGGGTCTGAGTGGTAAAGTGAACATAGACCATATATTTACTGTTTTCAAATCCTGTAATGAGTTATTTTGCTTTTCCTTTACATGAATCTCTGTAATCCCACCAAACAATTCAAATTAGAGTGTGGGAATCAGTATGCTATGAATAAAAATATGTAAATATCTCCTCTCTAATTAACATCCTTTGCAATTTTTAGCTAAATGATATGATGACACTTAAAAAATATAGTTGCTCTGAGTGAACAGGTGCAAGAAATTCTACAGTTCTCTTTACTATGCCTTTCCCAGAATTATTTTTAACATCATTATTTATGCCCTGCTTCATTTAAGATATATTTATGCATGGCTTAAAAAGATACATAAAACAAAACTAAACTAAAAATAAAATAAAAAAATAAGAGGAGCTGAAGGGAAAATAAAAGTGGTGAAATGAGAAAAACTCAGAGGTTCCATATACACATCAAATTTATACTGTAGGTGAAACTATGGACCACAAATTGGTTCTGGCCATCGTGTGGATAGACCAGAAAGGGAACAATGATCAGGTCTGATATTTATAAGGGCCATCAGATAAAAACAAGCAAGAATACTTTTTTTTTCTTTTCTTTTTTTTTTTTTTTTTTGCAGTATGTGGGCCTCTCACTGTTGTGGCCTCTCCCGTTGTGGAGCACAGGTTCCAGACGCGCAGGCCCAGCGGCCACGGCTCACAGGCCCAGCCACTCCGCGGCATGTGGGATCTTCCCGGACCAGGGCACGAACCCGTGTCTCCTGCATTGGCAGGCGGACTCTCAACCACTGTGCCACCAGGGAAGCACCCCAAAACAAGCGAGAATACTTTTAACCAGTCTTCTAAGTATCTTACTATTCTCTGAACTCAGACACCTTCCCTAAACCTCTTTTGTGCATACATCTTTTTAACTTACGTTTAGTTATCTTTATCCATTACTAAACCATAAGATACCTGAAGAGAGAGGCCTTAGTGTATTAATTTTTGTATAATACTGTACCTCACACATGATAGGACTGTCATAAAATGTTTGCACAATGAATTAATTAAGGAAACTTTAAGATGTATGTCAAAAGAAAGAAGCCTGTTTGAGTGGGCTTCCCACTTTCAAAGAGAATTGGCTGGAAAGGCAGGCTAACTCGTGAGCTGTGTTGGGAAAGACGAAAGTTGTAAGTGAACTTCCCTGGACGCACAGAAATAATCACTGTGGTGATGTATTATCATTTTCACATGAGGGGATAAGACTGGCCATTTGAAGATAATCGTTTGCCAAGAAGGGACAAATGATTGAATCCAAATTCTTTATTTCAAACATCAGTCAACATCTAAATCTCAATAGGATAATAATCTAACTTAACTGGGCAAATGGTCTTCATTTGTTTTATTTAAAACCCATATTCAGAAACAACAAGGTCTGACTATACAGCATAGGGAACCATATTCAATATCTTGTAGTAAACCATATTACAAAAGAATATGAAAAAGTATATATACCAAGAGGCAGGAGACCATTGCTTCAGGGTGCGCAAGGAGAGGGGATTCAGAGCACCGCCTAAACGAGCTCCAGAGATGGGCGCGAGCCGCGGCTATCAGCGCGGACCCCAGACACGGGCATGAGACGCTAAGGCTGCTGCTGCCGCCACCAAGAAGCCTGTGTGCGAGCACAGGTCACTCTCCACACCTCCCCTCCTGGGAGCCTGTGCAGCCCGCCACCGCCAGGGTCCCGGGATCCAGGGACGACTTCCCCGGGAGAACGCATGGCGCGCCTCAGGCTGGTGCAACGTCACGACGCCAGCCTCTGCCGCCACAGCTCGCCCCGCACTCCGTACCCCTCCCTCCCCCTGGCCTGAGTGAGCCAGAGCCCCCGAATCAGCGGCTCCTTTAACCCCGTCCTGTCTGAGCAAAGAACAGACGCTCTCCGGCGACCTACACGCAGAGGCGGGGCCAAATCCAAAGCTGAACCCCAGGAGCTGTGCGAACAAAGAAGAGAAAGGGGAATCTCTCCCAGCAGCCTCAGGAGCAGCGGATTAAATCTCCACAATCAACCTGATGTGCCCTGCATCTGGAGAATACCTGAATAGACAACGAATCATCCCAAAATTGAGTGGTGGACTTAGGGAGCAACTGTAAGACTTGGGGTTTTCTTTCTGCATCTAATTTGTTTCTGGTTTTATGTTTATCTTAGTTGTTTAGTATTTAGTATCATTGGTAGATTTGTTCATGGATTTGGTTGCCGTCTTCCCTTTTATATTTTCTTTTCTTTTTCTCTTTTTGTGAGTGTGTATGTGTATGCTTCTCTGTGTGATTTTGTCTGTATAGCTGTGCTTTTTTAACCCATTTATCCTAGGGTCTGTTTGTCCTTTTTTTTTTTTTAGTATAGTTTTTAGCGCTTGTTATCATTGGTGGATTTGTTTATTGGTTTGCTTGCTCTCTTCCTTTTTTCTTTCATTTTTTAAATTACTTTTTAATTTTTTTATTTTTATTTTAATAACTTTATTTTATTTATTTTCTTTCTTTCTTTCTTTTTTCTCCCTTTTCTTCTGAGCCATGTGGCTGACAGGGTCTTGGTGCTCCGGCCCGGTGTCAGGCCTGAGCCTCTGAGGCAGGAGAGCTGAGTTCAGGACATTGGTCCACCAGAGACCTCCTGGCTTCATGTAATATCAAACAGCGAAAGCTCTCCCAGAGATCTCCATCTCAATGCTAAGACCCAGCTCCACTCAACGACCAGCAAGCTACAGTGCTGGACACCCTATGCCAGACAACTAGCAAGACAGGAACACAACCCCACCCATTAGCAGAGAGGCTGCCTAAAATCATAATAAGTTCGCAGACTCCCCAAAGCACACCACTGGATGTGGTCCTGCCCACCAGAAAGACAAGATCCAGCCTCATCCACCAGAACACAGGCACCAGTCCCCTCCACCAGGAAGCCTACACAACCCACTGAACCAACCTTACCCACTGGGGGCAGACACCAAAAACAGTGGGAACTACGAACCTGCAGCCTGTGAAACGGAGACCCCAAACACAGTAAGTTAAGCAAAATGAGAAGACAGAGAAACACACAGCAGATGAAGGAGCAAGGTAAAAACCCACCAGACCAAACAAATGAAGAGGAAATAGGCAGTCTACCTGAAAAAGAATTCAGAGTAATTATGGTAAGATGATCGAAAATCTTGGAAGTAGAATGGAGAAAATACAAGAAATGTTTAACAAGGACCTAGAAGAACTAAAGAGCAAACAAACAATGATGAACAACACTATAAATGAAATTTAAAATTCTCTAGAAGGAATCAATAGCAGAATAACTGAGGCAGAAGAACAGATAAGTGACCTGGAAGATAAAATAGTGGAAATAACTATCGTACAGCAGAATAAAGAAAAGAGTATGAAAAGAATTGAGGACAGTCTCAGTGACCTCTGGGACATTAAACACACCAACATTCGAATTATAGGGGTCCCAGAAGAAGAAGAAGAGAGAAAGAAAGGGACTGAGAAAATATTTGAAGAGATTATAGTTGCAAACTTCCCTAATGGGAAAGGAAATAGTCAATCAAGTCCAGGAAGTGCAGAGAGTCCCATACAGGATAAATCCAAGGAGAAACACGCCAAGACACATATTAATCAAACTATCAAAAATTAAATACAAAGAAAAAATATTAAAAGCATCAAGGGAAAAGCAAGAAATAACATACAAGGGAATCCCCATAACGTTAACAGCTGATTTCTCAGTAGAAACTCTGCAAGCCAGAAGGGTGTGGCAGGACATATTTAAAGTGATGAAAGGGAAAAACCTACAACCAAGATTACTCTACTCAGCAAGGATCTCATTCAGATTCAATGGAGAAATTAAAAGCTTTACAGACAAGCAAAAGCTAAGAGAATTCAGCACCACCAAACCAGCTTTACAACAAATGCTAAAGGAACTTCTCTATGCTGGAAACACAAGAGAAGGAAAAGACCTACAATAAGAAACCCAAAACAATTAAGAAAGTGGTAATAGGAACATACATATCGATAACTACCTTAAATGTAAATAGATTAAATGCTCCAACCAAAAGACATAGACTGGCTGAATGGATACAAAAACAAGACCCATATATATGCTGTATACAAGAGACCCACTTCAGACCTAGGGACACATACAGACTGAAAGTGAGGGGATGGAAAAAGATATTCCATGCAAATGGAAACCAAAAGAAAGCTGGAGTAGCAATTCTCATATCAGACAAAATAGACTTTAAAATAAAGACTATTACAAGAGACAAAGAAGGACACTACATAATGATCAAGGGATCGATCCAAGAAGAAGATATAACAATTGTAAATATTTATGCACCCAACATAGGAGCACCTCAAATACATAAGGCAAATACTAACAGCCATAAAAGGGGAAATTAACAGTAACACAATCATAGTAGGGGACTTTAACACCCCACTTTCACCAATGGACAGATCATCCAAAATGAAAATAAATAAGGAAACACAAGCTTTAAATGATACATTAAACAAGATGGACTTAATTGATATTTATAGGACATTCCATCCAAAAACAACAGAATACACATTTTTCTCAAGTGCTCATGGAACATTCTCCAGGATAGATCATATCTTGGGTCACAAATCAAGCCTTGGTAAATTTAAGAAAATTGAAATTGTATCAAGTATCTTTTCCAACCACAATGCTATGAGAGTAGATGTCAATTACAGGAAAAGATCTGTAAAAACTACAAACACATGGAGGCTGAACAATACACTACTTAATAACGAAGTGATCACTGAAGAAATCAAAGAGGAAATCAAAAAATACCTAGAAACAAATGACAATGGAGACATGGCAACCCAAAACCTATGGGATGCAGCAAAAGCAGTTCTAAGAGGGAAATTTATAGCAATACAATCCTCCCTTAAAAAACAGGAAACATCTCAAATAAACAACCTAACCTTGCACCTAAAGCAATTAGAGAAAGAAGAACAAAAAACCCCCGAAGTTAGCAGAAGGAAAGAAATCATAAAGATCAGATCAGAAATAAATGAAAAAGAAATGAAGGAAACGATGGCAAAAGTCAACAAAACTAAAAGCTGGTTCTTTGAGAAGATAAACACAATTGATAAACCATTAGCCAGACTCATCAAGAAAAAAAGGGAGAAGACTCAAGTCAATAGAATTAGAAATGAAAAAGGAGAAGGAACAACTGACACTGCAGAAATACAAAGGATCACGAGAGATTACTACAAGAAACTCTATGCCAATAAAATGGACAACCTGGAAGAAATGGACAAATTCTTAGAAAAGCACAACCTTCTGAGACTGAACCAGAAAGAAATAGAAAATATAAACAGACCAGTCACAAGCATTGAAATTGAAAGTGTGATTAAAACTCTTCCAACAAACAAAAGCCCACCAGATGGCTTCACAGGTGAATTCTATCAAACATTTAGAGAAGAGCTAACACCTATCCTTCTCAAACTCCTCCAAAATACAGCTGAGGGAGGAACACACCCAAACTCATTCTTTGAGGCCACCATCACCTGGATACCAAAACCAGACAAAGATGTCACAGAAAAAGAAAACTACAGGCCAATATCACTGATGAATATAGATGCAAAAATCCTCAACAAAGTACTAGCAAACAGAATCCAACAGCACATTAAAAGGGTCATACACCTTGATCAAGTGGGGTTTATCCCAGGAATGCAAGGATTCTTTAGTAGACGCAAATCAATCAATATGATACATCATATTAACAAATTGAAGGAGAAAAACCATATGATCATCTCAGTAGATGCAGAAAAAGCTTTTGACAAAATTCAACACCCATTTATGATAAAAATCCTCCAGAAAGTAGGCATAGAGGGAACTTACTTCAACATAATAAAGGCCATATATGACAAACCCACAGCCAACATTGTTCTCAGTGGTGAAAAACTGAAACCATTTCCACTAAGATCAGGAATAAGACAAGGTTGCCCACTCTCACCACTATTATTCACCATAGATTTGGAAATTTTAGCCACAGCAATCAGAGAAGTAAAAGAAATAAAAGGAATCTAAATTGGAAAAGAAGAATTAAAACTGTCACTGTTTGCAGGTGACATGATACTATACATAGAGAATCCTAAAGATGCCACCAGAAAACTACTAGAGCTAATCAATGAATTTGGTAAAGTAGCAGGATACAAAATTAATGCACAGAAATCTCTTGCATTCCTATACACTAATGATGAAAAATCTGAAAGAGAAATTAAGGAAACACTCCCATTTACCATTGCAACAAAAAGAATAAAATACCTAGGAATAAACCTACCTAAGGAGACAAAAGACCTGTATGCAGAAAACTGTAAGACATTGATTAAAGAAATTAAAGATGAAACAAACAGATGGAGAGATATACCATGTTCTTGGATTGGAAGAATCAGCATTGTGAAAATGACTCTACTACCCAAAGCAATCTACAGATTCAATGCAATCCCTATCAAACTACCACTGGCATTTTTCACAGAACTAGAACAAAAAATTTCACAATTTGTTTGGAAACACAAAAGGCCCTGAATAGCCAAAGCAATCTTGAGAAAGAAAAACAGAGCTGGAGGAATCAGGCTCCCTGACTTCAGACTATACTACAAAGCTACAGTAATCAAGACAGTACGGTACTGGCACAAAAACAGAAATATAGATCAATGGAACAGGATAGAAAGCCCAGGGATAAACCCACGCACATATGGTCACCTTATCTTTGATAAAGGAGGCAAGAATATACAATGGAGAAAAGACAGCCTCTTCAATAAGTGGTGCTGGGAAAACTGGACAGCTACATGCAAAAGAATGAAATTAGAACACTCCCTAACACCATACGTAAAAGTAAACTCAAAATGGATTAAAGACCTAAATGTAAGACCAGACACTATAAAACTCTTAGAGGAAAACATAGGCAGAACATTCTATGACATAAATCACAGCAAGATCCTTTTTGACCCACCTCCTAGAGAAATGGAAATAAAAACAAAAATAAACAAATGGGACCTCATGAAACTTAAAGCCTTCTGCACAGCAAAGAAAACCATAAACAAGACGGAAAGACAACCCTCAGAATGGGAGAAAATATTTGCAAACAAAGCAACTGACAAAGGATTAATCTCCAAAATATACAAGCAGCTCATGCAGCTCAATATTAAAAAAACAAACATCCCAATCCAAAAATGGGCAGAAGACCTAAATAGACATTTCTCCAGAGAAGATATACAGATTGCCAACAAACACATGAAAGGATGCTCAACATCACTAGTCATTAGAGATGTGCTTTGTCTTTACTTCTTGGGGACTCTTGCTTCCAAGCCAGTTCATAAATCATTGTCATCTATGAAAAGTGGGAATTAGTATCCTCATTTTATAAATAAGACTACTAGTAAACAATAGCTATTAAGTGATTTGCCTGAGGTCACACAGCTAATAAGTAATCGTGTCCTTAGCCTTATTCTTGGACTGTGGTTTGGTATAAAGACAGAGCAAATCCTGTTAGTTCTGGATAGAAGCTGGGAGTTCACAGAGGGTGAGAAAACCTACAGAAGCAAAATGGAGGTGAGAATTAGCAATGGAGGCAATGCGGATGCTAGGAAAAGCAAGGTCAACTGAGGAAATCTCCTCAAAAACAAGGCAGATCAGGATAAGAGCAAGACCTATCTTTGGCGCTTTGAATTGGCAAGACTGAGCCCGGAAACCCACCCGGCAAGGAGAAGGGCAGGGCACCTTTGATGGATGCCAATGCCTTGGAGCTTGGATGGGAAAAGCTGAGAAGCTTTGAGAACCTAAGTAACCAGGAAGAAGGGGGCCAAGTAGAGCAAACCTCACAGCAAAAGTATTTATGAAAATATGTTTTTTACCTGTTGCTGTTGTGAATCGTCTGGTAGCTTCATCAGGAGGCATGAAGAAGCAGGAAGACGACTTGGAGGCCAGCTCGTTTGCAGGCTGAGGCCTCTGAATACTGAGAAATTCACTTTCCAAGAAGAAAAGTAGCCTCTGCAGGCAGTGGTAGGTCCCCATAACCCCGATGAGGCCCAAACAGCCAGCAACTGTTTGTCCTAAAACCAATCTTCCCTTCTCCTAAATCCCAGTGTCACGTCCCGGTGTCCTCTGATTGTCCTCAATTATATGTACTATCACAGGGGATCTTTTCGCGTATTTACGCTCTCTCCCCTGCTAGACTATGAACTCTTGCCAAGATGAGGGCAGATAGCATTCTTCTCTGATTTTCTTATGATGCTGCTTAATCTAGTGGACCTGGTTATCGAATACTTGATTTACTGTCCTCGTGCAACAGCACAGAAATGATGCCTGCAGATGGACCCTTTCTGAGCCTATGTGGCCAGGGTTGGGTTCCCTGGCAAGCAGAAACTGAGACGGAAATTACAGCTCAGGATATTGATTAAGGTGCA
Organism: Globicephala melas; assembly: GCF_963455315.2. NCBI lineage: Eukaryota > Metazoa > Chordata > Mammalia > Artiodactyla > Delphinidae > Globicephala > Globicephala melas. The sequence goes on from NC_083333.1 coordinate 23,728,456, forward strand.
CTCCTGGGATCAGTCCCTGGGGAGGGAGAAGAAGGAAGCAGACAAGGGAGAGCAAGACATCGAGCTGTACTGGGGGCCCGACAACAGCCCTGGGGGGCCCCGGAGCTACAGTGGCCCTTCAGAGTTGTCTCAAGTTGGGTGATGTGGACAGGACCTTACTTCCTCATCGGTCAGTTACTGGACGTGGGCCACCTGCGAAGGGATGGGGCCGTGAGGGAGACAGCTATTTGCAGCCCTTGAAGGGGCTGACAACTCTCTTAGCAGCCAAAGAGCAGCAGTTCTTCAGTGAAGGCAGATCTGACACAGTGCATCCTGGTGCTGACTCACGCTAGGTAACTCCAGAGAAATGGAAGTCTTTCTTTAAAGGCAGGAGTTATCCGTATACTCTAGTTTGGAGTACTTCTCTGAGCCCAAAGACAAGGGTATCAGTGCCCACCGCTATGTTCATTATTTCCTGATTGAGTTCAAGTTGCATTTGTTCTGGTGGTTTGCGAATTTGCTGTCAGCACCTAGAAAAGAAACAGTTTTTTAAAAAGTCAAGCACTGCCTTCGCCACTGTGTCGGGACACTTTCAGACTAAGGCCCCAAGGTGATGCTATGTGGCCTAAAGAAATACTGACTGAGGGCTTCCCTGGTGGCACAGTGGTTGAGAGTCTGCCTGCCAATGCAAGGGGACACGGGTTCGTGCCTTGGTCTGGGAAGATCCCACGTGCCACGGAGCGGCTGGGCCTGTGAGCCATGGCCGCTGGGCCTGCGCGTCCGGAGCCTGTGCTCCGCAACAGGAGAGGCCACAACACTGAGAGGCCCGAGTACCGCAAAAAAAAAAAAAAAAAGAAATACTGACTGAAATGGCACTTATGCTCAATTGCGATTCTTTGTTTCCTTTTTCTAAGAGGACTTCAACTACATTCTGGACTGAAAACACAAGTTTGGGATTGACATGTACATGTACACACTGCTATATTTAAAATGGATAACCAACAAGGACCTCCTGTATAGCACAGGGAACTCTGCTCAATATTATGTAACAACCTAAATGTGAAAAGAATTTGAAAAGGAATAGATACATGTATATGTATAACTGAATCACTTTGTTGTACACCTGAAACTAATGCAACATTGTTAACCAGCTATACTCCAACATAAAATAAAATGTTTTAAAAAAGGAAAAAAAAAAACGGGAGATGGAGAGAAACAGTCTGCTGGTACTGTTTGCTGGGTTCTTCGGAGGAATCACCTTCTTCTGCAGATGCAACTAGCTAACGTTAGGAAGCGAGCAGAGTGACTTGGATGGGAAGAGCTAGTGGAAGAAATGCAGCTCTCCCCGGCAAGTGCTTGCTGCTTCTCTGCGAACAGGTAACAGGGAAATGGCAGGTCTTCAAGCTAAGGGAGCCAGCGGCAGGGCCAGAGCGTCCCTCCCTCCCTGTCTAGACGAATCAGCAGATCGCACACCTGCTACTGCACGGCCGCCTCTGCGCAGCCCAGCGGCACAGCTGCAGGACACTCTTCTTCTGGCCGGCTGCCCCGAGCTCCGCCTGTCCTCGGGGATGGGGCCCTCCCAAGGCAAGTTCAACTGGGTTCTTTGGCAGCCAAAGTCTACACGGACCCTGCAGGGAGTGGTTGAGAAAAGTGAGTTTGACATGCTTGGAAATATTTAGATCCGGGATGTAAACTGCAAGGAAAATATTTACTCTGTTTGTTTTAATACCACAGAGGGGTTTGGATCCAGGGAATCTTCAGAGAAGTATAAAAGCCTCCTGCCAAGACACCAATTTAACAATTTGGTCAGTGACAAAAGGGCATCCTCTTTAACGAGTCTGAATTCAAGTAACATGTCTCCAGGGTGTTAATGTGTCTGTCCCATCGGTTTACAGGGCTGTTTTCTTTAACCTGTGAATTTTGGGGTTTGGTATCTGAATTGGGACAGAATCAAAATACTCTCCTTTGGTAGAAAGCAAGCAAGCAGGTCCTACGAGGCTGAAGCGGCTGCTTGCTGAGCACAGACAACAGACTCCCCATGACCACTCGACTCCTCCGAGTAACCAGCTCTTCCAGGAGACACGTTTGCTCACGGCCCTCGGCGAAAATTCCCTTCCGTGTAGTAGCCTAGAGTTCAGATATACTGTCGAGTGCTCAGAACCATCTAACAGTATTCTTGGTCAGTGGGTTTTAACCAGGAATTATGATAAAAAAGAAGCCTTTGTAAACTTGGAAAAGTTGCCTGTTTTGAGTTTTTGTCTTTCATGGAGAGATCTCACCTTGGGCAGAACTTTTAGGACCCACCCTGACTTCCCTCTGGTTTCCCTCTAGTTTTCTGTTGGCAGAATGGGAAATTTACTTCTAAAGGGAGGTTTAAAAAAAAAGTCTCAGTTATGCACACATTTGTGGATCTGCTGGGAGAAGAAACACACAAAAAATGAAGCTGGCATCAGAATATTCCCCACAAGAGTCTGTAAGAGATGAACTGGGACCCTTTCCCGCCTCCAGATGGTACACCAGGCAGAGAAAATCGTAACCGGTTTTCAACTCTCAGGAAAGTAGACTCCGTGACCTCTTAGTTTCCTCTTCCACCATCTACTGCTTCCCTTCTCTGGCAATTTTTCTTTCAATTAAGCCCCTTTTGCTGTACTGCCAAGCCGATTCCTCCTGTATAATTGACATGGAGAACGAACAGCTGCTTCTCAGTGGTTGGTCACAGTTGTATTTCAATTCTCTTTCAACACCTGTGAAACAGAATTCCTATTCAGAATTTTGTAACAGTCGACTAAAAGCAGAGAGTCTCTTCCCCTCTCTCTGGTGGTGGAGATTCTTGTGTTCTACTTCCTTTTTAGAACCCTTACCCTTTCTGCATCCCCTTTGACTATTGCCACCATACATGTGATTCCAACTAAATCTGATGTCTGTTGCTGAAACTTCGAATATTTAAGGTCCTCTAGTCCCTTTCTTCCTGAGTCACAAGAGAAAGTTATCCCACTTCTAACCACTTAAGAATTAAGGGAAGAAAGCCTTTTAGTACCCAGGTTGTTATTCTGACATAACCCAGTTTTTTTCACATTTCCTCTTAGTTGCTAATTAATCATAGGAACAGCTACAACGGGGAAAATTCAGGCATGCAAAAAATTATATTTACTAATGAACTAATTTGCATGAAAACCATTAGAAAAATATAGACATATTTGATTTATAGCAGCTTAGAACAAAGAGGGATAGGAAAGATTAATTAGTCTAAATCTAGTTCCTCTCATTTTGGAGGAAAGAAACCAAGCTAGAGCAGTGGAGTGATTTTTTTGAGTCAGATAACTAGTCTCTGGGGTAGCTCAGATATCCTAGAGCTCAATTCTCCATTTTGGTAGCTTCCTTGGTCTTTGACAAATGGTGGTCTGAAATCAGAACAAGGAAGGTTCTGGAACATTGGAAGGGAAGCCGAAATAACTATATCTTGTCGTTCTGCCGGCCAGAATATTTCTCCTACCCTCTAGATCAGACTGAAGTTCCATCTGGGAGAGGTTTGTACATTAACTGTAGTATTTGTTCACCTCTAAAGTTCAAGTCTTTCTGGGAGCTATCCATTTTACACTGTTTAGGCTCTGATGCACAGAATGAATGAGGAGTCTGAGGGGAGGTTTGGATAGAGTGAGAAGAAGAGGCACAGCAATGAGGAATTTCTTAGATGCCATTTAATGTAAATGTAATTGTGATGTTATGAGTGTGTGTTAGTTTGCCACATCCACTGTAGCAAACTGCCACAAACATGGTGGATTAAATAATACAAGTTTATTATCTTATAGTCTGTAGGCTAGAAGTCTGGAATGGGTTTCACTGGGCTAAAATCAAGATGTCGGCTGGGCTGCATCCCCTTCTAGAGGTTCTCGGGGAGAATCCACTTTCTTGTCTTTTCCAGATTCCAGGGGCTGTCTAGCATTGGATCGCCCTGACTTAAGGGCCCACCCATGTAATCCAGGACCATCTCCTTATTTAAGGTCAGCTGACAAGCAACCTCAACTCCATCTGCAACCTTGATTCCCTCCGCCACATACCCTAAGCTATTCACAGGTTCCAGGGAGTTAGGGGGCGGGTATCTTTGGAAAGCATCATCATTCTGCCTACCACAGGCTATAACAAACAAAACAAAACAAAGCTAATCTCAAAGGCTTACATAATTAAAAGTTTATTCGTGCCCCTCATCGGGTGTCTTTGCCGGGACAGCCTTCCTGGGGACTGTGTTCAGGGACCCCAGGCTCCTTCCAGCATTTGGGTCCACCTTCCAGCGGGGCTTCACGGTTTTCTCCATTCAGTTACCAGGTGCAGAAAGAGAGGAAGGCTCTCGTGTGTGTCATTTTATGGATCAGGCCTGGAAGTAGTGAAGGTTATTTCCTCCCATATTCCCTGGGCAGTTCTCAATTATGTGGCTATGAGACAGCCTGGGGCCTGGGACCTGGGACCCTTTGCCACAGTGCTTGCACCTGGACAAACGTCTCTTTGAGCAACAAAATACAGAGAAACTATGAGGGACTAAAAATAGCTGCACACATGCACAATTGGGGCAAATTATGAACAATAAGATACAAAAAGACCAAAAACTCAACTGCCACTTCTGAGGAGCCGGGAGCGATGGCAGAGTCCTGGGCAGGCCCCGTGCACTCAACACCACCAAGGGGTGGGCAGCCCACTTCAGCCACCACTCCTGCCCGACCCCTGGACCCACGCCTACCCTCACCCCATACAAGGAGCCCTCGCCCCCACTTCGGGGAGCAAGCAAGGGACCTGTTACTTGTTTTCTCTCCCCCCTGCTGCAGCAGGGGCCCCAGTAAAGCCTTGCCTGAATTTCTGGACTGTCCCCTGATCAATTTCCATCGATTAAGGAGGCCAAGAACCCCGGTTGGTAGTAGCCACACCTACGAACAATGGAAGTCGGGAAATGGAGCCTATCCGTGTGCTTGGGAAGGAAAGGAAATGCACTCGATGAAGAGCTAGTCAGCCTCTGCCCAGTCTGTTCCTGGCCCCCAAACATGTGTTTCATCCTCCTCCTACACCTGGAACACACCTGTCTTTCCAGAAGGTAGAAAACCCAAGGTCACCCCCAGTCATTGCCTCAAGGTCAAATCCCAGATCTCTGAGTGATGTTCAGACCTCTAAATCAGGACTGGAGAAGGTTCCTTGAACCTATGAACCCTATGTCCACGCACACACGCACACGCACACACAATATCCAATGGTGATATATAGATAGGAAAATATGCTTTTAACCTCTTGTTTGGAAAAGGAAAGAATGAAAGACACACAGCTGTTCCTGCTTCACAACAATTTGAAATTCTTCTGGACATGTTACGGAGGACCCTACTCTTTGGGTAGGGCAAGTTTTTCATTTCATCCTGAATTACGCTCTCTAGAACCTCCCTCTCTAGTGCTCTCCATGGCTCCGGCCTCAGGCCTCTGGGAGGTGCTTCTGTGTCCACCACTCACCATGGCCTTAATAAAGTGGGTACTGGGGACTATACTTGGCCCTGGTGAAGTCAGGGGACCCAGCAGTAACCTTAAAGCTTATGAAGTCAGTCTTTTAGACCAAAGCTCATCGCATCCTTAATGATATAATCGTCTCCAAAATTAGCATGCTTCATAATCTTTTTATTTCTAGGTAGTTCCATGTGCCAGTAACTGCGTTTGAAGTTTCTTTCACAGCAATATTTCTCATCTGGTTTTCTCATTTGCTTCCTCCAAGCCAGTCTCATCCTCCTCAAAGCGTCAGAAACTACATGTTTGAAGACCGTCCCTTTCATCTGACCTTTATCTTATGGTTGTGTGCTTTTGTTCTGCTTTGAGTTTTGCTAAGAATCTTACTATACTTTGTCATTCAGAGCCTTTTTCAATTATCTCTATTACCTGGGGTTCCGAAGGAGATTTTCAAAGCCTAAAAGTTACTGATCTCTGGATGCTATATACACCTTGATTTCTGCTTCAAAACAAGCTGGGTTTTGTCTGTGTTCATCTCTTGTTGTATATTGCTAAGAGTAGCCAGTAGTAGCAAGTAGACACTGTTAGTCGCATTCTTATCAACATCTTGTGTAAGAGCTACAGGCTTAATTGTTACATGAGGTCTGGGCTGGCTTCCTGTTTACCGTGCTCAACAGTTCTGTTATGTATTTTGATGTGGAAAACCATGGACTAGACCTCCGTCTTTCTAGCCTCCTATGTCAGGTTCTCCACTACTTGCTGACTAAAAAGCCAGTGCCACAAATTTGAAGTTTGTGCTGTGTTAGCACCCAGCTTGCAAATACCAATTTCTAAATAAGTTAAGGTATTATAACAGAAGCTTTAGCATACTGATGATTTAGTTCTAGCTCATATCACGGTCCATAGAGGCTAATTCCGATCAAGCAGCTTTATATGTGGTCATTCAAGGACTCAAGTTCCTTCCACATCTGTAGTTCTGTCTTATTATAGGTTCACAGATCCTTCACCTTTCAGGAACAGATAGAGCAAGGATCACTCGTACAATTTTGTTACAAACTGAGTCAGAAGTGGACATCACTTTTGCCCACATTCTGTTGTCCAGGATTAAGTCATATGGCTACATCTAGTTGCAAAGGGTGATAGGATGCATATTGTCACTGTGTTTCCAGTGGGAAAAGGTAATGGAATTTGCTGCATGTGTGCAGTCTCTGTCACACCAGAGGACGCAGAATTGAGTGTACTGTGCTCCAAAAGCCAGCTGCACTTTGTTATACTGTGTTGATCAGGGTCCTGTGAACTATCGTTGATAGTTATTGAATATTTAGCGGCAAAAGCGCTGTTGATAGAATAATATTCATCTGCAAGTCATTTTGAAATCTCGAGGTGTTCAAAGCATTGTAGATCAGAAGTCATTTATTTACACAAATATATTATTATGTTATTATATGTATTATTGATACATTTTCGATGATATCTGGTAATCAGACATCGTGTTAAGTGCTAGACTAATGGAGATCAAGAGGATACATTCTTGTCCTCAAAAAGCTCTCAGTATTCCAGAGGAGGCAAACATGTACACAACTGACTTAAAATACAACTCGTTTTTTCTATAATAAAGCTATATATGTTTGGGGTTAATATATACACCCTAGTATATATAAAATGGATAAACAACAAGGACCTACTGTATAGCTCAGGGCGCTATATTCAATATCTTGTAAAAACCTGTAATGGGGAAGAATCTAAAAAAGAGTCTATCTATCTCTCTATAACTGAATCACTTTGCTGTACACCTGAAACCAGCACAACATTGTAAATTAACTATATACTTCAATAAAAAATGGTTTAAAAAACTATATATGTGCTATAGAAGCGCAAAAAAAGGAACTGTTACGTCCTGGTCTTATAGAGAAGTAAATAGGGATGGTGAGAAAAAAGTCAACAGTAATTAATGATGTCCTGTTTTTGTTTTTTTGCTTTGCTATGTAAGTGTACTATCTCATTAAATAAGAAAGCTTGTGAGGAGGGGGTTATCAAAATACTAAACACGCCAAACTGAAAAAGTAAAAATGAAAAGTATTTTAAAAGGTCAGAGGTTTTTCTAGTTCAGTGTTTAGGAAAGAGTTATTGAAATCTTAAAATCTAGAATAACGTTCAAGCTAAGAAAATCAGCAAAGCCATTCCCGCCCCCCCTTTCGTGGTTGCCATTTGGACTGAATAAGTTAATGGTCGAAAGTTTGTTTCTGAGATGCCTCCAGTAGGGCACTTGGGCCACCTCCCATGATGGTAGGTCCCTGCTGGGTCTGATGAAGCCAGACTTTCATTAAGCCTCTCACCACCAGTGGCTGGAACCCATCCACTTCATGCGAATAGACAACCACAAGTATTCCGTTCCGTATATCAGTACCAGAAACTAGAAGCATGGAATGCACACAGTATGCTTTGAACCTCATAATTGTTCCTTGTAATAATAATTTTTTACATTTGAACCTATGAGTTATCAAGGAAAAAGAAATACAAAGCCACTCTGGTTAAAGGATAGACTTAAAATAACAGGAATTATGGAGATGGAAAAATACCACTTTTCTTTGTTGGCCCAAGGATTTATGTTTGGGGAAAAAATGATTCAGAGGTGATGGCCTTTCTTGGATATTAACAAACTGTAGAACAGTTTGCATCCCTGACAGTGGATGGTGTGTAAATTCTGATAGGGAGGGAGCTGTGGCAGAGAACAAAAGAGAGCTAAGCTCAGGCAACTTGATGTTTACAAAGGGAGAGACTCTGGATTCTTTTTGTAAGGAAAATTTATTATGAAAGTCTCTTCAGCCTTTACTGGAGAGTGAGAACATTTGTTGTGCTTTAAACTAGAATACGAATATTGCTGAAAGTGATATATCCATACAAACAACATGTTTTTCCCAGCCAACTTGTTATAGTTAACTCACGCTTATCAGATTCTGAGCCGTATACAAATGAGCTCCAGATGGGAGAAACAGTCAAACATTTAAACATTAGAAATCCCGCAACAAAGAATAAAGAAAAGATAGACTTTTTTTTCCCCCAAATTTCCAAAGAGGAGAAATTGAAAGGAAAACGTTGACAGTTGGAGTTTCACTACATTTTAAAAATTTCATACTTAAAAAAAATATTTTTTATTGAGAGGCAAACTACAGAGTACAAAACAGGGGAAAGAGTTCGTCTCTCTTCTTAATGCCACATGCAAATTTATAACAAAATAATTAACTAATAGATATACTGTCCAATGTTACAGCTCATTTATAAGTGAGCAAATATAAATAATAGATATGCAAATAAAAATGTTTATGCTAGTAATTTAAAAATTATCATTAAATTGAGATTACATTTCACCTATTAAATTATAATAAACCTCAAAACAGAACTTTAAAGGGAGCAAAACATCATGGAACTGATTTTCCTTCATCCCTGATGATGTTTGTAAACCGGTAAAAATGTTTTGGAAAATGCAACTTGAAATTTCACGTACTTGTTGATGGAATGAGCTGGGTTCAGAGGTGTGAAACTGTGAAATAATTCTATTTTTTCTTCCACAGTAGCCTGTCCAAATTGTGTGTTGGATCTTCCTTCTTTGCCTTTGGACGAAAACCTCTGGTAGACTCATCCTCAGGTACACAGAAGTCCAGTTTGAGACTAAGAAACAAAACACAGCACCAATCCTTCATTGTATAACGCCGTTTCAGGCCTCTTCTCTGGACTCCTAACTTGGAACTGGTAACCCTCTAGTGGGAAGGTGGATACTCCGTCGTTTTTCCGCCTTGTTCTTTCATTCCTCCCCCCTTACTGTGTTGCTTCTTGGCTCCCCCTTGGCGATAAGGAGTCCGAGAGGAGGAATCAGGGCTCAGAAATGATCTATCAGTTGGTGCAGTGTGTAATCTGGGTCCAGAGTCCGATGATGGAGACAGGTACTTAAATGCCGTCTTTCTGCCTCAGGGTATCTATGGATTCTTCGAAGACTACCGCGGACGCTGTGCGCTGACCTGAGCGACGCCCGACGTGTGCCTGCACAGGACGTCCATCTACTTCCGCTTCTGGTGCTGAGCTCTGCATGACCTTTTACTCCCGCGGGCCCTCAGCCCTTGTAGGAAACCACATGATGAGATCCTCTCCAGGTGGCGCCTGCCTCCCTGCCCTCTGTAGGGTCCACCCTGATCCAGTTTTTTCTCTGTGTTCAGCCATGTGGATTCCTTCCATCCAACCTCTTGCCTTCAAAGTTTTTCAGGCGAGAGCCAGCCTCTTTGTTTTCCAAATTCCTCACATGTCAAGATCAAAGTTTTCTCACTGGACCTGAGGTTGGTTAACAAAGCGTAGTGGAGGGGAAGAAAAGCGTGGGGTTTACTGACAGTTGTCCTAAAACATTATTTATCCATCTTCCTAATGCACTCTTAGCTTTTGTTCTATAATGGAAGGTAGGCGATAGGCTAAGCGGGGCCGAACCTGGTTTTGGCAGCCTCCTTTGCAGGTCACATGTAAACGACCGGGCGTCTCTCTCTAGGAGGCAGGGGCATTTGTCACATAACTTCTCAGCTTTGAAATCCCAGCCAAAACTGAAACAATGGAACAAATCCCATTTAGACTTCACACATATAAAAAAAAATCTTCAAAATTTTCTAAACGTTGTAGACCATGGGGCGGAAAAGACCCCGTGGATTATGTAAGAGCATGTTCTGCATTAAGATAGTTGTTGTAGTGTTAATTATAAAACTGTAAAATTCCAAAATGGTAATTTGGAGGTAATCCAGAGTCCTGTGATAGGAGGATGGCTCAGGAAGTGAGGACATATCTCTATTAAGGGAGACCATGCTACTAAAATAACAGTAACAGACTACGCCGTCATGTGGGAAAATACAGTTCAACATTAAGTGGGAAAAGCAAGATACAAAACTGTCTTCACGCTACGTTTACAACTCTGTAAGATACTTATTAAGAAGCTTGGGCTAGGAAGTCAAACAGTTAGTTTTCTACTCACTCCTCTGTGACTTGGTAGTTTGATAGCCTTGGGGCAGTTATTTAAAACCTCCAGCTCTTCTCTCTAAAAGAAGGATCATGCTTGCTATTGTTGTCATGAGACTTACGTGAGCTGAGGCAGAGAAAGTCTTACTGGGAACTTAGTAATTACTCAAAAAGCTTGGGAAAGACATACAAAAATGAAAAATAGGAATGAGGTAAAATAGTAATATTTCTTTTACCTTGTTTATAATCTTCCCCTAACAATGTTATATTACTTCCATAATTAAAAACAGACTCGAAGAAACCGAGTTATCAGCAGGCCAATATCCTGGTGATGCCACAGCCCACAGAGTCGGAGGATGACTCCTAAACGGGAGGCTGTACCGAGCTGAGGCTTCCTCACATTTCATGCACAAATCTGCTTCCCAGCAGATCGTGCGAAACAGTGTAAAAAAACACATCCCAATTATTGGTGTTCTCCAGCCATCTTTGCATCCCCTGGGTATCACTCCCTTAGACTTCAGATGTATGCTACAGTGGCTCACCTTGCTTCTTCCCAGTCCATTTATGTCACATGATACAACCCAAATAAAATATTTCAGAAATAAACCAAGGCTAATATCTTCTGATGCAAGAGGGAAAATTACAGTCTCCTAGAGTAGGTTTAATTCAAACAAGAGAATATATCTTGGCAAACCTTCCAATGACTTTTATTACAGTTTACTGTATGCCCTCATTATCAACTATAATATGCATATACCTTGGGTATTAAAGTAAACCACTTTTGAAGGTTTGCAAATAAACTCCCTTCCTAATGCATTATCACTCTTTCATTTACTGCTATTTGCACTTGTAAAAACATTACATGCATTATTTCAAACTAAGAAGAGAGCCAACCATAGCGTTTAAAAAGGATGAAAAGGTTGAAAATTTTAAAGGTCTTTGTTGAATGGATTTATGACTAGGACCTTGACCGTTTCCCAGAAACATGTGATTAACCTAAACTAATCTCTCAAGTCTAAGTAAAATTAACTTTTGCATATTTACTTTTTACGTGGCTTTATGCTGTCACTTCTAGTGAGAACTAGTCAACTTGCTCAATCAATAATAAAAAAATCTATATTCTCATACTTGAAGGGAAATTTAAATAATTACAACTGCATGTCCCGTTTCATGGTTATACCGGGATAAATGATTTAAAACAACCCCCCAAATAGAAACATATCCAACAGAACATTTAAGAATTATCTTCCTTTGACCTTTTATTATTTAAAGAAAAGATGGTAAAGTTTGGCTGGGACTTTGCAGTCAATTATTTTTAGAAGGAACTGGGGGACTTCCCTGGTGGCGCAGTGGTTAAGAATCTGCTCGTCAATGCAGGGGACACGGGTTCGAGCCCTGGTCCAGGAAGATCCCACATGCCGCAGAGCAGCTAAGCCCGTGCACTACAACTACTGAGCCTGCGCTCTAGAGCCCACGAGCCACAACTACTGAGCCCGCGTGCCTAGAGCCCGTGCTCCGCAACAAGAGAAGCCACCGCAATGAGAAGCCCACGCACCACAACGAAGAGTAGCCCCTGCTCGCCACAACTAGAGAAAACCCCGTGCATGGCAACGAAGACCCAGCGCAGCGAAAAGATTTTTAGAAGTCATAAAAGGAACGTGGAGTTGAGGTTAGTAGCTCATGGAAATTTGAGTCCAGTGGTGTATCAGTCAACTTTGGCTAGAAAACAACAATAAGAACTCAGTGGCACACGGTGTCTCACTTATGTGTCTGCGTGGCAGAAGGGGGGCAGGACTTCTCTGGTCTTGGCTGGGATCAGCTGGACTTGGGCTCCAGCCACAGATTCAGATCAGCTTTGTTGCAGGTTTGTCCTCAGGGACCAGGAACCAGGAGACTAGATGGGGAATGTGCTCATGAAGGGGGAGGGATGATCCCAAAGAGGATGAAGAAAAGCAAACGATGCTTCTCAAGGCCCAGACTTGGAACTTGCACACTATCCTTTCCACGCCCCCATCATTGTAGGTCACATGTTCATGTGTTGGAGAAATATACTCCTCCCACAGAAGGTGGGGAAGGAGAGACGGACTGTCCCTGACTAACAGTCTAATCTAACACGAGCAATACATATATTGTACTTCATGTTCCTATAACGATGCCATAATCACATCAACCTCATTGCTAAATTCTCTCACTTTTTTTCTCTTTAGTGTTTCTCATACCTCTCCAGTGTTCTCCATTCCTTGGTTATGTGTGTAACATACTTTCCTTAAACTATTACAGTGGATTTCCTCCCTGTGTTTCAGGCACCTTACCTGTACCTTCTACAAGACTGTCATTGTTAACTTTTTAACATAAAATTTGGACATATTATTCCTCCCCTTATAATTCAATGAACTCTCCATCCTGACAGGGGGGCAGACTTTCTTAACATGGAATAAATGACCCTGTCCGTCTAATTTGTTCCTTTCCCCTCATCCCTTTCCCGAACCAATTTCCATATTACGTTTTAGACATGCATACTCTTCCTACGATCTCTCACACGCTCCAGGCCCCTGCACCTGCCCTAGCATCTATCCTCTCCCCCTGGTCCATGGGTCAGAATCCTCGTCATCCTTCAGCTGCAGCACTTGTCTGAAGCTGTACCAATCAGGCAAGGGTAATGTATAGAGCAGTAACAAATGGCGGTGGCTTCTAACCACAAAGCTTGCTTTCTTGTTCAAATATATGTTCATTGCTGGCTGGCTTTGGATCGCTTCCTTCCAGGATTCAGTCTGATAGAGTAGCTCTTATAAAATGAGACATTTCACCGTAGGATAAATGAAAAGGTGGCATGCACTGGCTCTTAAAACTTCTGCTTGGGAGTGACCCATGCCACTTCCACTCATTTTGTTGGCTAAAGCAAGTCACATATCCACGTCAGAGTACAGTAGGATGGAGGTGAAAACCTGTTCTTCCGAGACAGACACCTGAATGTCAACTAGTAAGTATTTTGAAGAATAAGAAGATACACCACAGAAGCTGTCCTTTTGTCTTCCTATTAGACTTAAAGATTCCTTCCACAATGTAACAACAACAGCAATTAATATGTCTACTTTGTATTTAAAGGCATAGGGGTGTATATAATACATACATCTTCATGGATCACCCAGTTCACTGATACACACATTTTCTACTTTCCACTCAGTGGTGTTACTCAACTTTCTGCCACAACGTAACAAAGATCCCTCTTCTTCCAGTTTGCAATAACATTTACCTCATTGCCTGCCAGCCTTCACCTGGAGCTTGATGAATGACCACAGGCTTCTATCGACAATTTCTTCCAGGCCCTCAGGCTGTTCCTAACACTTTTCTCAAAGCCCACTGCCTAGTTCCAAAGCCACCCCCAAATTTTGGGTTCGTATTTTGGCAATGTTCCACTCTTGATATTAATATATGTGTTACTTATATATTGCTCTGTGATAAATTACTACAAAACTTAGCATCCTGAAAAAACAAACACTCATGATCTCAGTTTCTGGATGATCTAGCCAAGAATGTTTCTAGCCCGGGTGTTGAGAGTGCCGCTTGGTTTCTTCTTTCTGCTTTCAGTAAGATGCAAGAAGGGAGAGAGAAGCTAAAGAAAAGGCTGTTGATTTGTTTTAATTATTGTTTTGAAGATTCCCAGGGTCTAGCACAGGGTTCAATGCATAGAGGAAAGAGACTCGAATAAAAATGACTAACTGAATGAATGAATAAAAATGTAACCAAGATAGTAGGACATGGAATGTACTCTGTATGATACTGCAGTGGTGGATACGTGTCACTACACGTTTGTCAAAACTAATAAAATGTACACCACCAAGAGTGAACCCTGATGTAAACTATAGACTTCAAGTGATAATGATGTGTCAACACAGGTTCACTAACTGTAACAAATATTCTCCTCTGGTGGGGGATGGTGATACAGGGAAGCTGCGCCTCTGTGTGAGGAGAGGGGGTGTGGGAACGTTCCGTGCTTTCCTCTCAATTTTGCTGAGAATCTAGAACTGTAAAAAATCAAGTCTATTATCTTTTTTTTTGTGGTAAACGGACCTCTCACTGCTGTGGCCTCTCCCGTTGCGGAGCACAGGCTCCGGACGCGCAGGCTCAGCGGCCATGGCTCACGGCCCAGCCGCTCCGCGGCATGTGGGATCCTCCCGGACCGGGGCACGCACCCGCGTACCCTGCATCGGCAGGCGGACTCTCAACCACTGCGCCATCAGGGAAGCCCCCTGTTATCTTTTTTAAAAATACCACTTGGGGGAAAATCTTTTAGCCAAAATAGTCTCACTTAAGTCAGTATATACTGAGCGTTCAGTTTTGACTGTTATCCCTGTGGCTCTGTTCCTGACCAAATTTAGGTGACTCTTGGAAGAGTCCACCAAGGACAAGTTTAATAATCAGAGGGACAGAAGTAAGAGGGTAGACAGGGCGACAAGTCCGAAGCCCACACCGAGTTTTTTGATTCCAGATCCTCTGATCCTAGATTGAATCTTTGGGTTTGGGTACCAGGTATGCATGCGTCAGTTCCTGGGACCCTTTTAAATTAGTTTATAATAGCATAGTACCATTTCAGTAGCTTCCCTAGGTTGGATTCAGTTGGTCAGTTGGCCCCTTCGTGCCTCAAAAACAGATTGGGGTCGCGGGTGTTTCTGTGACAAATTTGTTCCTTTATCAATGCCTTTGAAGAGCAGTGGGAATCAGCCATTTGGGACATCTGACTACCTGTTTTATTCCTTCCTGCACTGTGAATTTCTGCTAGGGCTTGTCAGATTTCTACTACTTCTCCCAACCAAGATGTGGGAGAGTGATGCGTCTGCACGAAGAAAAGGACACCGTGGAGACCTGGGCGAGTGGGACCATAGCCTGCAATGTGGATCGCCAATGGTAAGTTTAATGTTTTACTTTACTCTGGGAGCACACCCAAGTAAGGGGATTATAATCCTTTAGCTGTGTTTTCAGGTGGCCTATGTTCCCTGGAAGGTCAAGGTACAGCCTATGAATTTGACCTGATGAAAGTTACTAAAGACAAGGCGTTAGAAAAGAGTCAGAGAAAAGGGTGAGCTTAGTAACACCTGGGATGACTGCCTTGAACCCCACAGTTATCTACCTTCCTATGAAACCCCAGGAGTAATGTTCACCCTTAGTAATTGTAGCTAAACTGGAAACTGTACTAGACTGGAAATTATGGGGATTCCCCTGGTTGTAGAGGAAAGAGTCCTTTGGCTTCACCTCCGCCTGATACCCTGCTAGATGTGACAGCAATGACATCGGTTGCATGTATGGGTGGAGGGGAGTGAGAGACAGTTTCAGAGATAGGAAATTCCATTATGCATTCGGAAGAGCATTTCTTCTTGCTTGTTTATTCCCCACAGAGAACCAACGAGAAGCATTTTTTCTCCTTGTAAAATCAATGCCTTTAATTCTCTAAAATATATGGATGAGAAGGGAAATAATTTACTGCTTGGGCATTGGTTCTTGTCAAGGTGACAGGGTGAGTGTAGATGTGATTGACAAATAACCATACAAAAATACTAGTCTTTTTTATTGACATTAGGCTGACTCTGGCCAATTTAGTCATGAAAAGCTAGAGACATTGCATAGCCATTGTGCTCATGCTTTCTGGTGGACCATCTACTTGTATGACCTCAGAATAAGGTCATGAAATGTGCCAGAGTTGGTGGAGAAAAACTTGTGTCTTTGAAATTTAAGAGCATTTGTTATTCCCTCTGGTGGCCTTTCTGAAATTCTGTGAGTAGGACTTACCTAGTTTGATTCTTCAGTACTTGGAAGTACTGAATAGTTTTTCTTGGAAGTGACCAGATGGAAAAAACTAAAAATGTTTTAGAAGAGCTATTAATGCTGGGTGGATTTTTTCTAGAAGCCTTTTTATTTTTATTTAGATTTCGATCAAGAATATTTATGAGATTAATATTAGCTTATCCAATGTGATAAAACGTGTTTTGGTTAGAATTTTAAGCCATGGCTATATGCATTGATGGGCTCGACCTTGTCTTTGATGATCATCTTTACCTCTTGAGCATTTGGAAGACAACAAAATGAAACATTTTCACGACAAGTTTTGCTTCAAATGGCGTAAGCTATTGTCTTTAAAGATATGAACCTGAAGGAGCAGTGATATTGTCTCCAGAATCTTGTCATAGAGGACATTTAGTCCCATTTATGTTGCCCTAATGGATATTTCTTGGTGAAGAACAAGCACCGAATGTATAACGGGGAGCCCTCAAAGAATGACCAGGTTTTTTTTTTTTAACTAGACTTCTTTTCCTAAAAGAGCAGTTTTACAGAAAAATACTGAGTAAACCCAAAGAAATTGGTTTTCTTCTTAATATTTTGTAATCCTATGCTGTCAACCCATCTACAATTAGATAAAGTTTAGGTGTTGAAATTCTCAAAATTTCCACAGAAGGGAGAACATTTTGTAATATTTGCATGGTGCAGACACAAATGCTGTGGAGTGGACACAGAAAGAGCAGGCTTCTCACATCCAAGGAGACGCCAAACAATTGGATGCTCTGTGAGTGCAGGCGGGTGCCTTGGCCAGAAGAGCGCATCCAGGAGTTAGTGTGTTCCCCTTACAGTTTTACGAGGCAGAGGTTGCGATGTAGAAGGAAGAGAAAAAACTTTGGAATAAAGCAAACCTGGGTACAAATCATTAACAGCTTCATCTTCCAGAGATTGCCGAAGCTCTCCAAACATCTGTTTTCTCATTTCTTAATTTCTGAAAAATTTCTGTGAATAAATTTTTACCAGAAATAAAAGAGATGTTGGGAACCAGAGTATCTGGTGGGGTCACCAGGGTTGTCTTCCACTTGACCTTGGTATCTGTATGGGTTGGGTTTATATTTCATTTGTTAATGTCAGTCACCAGAAGGTACTCATTTGTGGGTCACAGTTTTCTCCATGCACTCATACGTTCAATAACTACTGTTATCCTCCAGGAATCGTACAAAGGACTTGTCAAGGTAAGTGTTAACCTGTTTGAGAGTAGAAACAAAGTATCCCTTTTAATCATAAAACATAGGTAGAGAAAGAAGTGAGGATGTCAAAGAAAGAAGCAATTATTTGTGTACTGTGTTTGTTTATTTCATGACATTTCCTTCTAGCAGTTTGCTTGCTTAATGAAAGCAGAGAAGACATGATACCAGGCCTCCTCGCTTTGCATCCCTGCATTCCTCCAGTTTCCAGCCCCTCTTGGCAGTGAAATTTCTTGTCTCGTATTTACAATTGAATTCTTACTTCAACACTGCCCTTGTGACTGTAGTGGCTGATGATGGAGCATTCATACTGTTTCTCTTGGTACAGAGCCAATCACATAAAAAGTGCAGTGAGATCATTAACATCAAGTACAAATTCACATGTACCACGGATGGGTAGAGTACCAAAAGGAACCGAGAGAACTGTCAGAAAGAATCAGCCCAGCAGAGGACTGTCCATCTACAAAGCATCGTACGCAGCAGTATTTGGATTATGATGAAAAGTTCTACCTCCCCAGGTAGAGTCAGGTAGCCCCAGTTTTCAATTTTTTAATGATAATTTATAGGGATTGGTACGTTCTGTGTATATATTTTTTAATTATCCAAATTTTAATTTTGGAAAAGCAAATCAAATTGCATGAGTTCCTAGAACTGTTCTTTATGGTGCCTCAGTGTTCAGTTACCCTGGAGGTGGTGAGGTTAACGCTGACCGTCAGTGCTGGAGCCTAGCTCTTCTGGTCTGATCTTCCCCATGGTTAATCATACCTGGAAGCAGTGAAGCTACAAAGGCTACAAATGATCTGTTCCGAGGTTTCAAGAACATCTGGTAGTTTTTAGTTTTTCTTTCCTCATATTTCTCCAGTAATATATCTTCTTTCAATGCAGAAACACCTTAGAATATAGACTGATGACAGTATGAAAGCTCTTTGGAACTGTAAATGCTGATTTTCCAAGCTGCTTTTTTTTTAAAAGAAAAATCTACATATATGTGAAAATGCTGAGAGGAAACAATTAAAAGTAATGTCTATTTTATTGCAACTAAATTTTACAGCTTTTCAACACAGCAACTCCAGCAAGACTTGGAGAGACATCGAAAAGACTCATAAAATGCCCTTAAATATCCATTTGAAAGTGAATTTGTTTGTGGCCTTTCAGTGTTGCCAAAGAAGGGAAATTTCCTGAAACGTTTGCCGATTTTTCCTCAGACTCAGGGTATAATGTCCTAGTTACTGAGATCCTCTGGAAATTATTGAGGCAAACGGCAACTTGCTCATTTTCACTCATCCAGGAAATGAAATATACAAGCATATCTTTTATGATGTGGCAATGAAAACAGTGGAATGTGTTGACTGATTCCTTAGAAAAGTCAGGTGGGAAGAATGTCCTTTTTTAAGCTGCTGGTATCTGATATGTTCCCCCAGATAAACTCGGTCACAGACCTAAGACATCTTAAGAGTTCATTGGTATGCCTGCCCAATTTATAGATTCTATCAGGTTTTCTGAACCTTGGCTCTGTTGATATTTGGGGTCAGATAATTCTTTCCTGGGAGAGGGAATGTCCTGTACCTTGTGGGGTGTTTAGTAGCATCTTTGGCCTCTACCCACTAGATACCAGTAGCCCCCTCCCTGCTAATTATAGCAACCAAAAATGTTTCCAGACATTGCCAAATTGCCCTTGGTTGAGAACCACTGCTGTAAATCTTAAAAAATAAAAATAAAACAACTTTACTACTTCCAAGACTTAAGATGTTATCTAGGATATTAGATAGATAGATAGAATGAAAGATAAAGATAAATGTAGATAAATGTATACTACATATATACATACATATATATAGAGTACACACTATATTACTTTAGTCTTATGTATATGGATATCTACATAATGAGTATAAACATGTATTTAGCCTTATACATCTATCTATATAACAAAAAGTTGTGTCTTTCATGTACAGTTTTCTACGCCCTTTGATCTTTTAAAAGAAACAGGATAAGCTTAAAAATGATTTTCTTCTGTGTCTTAAAACTCTTGCAATATGCAGGACATGTGTGTTTTGAAAAGTGATTTTAATGTGTGGGCTGCCCGTTCCTTATTGATAGAAACCATTTCTTGCCTCCTACCCATCACTCTCAGATCTTAGATGGGAAGATTATGCTCCTGGGCTAGCTTCATGAGTGATCACATCGCTGCTTTCAAATATGCTTGTTGGTGGTACAATCTTATGTGCAGCTGTCCCCAAGAGCTACCCGACAAGTGCCCCCTTGGACTAGGTTTTCCATCTTTGCTCTCCCAACGTTTCTTCTTCCCTTCTGTGCTATCGGTACATTGATTCCGATCAATATACCGATAGCATGGTGTATTGTACCATGGTATATGGTATAGCTCGCTCAGAGAAGCAGTCAGGAAAGCAGTGTATTGAAAACAAAGCCGTGAATCCGACCAGAAAGGTACTCAAGGTAAGTAAGAAGATGGGGTTACATTTTTATGATGTGTGGGCAAAAGTCATCCTCGAAAAATCTGGCTCTGAGGCCAACCATTATTCCCTTTGGGGGAAGGTATCATGCAGAAATCTCCTGATTTGGGGAAATCTCACAATGACGTCTGTTGTCCTCGGCGCTTTACTCAGGAACACGGACCAAGTTTCAACTGAGAGAGAATGTTGACTTAACGCAGCACCTTTCTCTGGGCCAAGTTGCCTTCTTTGTAATCTCTCAAGTGGTATATTTAATTTACATTTGCAATAAAAAATATGTGAGGATAGCATTCAGCCCTCAGATTAATTATTTGGGTTTTCTAAATTCGGGAGAATTGACTTACTGAAGCAGATGTTTCTGAATGTTATCTCTTTACTGAAATCTCCACAAATTGAAATCCCTTTTAGACTTACATGATTCAGGAGTCTGATAACCTGAAAATAACCATCCGATAAAGTTATTACACCTTACCTCCATGTCTCTGATCACATATTTTCAAGAAAGCATTGAAATTTGTACCAAAGTGCTTATGCAGGTGGTCTCTTAAAAGCTAGGCTCCCTCATGGCAAGTGAGAAAAATAACTGTCGTAGACCTAAGACTGTTGCTTGACGTCAACCTAAACGGAGTCTGTGCTCCTTACAAGCCCCTGAATGTTGGACAGCTTTGAACTGTGCATGTGTAAATTCCCTGTGAACCTCTAATTGAACAAAATTGAATGCCCGTCATTGTAACTTGGAGCTAATTTCATTCGTTAATGACTATACTGTCTGCAAAGGGAAGGCAGATGTTAGAAGAGCACTAACAAGACCAAGTATGTTGAAATGTATAGAGGAGGACTGTGTGTCGGTAAGAAATGCTGTTTCTTTTTGGAAATCTAGGCTGCATGCTTACATTTCCCTTCTTTTCTTCTTTCACTGGTACCATATAGACTGTATACATGGACACCAACATCCATTGGCCGCTTCCTGGGTGATAAGCTAGAAATGAAGCAGCAAACCTTTGTCTCATTTACACTCACAGCTGACCTGAGAGACTAGAGGGACTTTGGTGGTTACTATCGCTGTCTTTTTACCCTGGATTCTAGGGCATAAGAATCCAAGTGCTTAAATGTCTCCTTCATAATCACCAACTTATGAGGTGATTGTGGCCAGTTCTTTTGAAAATATGAGGAAAAGACAGAGCTTCTTACCTACGGTTTATCTCTTGAAACTTGAAAAAACCACCAGGCACACTAGGACTCCCCCATTGAATAGGTCCCATGCAGTCTGCCAGCACTGGCTAAACCAAATTCATTCCCTCAACAGTCAACAAATACGACATTGCTTGTATGTGGAATTTGTTTTTAACATCTTTATTGGGGTATAATTGCTTTACAATGGTGTGTTAGTTTCTGCTTTATAACAAAGTGAATCAGTTATACATATACATATGTTCCCATATCTCTTCCCTCTTGCGTCTCCCTCCCTCCCACCCTCCCTATCCCACCCCTCCAGGCGGTCACAAAGCACCGAGCTGATCTCCCTGTGCTATGCAGCTGCTTCCCACTAGCTATCTACCTTACGTTTGGTAGTGTATATATGTCCACGCCTCTCTCTCGCTTTGTCACAGCTCACCCTTCCCCCTCCCCATATGCTCAAGTCCGTTCTCTAGTAGGTCTGTGTCTTTATTCCTGTCTTACCCCTAGGTTCTTCATGACATTTTTTTCCCTTAAATTCCATATATATGTGTTAGCATTGTATGTGGAATTTTAAAAAATGGTGCAAATGGACCTATTTGCAAAGGAGAAATAGAGTCACAGATGTAGAAAACAAACTTATGGTTACCAAAGGGGGAAAGGTTGGGGGAGGGATAAACTGGGAGATTGGGATTGACATATACACACTACTGTATATAAGATAGATAACTAATAAGAACCTACTCTATAGCACAGGGAACTCTATTCAATACTCTGTAATGACCTATATGGGAATAGAATCTAAAAAAGAGTGGATATACGTATATGTGTAAGTGATTCACTTTTCTGTACACCTGAAACTAACACAACATTGTAAATCAACTATACTCCAATAAAAATTAATTTAAAAAAACAGCCAACAAATATTTTTAGTCATCTGCTATGTGCTGGGAAGTGTCCTGAGAACCAAAAATATAGCAGCAAACCATAGAAACAGTTCTCTGCCCTCAGGGAGCTTCTATTCTAGCGTCAGGTAAGGGGAGAGAGGCTGTGAGAAGATAAACCAGTAAATAGAAAAAGATGACTTAGAGAGTGATAAGTTCTATAAAGAAAATTAAAGAGAAATGGGATGGAAAGTGATGGCCAGGGTGTAGAGGAGACTTTAGATTGGGTTATTAGGACATGACTCTCTGAGGAGGTCACATCTGAGTTGAGACAGAAAAGACAAGAATCATCCACACATGTGGACTTAGGGGAAGACCGTTCCCGACGAAGGGAATTGCAGTAACGGCCTTAAGACCGACGTGAGCTCGGTGTCCTTTATGTGTAGAAGAGAGCCTGTATACCTAGATTCTAGAGAGTGAGATTGGGTACTGCTATGGATGGAGTTATGTACTTCCGTCCCACTCCCCAACTAAAAAAAAATGTCATGCGTTGAAGCCCTAGCCCTCGATGTGACTGTATTTGGAGATAGTGCTTTTCAAGAGGAAATTAAAGTTAACTGGAGTCATAAGGCTGGGTCCCTAATCTGATAGGACTGTCTTCTAAGAAGAGAAATGACACCAGAGATCTCTCTCTCTCCATGTGGACACAGAAGAGGTTCCATGGGGACACAGTGAGAACGTAGCAGTCTGCATGGCAGGAAGAAACCCAACCTGCTGACACTTTGATCTTCGACTTCTAGCCTCCAAAACTGTGAGAAAATAAATTTCTGTTGTTTTAAGCCACCCAGTCCATGGTATTGTGTTAGGGGAGCTCTAACAGACGAATACAGGAGCCTAACCTAAGGACTACTTGAAAATGAGGCCAGCGTCCTGTTAAAGAAAATACGTTGCACTGTGGCTCAGAAGTTTTGATTTATTCTACATGTAATGGAATGTTATTCAAAAGGAGAGTCGATGTGGTCTAATTTATACTTTAAAGATGTCACTCTGGCTGCGATGTGAATAAACAATCATTTGGTTTGGGGAGCGTAGCAAGAGAGAGACCAGCTGGGAGCAAATGTTAGCAGCTTAGACTAGGCTGGTCACGGTAGAGATTATGAAAGGGACAGATTTCAAGATGTGTTCTGAAGGTAGAATCAACAGCATGATGTAGTATACTGAATACAGGGTGCGACGGTATGAAAGAACTCCTCAGACAATTATGGCTTGGTCAAATGAGAATAGGGTGGTTTTACTGAGGTGGTTATTTTCTCATCTGGGGAGGAATAGGCTATCAGAATGGAGTAGACAGGGATTAAGAGTTCTATTCTAGTTGTAGTAGAGATATCAAAGGGGAAAGTTGTATACAGTGGGCACTCTGTATCCATGGGCACTGCACCTGTGCATTCAACCAACTGCAGATCAGAAATATTTTTTCAAAAAAATTCCAGAATGTTCCAAAAAGCAAAACTTGAATTTGCCACATGCCAGCAACCATTTATATAGCTTTTACATCACATTAGGTATTCTAAGTTATCTAGACACGATTTGAAGTATACGGGAAGAGGTGCGTAAGTTGTATGTAAATACTGCTCCATTTTACATAATGAACTTGAACATCATGGATTTTGGTATCTGTGGAGGCTTCTGGAGCCAATCCTCCACCAATACTGAAGGGCAATTGTTTATAAGTTTGGAGCTCAGTAGAGCAATCTTGAGTTGGAGATATAAATTTGGGATTTATTGGCAGGTGAAAGGTATTTTAAAAGGAACAAAAATTAAATTTCCTAAGAGCAGAATGTAGGTAGAAAGGAATCATGGCTCTGTGACCCAGATCCAGGTCAATCCCATATTTAGAGATCTCTCAAACAATTAAAGAAGAGTTAGCACAATTCTTTACAACCTCTTTCAGAAAATACAAGATGAAGAAGTAGTTTCCAACTCATTGAATGAGGGCAAAACTACCTTGATATCACAACTAGACAAAGACATTACAAAAGAGAAAAGCTATAGACAATATCTCATATAAACTTAGCTGTAAAATTTCTAAACAAAGTATTAGCAACTTGAATCCAGCAAAATATATGTTAAGAATATGCACTATGGCCCAGAGGGCTTTATTCCCGTTACACAATGCTAGTTAAATATTTGAAAATCAATCAATGCAACCTACCATATCAACAGCTAAAGAAGAAAAATCACCTGATCGTATCAATTCATAGAGATAAAACACATGGCAAAATTTAACACTTACGTATATTATGTACAAATTTATTTATTATGTATATTATGTATATTATGTAAAAATACTTATGATATTTATATATTTTTAAAAGTATATGTAAGGGGGTTTCCCTGGTGGCGCAGTGGTTGAGAGTCCGCCTGCCGATGCAGGGGACGCGGGTTCGTGCCCTGGTGCGGGAAGATCCCACATGCCGCGGAGCGGCTGGGCCCGTGAGCCATGGCCGCTGAGCCTGCACATCCGGAGCCTGTGCTCCGCAACGGGAGAGGCCACAGCAGTGAAAGGCCCGCGTACCGCAAAAAAAAAAAAAAGTATATGTAAGGGGACATGACAACTAAATGCAATATGGTATCCTGGATAAGATCTTGGAACAGAACAAGAACGTTACTAATGAAAAAAAAGGAGCCTGCTGAAATCTGACTAAAGTCTGGAGTTTAGTCAATGGTGTTGTTCCAATGTTGGTTTCTTAGTTTTGACCAATGTACCACAGAAATGTAAGGTGATAGCATTAGGAGAAACATACCGGGTGAAGGGTGTATGGGAACTCTCTGTACTGTCTTTGCAAGTTTTTGGTAAGTCTAAAATTATTTCAGAATAAAAAGTATATTTAACAAACAATATTTTACAATTTAGGCCAAAAAATATCAAGTTCGTAAGAGTAAATAGAATAATGTGTAAGAGCAAAATTTTAAACGTGGTTGAAAGATAATAAGATCTGCATGAATGGAAAGGTATAAGAAGTGCATTCATTAGAAGAAGCAGTATGATACAGATGGCAACTTTCCCCAGATTTCAACAGAAATAGCAATAATATCCTGGGAGTGACAATTTGTTGGTCTCTGAGTAATAAAATTAAAAACAAAAAGAAGGCTAGGGAATTTAAACGTAAATGATTAATTGCAGAATACTTTTAACGAAAGATTTAATGTACTGGTCACCATAATTATTAATTAAGTGTCATCATTTCAGTTATTTACTCATTTCATGAGCAAACATGCACTGAATGCTTTATGACCCACGTGCTTTGTAGAGCCATTCTTCAAGAAGGAACACAATTGTCTACCAAATCGCTCCTCTACCCTGATAGCAATCCTCAGTACTATTTTGAAGGTAAATGTAGTGAGATCAATACACGTAAACCTAAATTACAAAGCAAATTTATGACCAGAATAAACAGGTACTTTCTCATCTCTTCACATCTTTGGTTCTGTGTAGGTAGAACTTGAACATGTTTGGTGTGGAGCTAATCAAACAAGACTGAGGGCAAGTCAGGCGGATGGAACAACTAACTAACTGCAAAAGGCAACCAGAGAAAACTATTCAGTGATCAGTCCTGAAATAATAGTGCTTTTAAAGACTCCCCATGTTCCAGATGGTGGGCTGGGGCCTTGCAGGCAATCCATTCAACCCTTTCCATTGCCTCGAGAAGCCATGATCATTTATGACTCTGGTACAGACTAGGAAGTAGACTTACAGAGGTTCCTTAATACATGGACACCTGTAGAGCTAGAACGTGGTGAAGTTAGGATTCGAATCCAAGTCTAGACTGTCCAACTCTGCTTTATCCTTCCGAACTGACCCTGTGATAAGAGGCTGCTCTGTAGGACAAGCAGTAAGTCTCAAATATCTGGGCAGCCAGTGAGCCTGTTTGTTTAGGTAAAGGTGAAAATAGAATCATTCTCATTTTCTCTTGATAATAGATCCCTGAGTCATGGAAACTCTGAATACAAATGCTTTGGAATTCAGTTGAACTGTGTTTTCTTCTTTTAAAAAAGGGGGGCGGGGATTGAATTTCAAGCCAAGCGATTTCTGGAAAGAGTCACGCATGCAAGGCAGCGCTAGTACTCTGGAGGTCCCGCCATATTGGGACAGGTCCTAATTGGCGGAAAGAAAGGGAAAGATTCCTAATGAATATAATAACAGGGCGAGATGGAACAAAAAGGACTCCTTTCTCTTTTCCTTCTAATCAAGGGCCCTGATAAAAGACACACAGACACATAGCAAGAGCCTTCCAAGGTTGAATCACATTCATTTCCAAACCTGCTGTCATTTGAAATGTAGGTTCAGAGAAATAAGCAACCAACAATCAAACAAAATCCTCTCATCTTGGGCCAAATTCTGAGCTGAACTAAAACAGGATATTTTCTAGAAGTCTATTAAATGTTTGGCCAACATGAAACAATCCTTTATTTGTTATAAAATGATTCTTAAGCTCCCACAGCTTCAATGATACTGACAGGTTTAAGTAAAGAGACCAGCATGGGGGAGAGCGTCCATGACAGCTCTTCAAATTGAATCATGGGAAATGCAGGGTGGGACCACTTTAATCATCATTTATATTATTACAGGTGCCCACTCTGATGACTCGTTGCGCTACTGCCTTTGATCTCCACTACAGAAAATGCTCTGCTCCATCTCAAAAGGGATTGCCGTGTGCCCCATTAGCTGGCCTTTGGATCAAACGAGCAGCAGACCTCACAGCTAGAATTCCACCGTTGGCCATTCACAAAGAGATAAATTGTAAGTCCTTTCCATCACTTCCAAATATTTCTTTCAACAGAGAACAATTTTAAAAAAAAATCTATTAGCTAATTTTGCCGTCTGCTCTGGTTACTAATAAGGTTTAGAATTCGGGCCTTAATCATAAAGTGTCCTGCCAAAGCCCTTCCCCACCCCCACCCCCAAGCTATTGAAGGAATAAAAAAATTAAGCCTGGGTAGACGTTGTAAAAACTGTTTTTAATGTTCGCTTTATGCCTTTGCTGCTGATGGTAATGATACTCCTATCTGCAGTTCAAAGCCCGATTTTAGCTAAGGTTGCTGCTACTGAGCCATGATCAGTAGCAGGAGGTCTTTAATCCCTTTTCCGTGAGGTTTCTTTCTACTGTGTATTATTAGTCTGGGGGCCAGTAACATGCATTTCTGAGGTAAAGGAAAGGTGTTTTGCCATCGTAGGAGACAATAAATATAACCGGCCCGTGGAAGGGTAGAAAGTGTGGCTCATTTGCCACTAGGTTTTAATTATCTAAGACTAAATTAAGGAAGGCAGCTGTGGTAGAGTGGAATAACCTGGGACTTGTAGTCAAGGTCCTGAGACCAAAGCCACAGTGTGTCATCTGCTAGTTGGTTATCCTTGGGTAAGTCCATTCAGACCTCGCAGACTCAGCGTCCTGTCTCTTATCGGAGACTAATCACAACAGCTTATCTTAATGAACCGTTGATTTAGTACTGATGAGACTAGTTTGTAAATGGTAAATCCTGCACAGGTGTTGACTAAAATAATGACTGAGCCCCAAGCCCCAAGCTGCGGGGGGTTTGGGAGAGTATGCTAAGGAGCTATTAAATAACACAGCACAGAAAGATGAAATACCTATTTGTATTTGTTTTCTACGGCTGTGTAACTCTGTGACTGAGAGCAGTACGCATGTATTACCTCACGGGTTCTGTGGGGCAGGAATCTGGGCTTGGCTTGTTGGGTTGTCTGGAAAGCTGCAGTCGAGGTGTTGGTCAGAGCTGGGTCCTCATCTGGAGGCTTGACTGGGGTGGATCCGCTACCAAACCCAGTGCGCTGGCAGGGTCATCTCCGTGGTTGTAGAACCCAGGTTCTCTGCTTCTTGCTGGCTGTTTGCCAGGGCTGCTCTCCGCTCCAGGAGATTGCCGTGGTTCTTTGTCATGTGGCCCTCTCATGAGGCCTTCTCACAACAGCTTCTTCCTTCGAAGCCATCGAAAGAGGAAGTCTTTGGCATGAGGCTGCTAGAAGGGCAGTTTTATATCAAGTAATATAATCATGGCAGTGACATCATCACCTTTGTCACGTAACTATTTAGCATCATCACAGGAGAGACAGCGTCCTCTGCAGTTTCTGTGGATCGAAGTAGGTTACAGTTACCGCCACACTCCACGGGAGCAGGTTTCACAAAGGCGTGAACACTGGAAAGCGAGGGTCATGAGGCTGCCTTAGAGTCTGTCCACCAAACGGTTCATTTTCAGGTCTCTAGATGTTAAATGTACACGTCAGAGCATTTGTTCAATTTCTAGACCACAGAATGTAGGCATCAACCTTCCTACCTTTTCGACAGACCTGACTACAGAAACTAGCAAATAGTCATACAGAAATAGAATATGTCACATTCCTGCAAAGTAGAAAATACACAGAATATTCTACTTAGCCAAAGCTGGGTGTCCGACCTCGCTTTTTCTCCTCTAAAACAAGATGAAGATCATCTTAACTTCGATGAAGTTAGGTCGTTACAATGAGGGTTGCCACTGGGACCGGTGATGCAGTCATTCTCCATCACCATTCACGTCGCCCCGGGCGCTGGGAGGTTGAGCATTGTGGATTCTGTCAAGCCCGTTGAGTGCCCGTTGAGTTCAGCCAACGGGAGGCCGCAGCAGGACTGAGGAGAGAAGAGCCAGGTCCCTTGCTCGATCATTTATTCCCCTCCCTGTAGGATCTGCTTGGGCTGCCTGGGTCTCTCTGAGGGCTCCGTCCCCGCCCCCATGTTATCCTCACAGGGCAGTCTCTCTACAGGACCCTCCCATCAGGATTGAGTAACTGCTCTCTTCCCTCGTCCATTTAGGCACAGATAACAATTTGGATGTCCCTAGCCCTGGGGTGCTGCCTTGATTGTGTGTACCCGTGTGTACGTGATTTCTCTGAATGCTTCCCACAGCTTTGCTAATAATTCCTGTATTAAATCTTCCTCAAATTACCGTAAATCGAGCATGGCATTTTTTTTTTCTTGCAGGACTCTGGCAGATATATCACTCAAAGAATTTAAGTTTTATAAACACAGGGGTTTGTGCATAAAGGGTAATAAAAAATTGTTGAATGAATGGGAAAAAAAACTCTTCGCCGGTGAGTGTAGTCTTTTCCCCATTCAATAATTCAGTAATTGAGGGGCTTCCTGTTCCTTGTGGCGTTCTAATGAGAGTCAATGTGATGGTTCATATTTCCTGGAAAATCTTCCTAAAGGCTCGAGATGATAAATATTGCTTATTCCAGAAGAGATAAGGGTGTTGATTTTTTAAAACTTTCTCCTTTACTCTTATCCAGCAAAGAGTTATGGGGGGGGAAAGGCAAGATGTGTATGTTTACAACAGAACCTCAGTGCTGACTGACATCTGTGCTAATGATGCCATGATCCACATCCGTCTTTGGTGGAAGAAGCAACAGTGCAGTAGCAAAGGTTGTAATATTAAAGAATTGTTATAGCATGCTAAAAAAAAAAAAAAAAGGACAAAATAAGTGAGAATATTGGATAAAGCTAAAATGTTAAAAAAAAAATAGCCATGCTATAAAGAAAGTCTAGGTAAAAGTATGTGAGGTGATAGAATAAACACTTGAGGACGTGTGAAATGTTTGATTTTTAAAGATAATTAAAAGGGAATTTGGCTGCATATTCAATATTGCCTTGTATGGATGAAAACCGGGTAACTGAGCGATTAAATCAATAATTTTGAAGTCTTGTTACAGCTCTTATGGTTTATAGAACTGTGTCATCATGTTCTGCTGTTGATATTTGCTCAGTGGTGTCTGATCAATGAGATCTCACTGAGATTTCTCAAACATTTGTTTTAATCACAAAGATAGGAGTCATCATAGCTGCAAGTAGGAACTAAGCAGCGGCCGGATTCCTGGGCTTTGTCTACATTCTTTTCTCATATGAGTTTTGACATTACAGACACGAGATATCCTGGATGGACAGAGGGCTTTGGAGTATGAAACCTGTTTCTAGACATAGAGTCATTTTGTTGGTTTGTTTGCCAGCTCAAGGGCCCCTTTTCTCTCAGTCTAATTCCTGTACTGCCATAAAAGTAGGACGCAGCATGTCAAGGCTGAACATCTGCTCCTCTATAGACATGCAGTCTGACTTTTAAAAGAGCAAGGACCTGGCTCAGGGACTCTTCGCAGACATCCTTAGTTTTTAAGCTGTATTCTGTACGCTCAGCTTTATGTCATCTTCTAGGAAGGCGTTTTTATGGGGAATCCATAGCTTACCTATACCAGAACTCGGTTAGTTACTCAAAAATAGTAAACACGTACATCCTGTTCTATGAACGTCTTCAGAGAACTTTTACAAATTTTTCTTTTCTATTTTTGAAATCCTGGTTGGAAACCTCTGGTAGCAGTCGTGGCAGAGGTTCCCTTGATGTAGTTCTAGGACCAGAGTCCAGAGACCTGTGATCCAGTCCCAGCTCTGCCACGACTTGACTGTGGAAGACGGAGCACTTTCTCTCACAGAGCTTCATTGTCAGCTTCTAAAAAGTAATCATACGAGAGCCATAGGTTCACCTGCAGAATAACCACGATCCGTACAGTTTAAGATTCTCTAATGTGTCTGATTTTAACTTGCTCACAATACACTGAAGTTTAAGCTCGTTTTCATGAAACTTCCTTTTTTCTTCATTTTATTGAAGTATAGTTGATTTACAATGTTGTGTTAACTTCTGCTGTACAGCAAAGTGACTCAGTTATATATAGATATATACATATATACATATATATGTATTCTTTTTCATATTCTTTTCCATTATGGTTTGTCACAGGATAGTGAATACAGTTCCCTGTGCTATACGGTAGGACCCTGTTGTTCATCCATCCTGTATATACTAATTTTCATCTGCTAATCCCACACTCCCAGTCCTTCCCTTCCCCTCCCTTCCCTTCCCCTCCCCTCCCTTCCCCTCCCCTCCCCTCCCCTCCCCTCCCCTCCCCTCCCTTCCCCTCCTCTTCCCCCTATGAAACTTCTGAATTAACCCATTCAAAATATTTATTGAACATTTGCTCTGTTCAGAGCGTTAGATGAGGTAAT
Source organism: Globicephala melas (assembly GCF_963455315.2). Taxonomy (NCBI): domain Eukaryota; kingdom Metazoa; phylum Chordata; class Mammalia; order Artiodactyla; family Delphinidae; genus Globicephala; species Globicephala melas. Next base: position 23,759,541 of record NC_083333.1, read on the forward strand.
ATAAGCGGAAGAAAGCAGCATAGTTATTGAGCCTTTTTTTTAATGTTCGCTCTCTAAACATGGTCACTGCTTTTAAGGAACTGGTGAGCTATTAAAGAGAAAGGCCATGTTTGCACATAAACCTGATGCTTGCCAGGGGGTGAGACTAGAGGCTGGGACCAGCATCCAAAGACATAAAAAGTCGCTGTGTGTCTAGGAACCACGGTAAGAAATACAATAGTAGCGAATGTGTGATCATTTACTGTGAGCCAGAACCTGGGCCAAGTACTTCTCACAGGTGAAAACAGAGTTATTACCTGGGTACCATTATATGCTCCATTCTGTGTTAGAAAGGGATATCACAGAGAAGTGAAGTGACTTCCCAAGGCCACAGAACTAGACAGTGCTAGAATCAGGGTGCTGAATCAGGCTGCTGTCTGCAGTAAACCCACTCCTTTTCAGGTATGATCAAGACGCTTGATGTAGTCCAATGAAAGTGAAATTATTTTCAACAAGTGACATCAGAGAAGTCTTTATAATATTCTATCTTTTGGGCCTTTTCAGTGTTTCTCAAAGTTATTTTTTTTTAATCCCAAGACCATCTGTCTGAGAATCACTTGGGTGAACTTATTAAAAATATAGGCTCCTGGGCCCTCTCCTAGACCTATTAAATCACAATTCTGAGATTGGACAAGGAAATCCAAATTTTTAACAATCTCTTTGGTTTATTCTGATGTACACTAATGTTAACAAATTCTAAGGGAAAGATTAGATTTCAATACGTGAAAAAGTTGAACAACAGTTAACAAAAGTTATCAGTTCTAGGTAGAGAGAATATGAACAAAAATGTGGCATCCAAAGATACGCCATTCTGGGGGTTTGAAAGCAAACATTTAGCAGGCATGTAGGGTGTATATAAGGAAATAGCAAGATACAAGTGTAGGTCTTGAAAAAGTACAAGTCAGTCTGCTTTGAGCTTTGAGTAAAGTTCCTAGGGCAATGGACTTTATTGGGCAATCAAATAGAGACATTTGGGGGGATTTTTGGATAGAAAAATAGCCTATTAAAGTAGAATTTTAGGCAAGTTCATCAGGTGGCCATTAGGATGGGTGGGGTGTGGCTAGATTGGCAAAGACCTTACGTAATTGGGGCTCTTAAATGCCTGAATGGATGGTATTGATGATACTGAGTACTCAGAAAGGAAGGGAGTAAAGTAAAATGCATTTTGGGGAAAAAAAAATCACAGTGTGAAGGTATTTCCTGGGTTAGATGTGAGAGAAGTCTGAAAGATAAGAGCTTGGGTATCTGGATGTCGGGAATGACGGAGCGGCATATGAACAGGAGGAGAGTCGGGGGCAAAAGCACGGGCTTGACGGCAGGTGGTGGAGAGTCCACTTTGACACACATTCGTGGTGCCAGCCAAACACAGATCTTCGTGTCCAGTCGGCAGTTCGTAATTCGAGACAGAATTAAAGGAAAATGCCAGCAGTTGAGACGTAGATTTGGATGTGCTGTGCGTGACTAACAGAAGCAAATGACAACGCGTAGAGGATTAGAGAAACAAACCCGGGACAGCACCTGGGGAATCCTTTCACTGCTACAGTGGAGAAGAGATTGAGGAGGAAAAGATGCACTTTTCTGTCGTCAAGAAGAGTTAGACAAAAATATAGTCTGAGGTTAACCTTAGGTACATTCTCGTCTTAAACAGGGGTGCGAGAAATACACGTAAATGTCTCAAAATACTACCAGTCGCCCCTGCTACGAGCGTGCATTTCCAGAGAACTTACAGTTAAAATTCAGATCCAATAATTTCCTGCTCTGGTGACCATGAACACAGAAGTGGATTTTATCCCTCTTAACAATCACAATAATAAATTAAGTAGCATTTGAAAGCACCAAGAGAGGAAAGCACACGTCAGATCAAAACTGTTTTATTCCCAGAGCGCACTCTTGCCTTAAAGGAAGGTGCCTAAAGCAACCCCATCACTGCTGGAGATGCGCTCCCTCTGAATCAGCTGCTACTTGGGGCCAACTGTGAAACATTCAAAAGGAAAGTCTCATCTTTCTGAGTCATGAGGTTCTTCCTCTGAACATACCTTATCATCAAGAACTTTAAAATTTATTTTCAAGTCCAACCTGGAAGCAGAACCAGTAACACAAGTCAATATCAAAAGCAAAAGGGAAGCCACATTGATAAAAACGTCAGAGCCGCCAAGTTCATAGGGTCCAGCTTTTGGAGAGGATTCAGGGAGGTCTTTCCCATCAGAACCAGTTTCCCCTTCTTCTTCGTTTCCCTTTCATGGACTCTGCCTCTGGGCACGTGAAAGTATCCTTCCATGCAGTGGGGAGTTAGTTTATTTGTGCATGGGGGTGAGGCAGCCGTTGATAAATATAAAACCCCATCATTATCTCATTTTGGTGTATTCTGAGATTTTCCTAAACAGATGTCATGGAAAATTCATTGGGAAAGAACAACTTGTTGCAAAAGTAACCCACAGATTTTATCTTTCTCTTTTCCCTTAAAAGTTCAAAGCTGCGAGGAAATGACTTAATTGAGATAGGCCTTAAAGAAAAAGAACTTAAGAGTAATTCATGTGTCATTGACTCAGTAGTATTACGTGAGTGGGGTTGGGTGGAAATTTAAATGCTCTCAGTGCCCTGTGATCACGTTCGGCACTTCAGACGTGTTCCATTGTCTTACAGTCCTCAACCCTTCTCATTCTGAGTATTGCTACTCTTCCTATATGAAGAAGATGCCACCGTGAACAGAAAGGCAACTTTGGGTTTACTTTTCTAAATAATAGAAATAGACTGGTTTTCCCATGAACTATCGAGAGGCCTTCGTCATGCCTCTGATAACACAAAGAATGCATTTGCAAAGAGAAGAGTGGGTTCGGGGATAGCCCAAAGGACAAAGAGATGGTATTGACCATTTGAGAATCAAATCCTTGACTTTGATCGTTAGTTAAGTGCTATTTGAACTTGTCACTAAAATGGAGAAGTATTTCTAAAGGCCTGTATCCTGGACTATAGTTTAGGGTAAAACTGGAACCATTATTATGGAGTTACAACTAGTCATTTGAGACATGTCTTTAAGATATGCTTTCTCTCAGAAGCCAAGCCTGGATGACCGTGCAAGGTGTCTGAGAATCAGCAAAATCATTTTTCTTTATAATTATCTAAAGAAATACCCTTACCCTTCTCTGACTAGTAGATGGGTTAAAATTTAAAAACCTGCACACAAACAAAACATGATACAATATCAAGGGATGTGACGGTGTGGAGCAACAGGAACGTTCCCACTTCGCTGATAGAAATGCGAGATGCTGCAGTCATGTCGGGCGGTAATTTGACAACTTCTTTTAAAGTTTAACACATATTTACCATATGAGCCAGCAATTTTAATCCTTGATGTTTACCCAAGAAACATCAAAATTGGGGTTTACAGGAAAACCTATACACGAATGGTCTTCGCAGTTTTTTCATAATCGCCAAAACCTGGATGCAATCCAGATGTTTTCCATTCCGTGACTGGATAAACAAACCGGGTTACATCCACACAATTAAATTGATGTGCTAATCAACAAGGATGAATCTCAAATACATCTTGCTATGTGAGAGAAGCCAGACCCCAAAGGCTGCCATACGTCCTCTATGATTCAATTTCTAAGACATTCTAAAAAGGGCCAAGTTATAAGGAGGAAGGACAGATCAATGGTTGCCTGGGAATTATGAGTGGATCAGTTGACTGCAAAGGGCCAGTGTGAGGGAATTTGGGGACGTGCTAAAACTTGGAGCATCAAATCTCACAGAACTATGTACCACAGAGAGTAACTTTCACTGTATGCAAAGTTAAAAAAATATATATATATATATATGTATATACACACAAATACTACAAGCTTATTCCACAGCATATCTTTTTCAAACTGGAATTGAAATTCAGTAAAAGAGCTTCAACTTACGTGTACCCCCAAAAGAAGATGCTAAAAAGAGTAGAGAAACACTGGGTTTGCTTCTTCGTTAAAAGTACCAGTCTGAGATGTACTTTGGGGGGATTTTCTGTGTGGTCACACTGGTGTCTGGCTCTCCTACCCGTGGCACATGCCTTAAGTACCTCCAATTGCTTTCTTACTCTGACTCCGTGATAATCAATGAATCATAGATCTCGGGAGAGAAAGGGTCATATTTCACCTAATTAATTCGGCAAATACTTCTTCAGTGTCTGTCATACTCCTAACACTCTTCCAGGGAATGGAGGTTCATCAGCTTAAATGGACAGACTTCACCCTCTACCAAGCAACCCTGAATTTTGTATTTTTAGTATTTAGTAGTCAAAAATCTTCACCTTCAACTTGTTTATTTTCCGGTTACTGCAAACTTCCTAATTCAGCCGAGCTTCAACTAGTAATTAAAGTCGATTTGAAGGGGATAGGGAGGGTGGGAGGGAGATGCAAGAGGGAGGAGATATGGGGATATATGTATATGTATAGCTGATTCACTTCGCTATAAAACAGAAACTAATACACCATTGTAAAGCAATTATACTCCAATAAAGATGTTAAAAAAAAGTTGATTTGAAAAGCACAAAAAGGTAACATCAAAAGAAAAAAAAAAACCACCAGTATCCATTTGGGGGCCTCAGTCACTTCCGATACTATTTACTGATTCATAACTCAGAAGAACTTATGTCCTTTGCAAGTTGAGATTCTAGAAACTAATTGGCATTTTCACTTTCATTTTTAATTTCATAAAATTATAGGCAACCCACACTAATTTGTCTATTTGAAAGTAACACATAGAAATTAGAAGTGCTGCTTGTGAGATCCTGGGACGTTAGGTGAGAACATTCCGTCTCTTAGGAAGGCTCCATGTGGCATCAGTTATTTAGACAAAAATCTTCTGGACGTGCTAGAGTCAGGAGCTCTCTAAAGCTTTGAGAAAGGAACTGTATGTAGTAACAGGAAGCAATCTTTCCATCCAAAATGAGAGTGTGTCCAGGAATTGATATAACACCTAGGGGATTTATTAATTTCCTCTGGCTGCTGTAACACATTACCACCAACTCCGTGACAATACGAATTCATCATATTGTAGTTCTGGAGGTCAAAGTCTGAAGTGGATTCCACTGGGTTAAAGTCGAGGGGTTGGCAGGGTTGCATTTTTTGTTTGTTTGTTTTTCTGGAGGCTATAGGGGAAAACCTGGTTTCTTAACTTTTTAGCTTCTAGAGGCCACCCACATTCCTCCTTCCATTTTCAAAGCTGGCAGTGGCTGGTCACGTCTTTCTCATGTCCTGTCACTGTGATGCTGACTCTTTTGCTTCTTCTTCCGTATTTAAGGACATTGTGATTATAACCAGCACACCTGAATAACCCAGGATAATCAGCAGATGGGTAACCTGAATTCCATCCGCTGCCTTTATTCTCCTTTTCCACGTCATGTAATGGATTTACCAGTTTACCAGAGATAAATTTATCTCTGGATACATGTTGACTGGCTTCATTAGGGTCTTTTGTTTTGTTTAACGCTGCAGGAGGTATTATAAGATGCTTCCTGTGCAGATCATCTTTCAAAGAAGTAAACAAGCCAATAGACAGAGGAATAGAGACAGCCTACAGCTAGTGATCTATCCCCTCGTCCTTCCCAGGCAGCTCATCCTAAGTAACATTACTACCGAAACAAAATCATTGGCCTCCAGTTCCATTTTGTTCTCATTTAAGGCCATGTTAACGTGTCTTCACATCTGGAAGCACTGCAGGCAGACCTTGGAGAAGCTGCCTGTTCGGTTCCAGATCACTGCATGAATGTTGCAGTGAACTGAGTCATACAGATTTTTTGGTTTCCCAGTGCATATAAAAGGCATACTTAGGGCTTCCCTGGTGGCGCAGTGGTTGAGAGTCCGCCTGCCGATGCAGGGGACACGGGTTCGTGCCCCGGTCCAGGAAAATCCCACATGCTGCAGAGCGGCTGGGCCTGTGAGCCATGGCCGCTGGGCCTGCGCGTCCGGAGCCTGTGCTCCGCAACGGGAGAGGCCACAACAGTGAGAGGCCCGAATACCGCAAAAAAAAAAAAAAAAAAGGCATACTTACACTATACTGTAGTCTGTTAAGTGTGGAAGAGCATTAGGTCTGAAAAACAGTGTACATACCTTAATTAAAAAATATTGCTAATTATCATCTGAGCCTTCAGCAAGTCCTAGTAGTAACATTAAAGATGACCACTCGCTGATCACTATAACAAATATAATAATAATGAAGAAGTTTGAAATACTGCACGAGTACCAAAATGTGATACAGAGACACGACGTGAGCAATGCTGTTGGGAAGATGGCGCACTTGCTTGACGCAGGGTTACCACAAACTTTCAATTTGTAAAAAAATACAGTCTCTGCGATGTGCAGTAAAGCAGAGCACAATAAAACGAGGTATTACTGTACTTCTTTGTGTTGACACTTACAGTCTTGTCTTTCTAATACCTTTCCTGCAAGAATTTGAAGAACCTCTAAGTCTAGGATAAAACATGGTTTTGCAGGGCTTATGTGTTTCACCCAGGAAGAGGATTTCCTCATTTGGGGTAACTTTGACCAGATTTAGCTTTTTCTTTAATCTTTCTTTTTCTAAATAGTGACTTAGAACAACACAGATGAAAACCATGAGCCTCTCACTGTTTCACTTTGCTGTAAGGAATTCACAAAAGAATGAATGTTTCGTAATAAAATCCGAATTACTTGAGTTGAGTGTGGATTTCTTAGCCAATTACCAGTTTCTTTCATCCTAAGGGAGACCACTTGAGAACCTTAAAACTATGTTGGATTCTTTTAATTCTGTGACTAGAAATTTTTAAGAAAGAGTAAGTTCATGCTTTAAAGAAGATGAAAAATGTTTATAAAATTAACTCAAGGTTTTTTTAGACATCAATTTGGGTTTTCCTCATCTCTGACCTCATACGTATTTTTATGTGCCAAGTGTGCATGGATCTGAAACATACAGATTGAAATAAATATTCACTGTTTAACAAAGAAGGAAAGGGCTTGGTAAAATGAGATGACTTAGAATAGAAGAGACGGGTCAGGACCACCAGATTGGGAGCATGTGTTTTGAAGTCTGAGAGATATATGTTTGAATGCTGGTTTTATCAGGGCAGATACTCTAATTTAACCACCTAAAATCTGTTTTTATCCTTCGTCTATGGAAATAAAACCCCCATACATATGCCAGTTTTCATCTAGGCTCACGCACATCTAAAACGACTACCTTTCCCACTCCTGGGCATATGTCTGGGTAAAACCATAATTCGAAAAGATACATGCACTCCAGTGTTTATTGCAGCACTATTTACAGTAGCCAAGACATGGAAGCAACCTAAGAGTCCATCGACAGAGGAATGGATAAAGAAGATGTGTAGTACGTATTTACAATGGAGTGTTACTCAGCCATAAAAAAAGAAATTGAAATAGTGCCATTTGCAGTAACAGGGATGCACCTAGAGATTGTCATACTGAGTGAAGTTAAGTAAAACAGAGAAAGACAAATATCATATGATATCACTCATATTGTGGAATATAAAACAAAGCTGATACAAATGAACTTATTTACAAAACAGAAACAGACTCACAGACTTCGAAAACAAACTTATGGTTACCAAAGGGGAAAGGGCGGGGGGAGGGATAAATTAGGAGTTTGGGATTAACATATACACACTGCTAGATGTAAAATAGCTAATCAACAAGGACCTACTGTACAGCACAGGAAACTCTGCTCAAAACTCTTCAATAAGCCATATGGGAAAAGAACCTGAAAAAGAATGGATATATGTATATATATAACTGAATTACTTTGCCGTACACCTGAAACTAACTCAACATTGTAAATCAACTATACTCCACTATAAAATAAAAATTAAATTAAATAAAAACACTACCTTTCCAAGATTTCCTAGCAGTTAATATGTCCCAATTAAGTAAGTTCCAACCAGTGGTATGTATAAGTGAAAACTGTGGTATAACTTCCTGAAAGGAGGAACCATGTACTTTTTCTTTTTTTTCCTTCCTTCCAGGGCTGGAACGATCATCTTGGACCAAGATGTAGAAAATAGTAATATAGCAAGGTTGAAGGGCCTTGAGTCCCTGATTGTAGTTTAAACCACTATTACATTTTCTGTTAGTCTTGGCCAAACCTAATCTAATTCAGTCACTTCTTTGAAACTAATATCTTAAAGGGTTGCTGGGAGGATTAAATGAGATAACATATTTAAATCGTGGAGCACGATCGCTCGTCTGTAGAAGGTAAAATAAATGTTAATTCCCGTCTCCTTTCCAGGATAGCTAAAGTTCTAAAGACTTTCATCCATGAAAATATCTCAATAATTTTGATCTTCAAAGTTAATGGCAAAGGAACATTTTTGACTATGAGATAGAGATGCCTCTATAAGGACAATAAAAGAATTTGTGGGTTTTTTGGTTTTTTGGTGTTTTTTTTGGCCACACCACAAGGCTTGCGGGATCTCAGTTCCCCAACTAGGGATTGAACCCGGGCCACGGCATTGAAAGCCCAGAATTCTAACTAGGCCACGAAGAAACTCCCAAGGATTTGTGTTTCTTAATTCATTCTTTTATATTAACTTATTCAACATGTTTTGAGTACTGATTAAGCCCCAGGCCTGTATTCAGGATTGTCATTGTAAGTAAGACCTAGGTTTTGCCAGTGGTAGGTTCAAATGCTATCAGAAAAGAGAGGCAGAGAAGCAGCCATTAAGATACAGTGATAAGTACCACAGTTAGAAATATTCACAAAAGTACTATGGGAATAGAGAAAAAAGTAGCTCAGTCTGTCTAAGGAAGCTAGGAAGATTTTGTGAAGGAGAAATTGCAGCAGGGAACTAAAAGACAAATTGATATTTGATAGTGAGGGAAGGAAAGGTTTTAAAATATAGGGAGCTGCATATCAGGGCATGAAACAGTGTATTTAGTGGATAACGGAGTCGTTTTGCAAGGCTGGAGTGTTAGGCATGAAGATTTATGAAAAAGGACTGAATAGTAGGTTAGCATCAGATTGTGACCAAAAAAATTTTAAAAATAGGTCTAATGGCAGAGTGGAGGACGTATTATAAACCTGTAAGTGTGGAAGACATGGCCTCAAAAGACCATTTAGGGCACATTTTCTAGGTTTGATAAAACAAAAACAAAAAACTAACTCTATTTCAGCAGAAACTGGAAGGTGAAAATATTTCATTAAACATTGGAAGATAAAATCACCATTACTTCATGACTCTTTGGATGTGGTGATAAAGGGAAAATATTCAGTAGGAGTCTAGAGATCTCTCGAGCTTTAGATCAGCTCTGTGACACAGTCAGTGCCTTTAAACAAAAAAGAGGTGGCTATTCAGCTCTGCTAGGATAAGGTGAACCTTACTTGTCCTTGTGATGTCTGGGTGGAAACAGTTCATTGGCCGTTGGCTAAATGAATCCGGAGTTCAGAGCTAATCATTCCGGAGTCGTATGGGTGGTTGCCACCATACGGGGAAAGAGTGACATCTAGTAAGAACTGTGAGCTTTCAGCAAAAGTGCTTGAAACAAGGCAAAAAAGCTGAAGACAGAATCCCAGGGAATACTTTATTTAAGAGAGAAGTCAGCAAGACATGCCACAGTTTGGCTCAGAAATTGAAGAAGATAAAAAAATTGTTAAATTATTAAATAGGATGCTTCACATATTCAGAGGAATCCAGAAAATTACATCACACGCCTCTGCACTTGCCTCTGAGGTTTAACAACTGTTCTTCTAAAGGTTTTGGGTTTGGTTCTTAACATTTAGGTCTATGATCTATCTTGAGGTGTTTTGGGTTTTTTTTTTTCCATATCATATGAGGGAAGTCCTGGGGTTCTTTCTCTCTCCCCCCCTCCTCCCACCCTCCCTCCCCCTATCTCCCTTCCTTCCTTCCCTTCCTCCTTCCTTTCTCCTTCCTTCCTTTCCTTCTTCCTTCCTTCCTCCCTCCCTCCCCCCTTCTTTCTTCCTTTCTCTCTTTCTCTCTCTCTTTCTCTTTCCATAGATAGCTGCTTGTTGGGAAAACCTTTTCCTCCAGCCTTGCTTCTGTTGTAGAAAATCAAGCCACAGTACATATGGACCTCCTTTTGGACCCTCTCCTGTTCTGTTGATCTGTGTGTCTATCCTTTATGCCAATGCCACGTTGTCTGAATTATTATAGCTTTATAGTAAGACTTGAAATCAGGAAATTTAAATATCTGAATTCCCTTTTTAAGGTTTTTTCTATTCTACTTTGTCTTCATGACCATATAAATTTTAGAATCAGTTTTTCAGTTTCTCGGAAAAACCTACCTGGATTTATATTGGAATAGTTGAAATCTATGGATCAGTTGGGTAGAAAATTTACGTCTTAACAATATTGACTCTTGCGACACATGAGCATGGAGTAGTTAGCTATAGTATTCAGAATTGATCAGTAAATGACTTGAGCCAAGGGATTTCTTTATGGGAGTATTTCTGGTTAGGAACTCAAGTTCTTAGTAGAGTTTTAGTTAACTAGAGGTTTATTAATTTTATGACATTTTTCAAAGAACCAACTTTTGGCTTTGCCAATTTTCTTTCTTTTTTCTGCTTCATTGAATTTCATCCTTATATTTATTATTTCCTTTCTTCTACTTGTGTTATATTTTCCCCTGTTTTTCTAAATTCTTAAGTTGGAGGCTTGATGATTGATTTTCAACATTTTAATGTTTAGACGTTGATTTAAACTATTACAATTTTAAACATTGATTTTAAATATTTAAAGGTTTACATTTCCTCCTAAGCACTGCTTTAGCTGCATCTCTCAATCTTTGATGTTTTCCTTACCATTCAGTTCAAGATATTTTCTAATTTCCCTTCTTATTTTTCATTTGAACTGTGTACTATTTAGGATGTTGATTAATTACAAAATATTTTAATTTTCTAGACATCTACATATTTTATTGTTATCGCTTTCCATTTGGTTTAATGGTAGTCTCAAAACAGGCAATGTATGATTTTAAACCTATGAAAGTTATTAAAACCTGTTTTATTATCCTGCATATGATGTTTGGTCCATGTGGTCCAACATATAGTTTATCTTGGTAAACATTTCATGTGGGCTTGAAAAGATTATTGTGCAGTTGTTGGATGCAAAGGGAAATCACACAGGATAACTATGGAATACCATGAACAGCTTTATGCCAAAAAAATCGACAATTTAGATGAAATGGGACAACTTCCTTGAAAGACACAAACCACCAAAGCTAACATCAGATGTGATAGAAAAGTCTGTATAGATGCAAACAGTTCTTTATATATTCTTGATATAGTGATGTTCTTTCAGGTAAATTAATTGTAAATGTTTTCTGCTGGGCTGTGGTTTGCCTTTTCATTTTCTTACTGCTGGTGTCAGAAGAGATGTTTTCATTTTGATGACGTCCAATGTATCAATTACTTTTTTTTTCATGGTTACTGCATCCTGTCTTGTCTACTCTAAGGTGGAGAAGATGTCCTCCTATGTGTCTTTCTAGATTTAACTTTTACATTATTTTATAACTTTATACTTTATTTTTCTTAAATTAATTTTTGCATATAGAGCGACAAGTTCCAACTACTTTGTACAATGGAAAATGCCCTCAGGGGAGCATGCTGTATAAATAGGGGTCTCACCCAGTGTGGTTCCCTTCCTTCAAAGATCCAGTGTCCCCAACTTCTTGCTCTTTTTCATCACTCTGCAGTGCCTTCAAAGTTGCTTTTACATTTTACTTGATTATAATTGTTATCTGCAGGAATATTAGTATATTCTACTGCTGGGCTCAGAACTCCTTTAATCTCCTTTTTAACCAGATATCAGACTGTGATTTTAAAATGTGAAGATTATCTGTTTCAGAAATTCTGGAAAATTTTCATCTACTCTCTTTAAATATTTCATTTATTCTCTATTCTCCCCATTTTTCTCCTTTTGTAATTCCTAGTAGCCATTTTTATACTTTCTTATTCTATCCTTCTTATTTCTCTTGATGTCTTATATTCTGAATTTCCCTTTCTCTTTGTGCTACATTCTGGATAATGTCCTCAGGTCTGTCTTCCAGATTACGAATTCTCTTATCAACAGCAGCTTAGTTTTGTCCAATGATCTTTTTTCTTTCTTTGATTACATGTTTTAATTCTGGTCTCCCCCCTTCTATAAATCAGCCTGTCTTTTTTTTCTCATGTTTCCATTGTTCATTTTCTATCCTTCATTATTTGACACTTACCTATGTTATATCTTTTTACATTATTCTGTTACTTCAAGTCTTGTATACTTATCCTCTTGTTTGCTGACCCTACCTCATGAAATGGTTTTTTGTGTGTGTGAGGTGCAACGTTCATGATCTCAAGAAGATATGGCAACGATCCTCAGAAGAGGTTGATCTTTTTCTCAGTGAAAATGTGTGCGTTTAGTTTGCTCTGCAGTTTGTTTCTAGGATTTCAAGGGCTAGTGACCTGCTTTTACACTGATTTCTCACCGTGGGGGATACAAGCACCATGTGGGTTGCATAAACTTCGCTCCACACCAGTGGTGTTGGTCTGAGACTCTTAACTTCCAATAGATGCTTTATTTTGTCCTCCCATTAAGAGGAGCTCAGGCAGAGGTATTACATTCTCATTACCACGCACACAAGCTGATGAACGGGCTTAGCTAGCCCACCCCGTAGAGAAGATTTAAATCTAGCCCAGACCTAGCCAGATGTAAGGCTTAATTGTAAATCTCAATCTAATGCAAGGTCAATGCAGCCTCTCCTGTTCATCTCCACGTGTTAAAATACCAGTCCCGGGCTTCCGTGGTGGCACAGTGGTTGAGAGTCCGCCTGCCGATGCAGGGGATACGGGTTCGTGCCCCGGTCCGGGAGGATCCCACATGCCGCAGAGCAGCTGGGCCCGTGAGCCATGGCCGCTGAGCCTGCGCGTCCAGAGCCTGTGCTCCGCAACGGGAGAGACCACGGCAGTGAGAGGCCCGCGTACCGCAAAAAAAAAAAAAAAAAAAAATCCCAGTCCCAGTCTCCACGGCCTAGCTGTTCTGTTAGTTTCTGCGGTCCCTCTGGTAAGCGTTTGTAAGCTGCTCTCTCTAGCTGCAGTTGCCTCTTTATTTCTGGAACCTGGGAACTTCCCTTCCTTTCATTTGGATTCAGCTGTATCATTAATCAAATATTTCTGTGGTAGGGAGGAGACAGTCCCTCACTACCTGAGAATTTAAAGTTGCCGTTAGAGTTTATTATTCTTGAAGGAATGTAGAGGGTGCATTTCATTTATATGTTTATCCTTTATAGTACTTAGCTCAGGGCTCTACAGGTCCATCAGTGCTTAATAAAAATCGGCAGAATGAATTTTAAAATGAATCGAAGGAGAGGACTTTAAATAATAAAAGCTAAAAGAAAGAAGGCTTTAGTCTTTTAAAAGATGAATTCTCTCTCCCCATCTCAAATGGTTGTAAGAGTGAGGTGGGAACAGGGCCTGGCAGAAGGTATTACCTTCCTTACTGATGTATCAATAGTCGCAATGTACTGCTTCATTTCCAGAAAAAAGTCCCCTGCTGGTTGCTGTCCACAGAAATTCTGCCAACATCCTGGTGGTTGCTGGTTTGTAGTTTTATGGGTTTCCAGAGGATCAAACACTGTATTATTATGTTTGGCTACTAACTCGGGTCAGCAGTTCAAAAGGAGAAAAGAAGGGGAGTAAAGTAGCTAGGAGGGGAAATGGGGATCGTACGTAAGCTGGTGTATTTAAGACAATGAGTTGAATTTACTGAGCATGAAGCAGTCTTTACTGAATCTCAGTTAATTCCATTTCAACAGAATATGATTGTACAGGTTCAAAGCTCTGTTTTCTAAGCACTGAAGATATGGCGATTATGTACAGTTTTAATTTGGACTAAGGAGTAAATAGGTTGCTTGCTCCATGTGTGTGCTTTTACAAAGTGTTGAAATGGAATGTTTTTTATCAACAATGACAGAAACAAATAGATTATTAAACACACCCCGAATCCCAAATCTCTCTTCCTTCAAAATATATTTATTTACCTAAATATAATTTGTAGGAATATTGATATGAAATATATAATATTTGGCATTTAAGAATAACATTCAGTGGGCTTCCCTGGTGGCACAGTGGTTGGGAGTCCGCCTGCCGATGCAGGGGACACGGGTTCGAGCCCTGGTCCAGGAAGATATCACATGCCGCGGAGCAGCTAAGCCCATACACCACAACTACTGAGCCTGCGCTCTAGAGCCTGCGAGCCACAACTGCTGAGCCCACGTGCCACAACTACTGAAGCCCGCGCGCCTAGAGCCCGTGCTCTGCAACAAGAGAAGCCACCGCAATGAGAAGCCCGCGCACCACAATGAAGAGTAGCCCCTGCTCGCTGCAACTAGAGAAAGCCCGTGCGCAGCAACGAAGACCCAACACAGCCAAAAATAGATAAATAAAATAAATTCATCAAAAAATAATAATTATGGAGTTACTGAAATACATAAACTATTTTAAGATCTGAGACAATGTGTATATTTTCTCAGGAAGTGAGGTTCAAATTATTAATGTAAGAAACTCTGGACCTTGACCATGTCATTATTGAAATCTGCATCCCCAGCACTTTCTTTAGTCTCAGAAAAGAATCAGCATATGTGTAACACTTGTAACAAGTGTAACATCCTTTTATAGGGCCAGAAAAAATGCATGTTTCACTTTGCCTTAGATCCGAAAGGGACTGGGAGAGGGACGGGTAAAACTATTTTGTTTGCCATTTTGTTTAACATAAGACAAACTGTTTATTCCCATATCGGTTGCTTCTGTTTCCTGCTCCATTCTCAAAATAACTGTTTGGTGCTGTTAACTCTATAATTAGCTGGCTATCAAGTCCAAAAGGAGCAAGAGAAGATTGTGTACTGACATTAAATAAAGCATCAGGGAGGGATAAATTGGGAGTTTGGGATTAACATACACACACTACTATATTTAAAATAGATAACCAACAAGGACCTACTGTGTAGCACAGGGAACTCTGCTCCATATTCTGTAATAAACCTAAAAGGAAAAAGAATTTGAAAAAGAATAGATACATGTACAACTGAATCACTTTGCAGTATACCCGAAACTAACACAACGTTTCAAATCAACTATAGTCCAATATAAAATAAAAATTATAAAAAAAGCATCAGACACAATACAGCTCTTTATTATTAAGACAAAAGTGCGGATATATACATATATTTTATTTATCAATTTATCCATTATTCTCTCATCAAATAAATATTTATGGAACACTTATTTTGTGTTTCTAGGCACTAGGAACTCAGCCATGAAGAAGTGAGACAAGATGTTCGCTTCCAAGGAGGAAACACTCTGGCCTGGAGGTACCATAAGCCACAAAGCAGATAGTGCAAGTGCTGTGGATAAAACAGGAAAGAAGTAGAGAGGGACTGGCTTGTGTTGGGAGGGCTGTGCAGAATAGCGTGGCCGGAGATGGCCTTTCTCAGAAGATACCATGTGTGCAGGCACCTGAAGGGCGAAAAGGAGCCCGCTGGTTGAGGATAGAGAGAAGCCGTTAATGGCGATACCCAGGCCACGCCCTCCTCTCACTGGGGTCCGGGCCGTAGGCCCCCATCTAAATACTTGAAAGTTATAAATCAAGCTTACAAACCATTAATACAATATTTTCTATAATCCCACCTTGACAGATAAGCCTCCCTAACAACCTGGAAGGCTTGCTTGACAGTTAGAATACCTTGAACTTTGGGGCGCTCTTCATTGACACATGGCAGCATGGGGAGAGCTGGCAGCATGGGGAGGGCCAGCCCCACCCCTAAATAAGCCTGTTTTTCCTTCTCCTCTCACCTCTGGCTGCTTCCACCGCCTGAGGCGGCCCCCAGGCTCGCGTGCGGACACCCCAGTCCACGCTTCCAGGCTCTGTCCACACCCCCGCTGCCCGCCACTGCTTGACCACCTCTTGGGCCAGGAGGGGACATGTTACTACTTTCAACGAATTGACTTTACTAGAAGTCTCCCCTGCGACTAAAAGTTCCGACTCTAAAGTTCTCGAGGTGTGACTGTGATTGAGATGTGTCAGAAAAATCAGAAAGGCCAGGGTGGGCAGTGGACAGCCCCCCAGTGCAGTGGAAAGTTACTGAGTTGAGCATAACCCGCTGTGCTGCACATCTGTCTCATATCGGCATTTTCATCTATTACAAAATGACGTTCCAAAATGCCAGTCTAGCTTGTGGGTTTCAAGGAAGAGTTTCCAATCAGATATATGGTATCATTCATCCTCTCTCCACCCTCCTTAAAAGAAAGACCCTGACTGCAGCAACACCTACACGGAGAAAGGAGGACCAGCTCTGTTTTATGGGTAAGCAACCTGAAGCTCAGTGTTCCATAAGGCGGCAGAATAGAAAAGGGTGAGGAGCGTGGAGACTCATTTGGGTCCTGAGTGTCCTACATGTTGGCTGTGTGACTTTGGATGAGTTAATATCTCTACTTTTAGTTGTATTTAATAAATCATCTCATCAATGGTGACAATAACAGTATTCACCACCTAATGTTATTGAGGGAATTTAAATGAGCTGACACATGTAAAATGCATTTAACAGAATGCCTGGCACATAAGTTATGGTCAATAAGCATTCGTTGGTTTTAACTATTACTTCTTCTACCAGTACAACTATTTCTGCTATGACTGTTATTCAGAGCTACATTAAGTAATTGAGAGAACTTCAATGTAGGTTTTCAAAGACTAGCGCCCTGGAGACCTTTAAACTAATGCTCATTTCAGAAACAAAATAAAAACGCAAAACAACAAAAAAGGAACAACAAACTCCAACAGCACCATTACTTGCAGACAACCGCCGTCACCCCCAACCACAGTTTTAAAGGAGGTAAAGTCGGGGCGTTGACATCTCCTAGTTTGGTAAAGGCAAAGCGGTATCCTTCCCTGTACAATCACACTCACTGTGAAGCTGGCTCGGAACCAGCATCTGAGGAAGCTCTTGACTGTTCACGTAAATGGAGTGTGACAGTTTTGAGAATATGAAACAATGGACTACAAAACCTAATTACAGTTTGGCCTTTGGCTTTAGGGCTGGAGGTTCAAAATCTCTCTCTCTCTCTCTGTCGTTCTCTACCTCCCTTCCTCCCTTTTTTTCTCTGTCTGTCTCTTCCTCTGACTGTCTCTCCCTCACATACACACAGAAGTACAGACACACACAGACACAAAGACACACACATACACATATCAGACGTGCACGCACAGTTTTCCCTATACTGACCACCGTGCTCTTAGACTCACTTTGGCGCCCTATGACTATCGTAGATAATCGCTCCTACTCAGTAGTTAACTATACGTGAAATTCCAACATGACCTTAAATACCTTGCTGGGCTAGACACTGTATTGCAGTCATGACAGATTCAACGAGTTAAAATATGGTAGCAAGGTGGTTTTGCAGAAGAAAATATTTTGTTCTCAGGCTTTGTACCTGGACTTCATACTGCTTCTAGGAAAACTTGTAGCCCCTGTGTGGTAAGAACTTTGAGCTCAAGCAGACTGGGGTCAAATCCTGGCTTTCCACAAGGGATTTCTACAAAGTTCAATCTCTCTGAATCTAAGTTTCATTTTCTGTAAGGAAGACTACCATAAGTAACTACTTTTGTTATTGTTAGTATTTATTATTGTGATTATTCCTTGAAATTAGCGCTAAGAGACTCTACAAAACCCATAATAACCCTTATCTGCCACTCGGGAGGGAAATCTTTGACAAAAAAAACTCTTAAAGAGCATGTTGTTAGCCTAGGTTCCTTAGAAAGAAAACCCTGAGGCAAGGGCTGTATGGGGTAGTTTCTTTGGGGAAGTAATCTCAGATATGAGGCGTGGTGGACTGGAGAAGGCGAAGCAAGATTGGTGGGGAAATGGCATTATTTTGTCCTTTTTTGTGGCTGAGTAATATTCCACCGTATTTATGTACCACATCTTCTTTATCCGTTCCTCTGTCGATGGACACTTAGGTTGCTTCCATGTCTTGGCTATTGTGAATGGTACTGCTGTGAACACTGGGGTGCATGTGTCTTTTCAAATTATGGTTTTCTCTGGATATATGCTCAGGAGTGGGATTGCTGGGTCCTCTGGTAGTCCTACCATACTGTTCCCATAGTGGCCGTACCGATTTACGTTCCCATGAACAGTGTAGGAGGGCTCCCTTTTCTCCACACCCTCTCCAGCATTTATAGTTTGCAGCAACATGATTGGACCTGGAGATTGTTACACTGAGTGAAGTAAGTCAGACAAAGACAAATATATGATACAGCTTATATGTAGAATCTAAAAAAAAGGCTACAAATGAACTTATCTACAAAACAGAAACAGAGTCACAAATATGGAAAACAAACTTACGGTTACCAGGGGGTAAGGGCGGGGGAGGGATGAATTGGGGGCTTGGGGTTGACATATACACACGACTATATATAAACTAGATAACTAATAAGGACCTACTGTACAGCACAGGGAACTCTACTCAGCACTCTGTGATGGCCTATGTGGGAAAAGAATCTAAAAAAAGAGTGGATACATGTATACGTATAACTAATTCACCTTGCTGTACACCTGAAACTAGCACAATATTGTAAATCAACTGGACTCCAGTAAAAATGAAAACAGAAGAGAAAGACAGGTGGGCAAGCCCACCGACAGCAGCCTAGCCGAGTGGCCTCCACTGAGCTTCAGTGGCTCCGCTGCCATGCCCACAGGCATAGAGATCTGGGCTCAGTGCGGTCTAGAACTGCCGTCTGAAAGGAGGAAGCAGATAGCAGCCTAGCTCCGCTGCCATGCCCACAGGCATAGGGATCTGGGCTCCATGCGGTCTAGAACTGCCGTCTGAAAGGAGGAAGCAGATAGCAGCCTAGTCGAGTGGCCTCCACTGAGCTTCAGTGGCTCCGCTGCCATGCCCACAGGCATAGAGATCTGAGCTCCATGCCGTCTAGAACTGCCGTGTGAAAGGAGGAAGCAGATAGCAGCCTAGCTCCGCTGCCATGCCCACAGGCATAGAGATCTGGGCTCCATGCCATCTAGAACTGCCGTCTGAAAGGAGGAAGCAGATAGCAGCCTAGTCGAGTGGCCTCCACTGAGCTTCAGTGGCTCCGCTGCCATGCCCACAGGCATAGAGATCTGAGCTCCATGCCGTCTAGAACTGCCGTGTGAAAGGAGGAAGCAGATAGCAGCCTAGCTCCGCTGCCATGCCCACAGGCATAGAGATCTGGGCTCCATGCCATCTAGAACTGCCGTCTGAAAGGAGGAAGCAGATAGCAGCCTAGCTCCGCTGCCATGCCCACAGGCATAGAGATCTGGGCTCCATGCCGTCTAGAACGGCCGTCTGAAAGAAGGAAGCAGAGGAGAGTTATGCACGAGTTCCCATCCTCCAAGGTTCAAATGCTGACCCCGGGGGCAGCGCTTCCTTAGAGCTTCCAGGATGCACATGTATGAGTGCCCGGAAGGTTCTGGTAACCGTCCCACCGTGTGGGTGTCAGAGAGGCCCCAGGGCAGACAGTGCAGCTGAAGCAAGACACGGTCAGATGACACTGCTGGCAGCCGCTGCCTTAGCAATGGTCTCGGAGGAGGAAGGGCCAAGACGATGTGAAGTGGGGCCTGAGAAGAATCTTCCGCAAGTATTTTCACTAACAAGGGGTCAGTAATAATAATGGGTTAGTTGTTATCCTTTAGTAGAATTCAAAAGAATATACAAGTGCTTTTAAGTCCAGATCATTGTTAGTTTCCTTGGGGGATAGGAAATAATGGAGGCAAACGCATATTTTTCCCTCTTCTATTTAATGCAGAGTTTTTCGGCCTTGGCATTATTCACATTTGGGGCTCAATATGAATTCTTTGCTGGGGACCGCGGTGAGCTGCCCTCTGCTCTGTAGGATTCTTAGCAGACGCTGTAGCCTGTCTCCACTAGATTCCAGTAGCAAGCCCTCCACCACCCTTTTCCTCGTCCCCAGATTGTGAGGATAGAAACAGTCTCCGGACATTGCCAAATATCTCCAGGGGACGGTTGATCACTGCTAGCTGAGAATCACTAATCTAATAGCATCGCAGCGTCTCTCCTGTCTCCCCTTTCTCTCTACCTGCCCGCCCCCATACTGACCCCCATAACTGTTCTCCCGGCGCGAGTACACAAGCAGTTCATACCTATGACTTACACCCCCATCCTAGCGACCGATACCAACCAAGATTTTTCTCTGTAGCTCTGTTTACTAGAAGTGCTATTAAAAGCAACTTGATAGAGCCAGCGCAACTGGATGTAATTAAGAGCAGTTAAATAAGGGAATCTTATGAAAAAAGGATAAAGGGAGCACTCAAGTAGTTTGCTGCGATGAGGGGTGTGTTTAAAAGTATTTGTTACGTGTTTTTCTCCATGTTAAAATGCCCCTCATTTAAAAAGGAGCAGCTTAAGTACTACTTCAGAATGTTTCCTTTGGTAAAAAGCCTAAACCAGACCAGCAAATTAATGAAGACATTATAGGTCTGTCCAGGAACAATTTTTTCCCTTTCAACTCTTACGCATTTCTGTAAAATAAATATTTAATTTGAGAACAATTTTAGATTTACAGAAAAATGACCAAGGTAGTACAGATGGTCCCCTACACCACACACCCAGTCATCCTGTTATTAACATCTTCCACTTGTATGGTCCATTTTCACAATGAATAAAACAACATTGGTACTTTATTATTCACTAACGTCAATACTGTATTCAGACATCTTTAGTTCTTCCCTAAAGTCCTTTCTTTGTTCCAGGATCCCATCAGGAGACCACATGACGTTTTAGCTCATTTAGCTCACAATCCCCTGTGAGCTGCTTCGGCACAGGGGTCCATTTCATTCACGTCTCCATCCACAAGGCCCTCAGTGCAATGCCTTATACATTGAAGGCATTCACTAAAAGCTTACTGAAGTGGATTGCTTAAAAAAAAAAAAAAAAAAGTTATCCTGGCCTCGAAGCCGAGCCCTGGAAGTGAGTTGGAAGAATGCTCATGGGAGGAGAAGAGCTAAAAATACCTTCTCATTAAAGTGACGATCAGAAATACCCGTGAACTCTGGGAAGGAAATGCTTCAGGTTCTCTGGCTGCACAGGGCTCTGGGGCTGAGTTCTGACTGGAAGAAACATGCCCGGTCCAGGGACCGTCTTTTGCCCACACTGGAAGATGACAAGGTGTGGTGGACCGCACTGCGCTCTGGGACTCAGCAGACCAGCGATCCAGACTGCGGGGCACTAACTCCGTGACCTCCGAAAGCTTCCTGACCTGTCTGGGCTCCAGTTTCCTCAACTGTAGAATGCCGGTGGAGGACCTTGGGCAGACCTTGAGGATCCCTCCAGCTCTCACATTCTGTGATTCTAGGTGCAGTTATATGAGTCCTGGAAGCAAGGCTCCTCCGTGCAGCCTTTTGGAAAAAAAGGAAAGGAAAAGGGAAAAGAAAAGCACTTCCATAAACCTATTTATAGCACAGCCAATGACTATGAATCATGGCATAATTAATCCTCTCTTATACACTTGCCTTGTTCCCTGACTTGGTGCAAGTCATTCCCAAGCCCTCCTCAACAGCAGCTTCGTTGACAGATACGGCATTTTCCTTGTCGCTTCCCACTGAATGAGTTCGAAGCCTCCAGACTAATCTCTGAGTTTCTGCCAGTTCCAGATTTCTGTAACCGCACGATTCTCATCTTATGTGACTGACTGACAGGCCCAGTTCCCGAAGGATGTGAGATAAATGTGATCTGTCTTGACTTCAGCGAAGCTTGGAGTTAACTTCCTCACATCAATTTTGTCCATCAAGTTTTAGTATTAAGTGCTTTACCAGTTAATTGTGATTTGACTAGAAAACATTGTCCATAGGCTGGTTTGACACTGCCGTGTGCAGGTCCTGGGGTGAGTAGATAGCAAACACCCTCTTCTGCGGAAGGATTTGGCGCTCCATTTCTTAAATCTGATTCTTTCTGGCACAACCTTCTGATAACTTGTCTTCTTAATGACACCTCCAAGAAGAACGTTTTCTCACAAAATATTTTTCTCTAGTCTCAGATCCCATTCCGGGATTCTTAAAATGGCATTTAGGGAGCTACCTGCAAGTATTCATGCTTGATATCGTCTTGATTATATTTTGCAAACTTTGTTTTTATTTACTACCCATCTACTTCCACTACCGAGTTGAGGAAGTATGATTTCAGTTCCTTTCCCCCTGATTTAGGGAATCGAGGGTTTAGTCTGAAGCTAAGAGCAGCTGCTTTTATGTTGACAAATTCTGCAGAATGGCCAAAGTGAGAAAAACAGCAGCAGAAACTCAGGAGCTCTCACTTCCCATTTATTCCCATCTCACATCACGTTTGAATTTTGATACGAGTGGTGTGAATAAAACGTAATGCAACCCCAGTTCAGATCTCCTCTTTGATCTTGAACAAGGCAGTTTACCTACCCGGTTTCGGTTTCCTCACATGTAGAATAAAGAAAGAACTTGGCTGGATGACTCCTAAGGGTTTAAAAAAATATACTGTTCAATGTAAAGATTCAGGGAGCAATCTGGATTCATCCGTTTTTATCTGTCCAAGCTGGCTTGTGTCCTAAAACAGTAAACATTTAGGAGCTATTTTAAAGTTTTTGTTTTTGAACTTAGAATCTTATTTTCCAATGATATGCTTTTGATGTATCCCTTCAGGATACTACTATATAAAATGTATGGCCACAAGGGTGGTGAATTTATCAGCTAGTAACAGCATCATCCTTTTATCACCTGAGGTAGTAATAGAACATCATATGCTGCACTGAAAGTCTAAACATTTTGGAATCACTCAGAAAATAGTCAGCCTGCCATAAATGTTCTTGAGACAGATAGCAGTGAGCCAGACAAGAAGTGTAATTTTTGGCAGAAATAACTACTTTTCTTAAAGCAAGGTCCTTACCATCCACTTGACCCCAAATGGAACAGGTTTAAAAACACTCAGGGATTTCCAGCTTGTTCTGCTGTGTCTGTCTTCAACCAGTTGGGAGTACGTAGCTTGCCCTTTGTAGAGCTGTGACTTTCAATCCTATCTTCAGTTTGTAAGCAGACAGAGGTCCCGCTGCAGAAAATGATAGAGGTACTCTTTTTTGTTTTATTGATGTTCTATTTTGTGAGAAAAAATATATATGTAATCTTTTTTACTTTACATCATATAAAATTCATCTTACACATTTACAGAGAAACTTTGAGACTCCATATAAGACAGCAATTTAAGACTTGGGGTCTTCTGAGTTAACTGCACCATTAGTTGTTTTGTACCCTTGGGAGGGTATCTCCTCATCTGTAGCCAATCTGATTTCATAATGCAGCTCAACCCTTACACTTGGAGAGTATTGGAGAAAAGGGTGAGGGATGCCCAGAGGTCTCGCACAGAATTGCACAGGAGATGTTGGTATGTGAACACTCTACGGTCCCATTCAGCAGCACAGGCCTCAGGGGCCTTCTGTCAGGACAAGTGATGGGAGAGGGTTGGCAGGTCTCTTGTCTAGTCGTGGCAGCTTTATTTTCTGAGCTCAGTATCTGATTCTTCCCCAGGCAGCCGAATGTCAGTGGACAGGCATGCTGATGTCTTACTTACAGTGCAACTTCTCCCTCATAATACCCGTCATGCAGTGAGATAAGAAACCTGTCAGGGAAAACTGTGTCCAACATGGCAATTTTGGGTTTCTAGTCACTACAAAAATGAACCTCAAGTAGGACTTGTTTTGCAACGAGATAAACGTTAATTTCAAGATTGGGTTTGCCTCAGATGCTGGCTGATTCCAGCTTTTAGTCTTGTGTGGTTGCCTTGGTCTGGAGACCGTTGTTTTTTTTATCTGTAGGGCATGTTGCTGGTTTCTGTTGTCTTTTCTCTAATGTCTACTTTGTCTACCTGGTGCAGGAGAAAATGAGAACAATGACAGAGGAGAAATAGGGATGTATTTCCTTGTCTCAAAACCACACCAAAACAAAAAACTACTAATTCCAAAACTAAACATGTCGAACAAAACAACTTCTTCCTTTGCTGGACAGACACATGTGATTGGAAGCAGAATGAGAATTGTTCTCACACTGTGTGCTGCCACTGATAGAAAAAATGGACTTTGCTCCATTTATATCCTGTCATTCTTTAAAGTAATGTTTTTAGGTCTGTTTTTAATTCTGTTCATGTCACGTTGCTTTAAATGGTCCTGATTTACAGTGGACTCCCTTTATTAAGTCAGGGCTCCGTGATGTGGCATTTTCTAGAGGAAAACAGTGCCAAATACTGCTGAAACCTGTGTGTTATAAATGAGATCACATGACTCGCTTGCAAATACTCAGGGCACAAGAAAGTTCCCGTTTTTTAATCAGCAGATGACTGCCCAGGTGAGTAATGAAGTCATGGTAGGAGAGAAGGGTTAAGGTTTTTCTAATCCATCCCCTCATTCTAAGCAAGGTTACGTTCATCTCAACGTTCTTAAGAGTGACTGAAATCTTCCCTGTCTAAAGCTTCTGAGGAGGAGAATCCATCGAGAGTAATTGTGATAGAAAGACTCCCGTGGCTTTAGATTTTACCTGTATTTTTATTCTAGCTTTTCTGCTTATAGACTGTATAACCTTGGACAATTACGTAACTTCTAAAAGCTTGACTATCTGTCCACCCCCGACTCTCACGCAGACATGGCCCTGGGATCTGCAGCACGGGAAGCGCGGGCATATCCATAAGTACATCCTACACTTAGTATTTCTCCAGCGTTGTCCCAGATGTACTGAGAACCAACCAATCCCGGTTCTTTGTGAAGAGAGCCAGTCTTTACAGATTTCTCCACAAATGAAGTAAAATTCCATTTCTAATTCCCCAAAGCCTGTTCTCTCTTAGTAAAGCAGACTGTGACTTATAAATCTTACTGTCCGGCAGAATGTCCTCAGCTCCTGGACCGTTTGCAGGCTTCCAGCTTATTTGGAATGGTATGAGGAATTGAGGGGTTTCTCAAATCTGGTGTGGGAAATGGAAAAGGTTCAATTCTCGGTGGTCAAAAAAGAAGGGAAATGATTCTTTTCACATCACTGAGAAAAACACTGGCCTTGTTCTTTGGCCTTTGGTTTCATAAATAAGCTTGTTAAGGATCAAAACAGCACCAGGGCCACAAATTCCCTTAGCATATCGTCTTTTACTTCATTCTCACCATTTTAAAATTGAAGGAGTTTGTGTTTAAGAGAAGAATTCCTAGACAAAGCTGTTCTTTTCTCTCCTCCCTGTTTACCTCTATCCCAGGTCACCCTTGAGTGCTGTCTAGGAGAGGTACTTTTACTGGTCCAAACGTAACGTACTTCTCAACCAGTTAGGTCCCGCTAGATAGAAGCTCTCCATCAGTTCTTCACTGCTGTCCATCTTTTTTCAAACATGTTGACGTGTTGGTCACACCTCGTCCTACAGCCAACTAAAGAAGATGTGTTGATGTGAAAGATGGCAGACTCTTCCCTCGCCTGGTTAGCTTAGGGATGGTATTTATTTTCTCCCCATCATTCTTCTCTCAGATATGGAGAGCACTTTGCACTTCTCAATATGCTTCAGTCAATGTTATCTAATTTGGTTCTTGTATAAACTTATAAAGTTCGTGGTATTATGCCCTTATTATAGATTCATCATTTAGTCCCCAAATGTAAGTGAGCTATGCTAGGCCAGGTATTGAGGATACAGCTTTGAAGAAGCCATGTGCTCTGCCTTCAAGGAGATTATAGGCCAGTGAGGAATAAAGGTAAGTAAACGGGCAGGTGTGTTACAGGGAAATGACTGCAGTCACGGGGCTCCAGGGGAAGGCGTAAGAGAGAGAATAATGTTTTGAGACTAGATGTTGATGTTACACTGTTGATGTAAACCACTTGGCCTGCACCATATCGGTACCTGCTGGTCTGTCTTCCAGCTGCCAGCACCTTCATCTGTTTACCTGAGAGGGCTTCCTCTGGTCACCTGGGCTATTCATCCCTTGGCCAATGACCGGTCGGCATTGGTGCTTGAAAACCCCAGCTCCCTTGCTGCTTGGTGCGTAGGCTCCATGCTGGTTTCTCTCCTTCCCCAGCTGGGTCAAGCTCTCATTACCCCCAGTGAGAACTGTCTTGATAACTCTCTTAGCTTCTCTTCCCCCGTCTCACTTTGGCACTGTCTATATTTCCCGGGATCACGTTCCAAACAAAACACTTGAATTCTCATCCATGTCTCAAAGCCTGGCAGACTTCTGGGAGAAGCCAAATGAGAGGACAAGATCCATAAAACACCTTTTAATGATAGAGAAGAACACGTATGTTTATGTTTAGAATATACTTCTTCATCCTTTAGTCCGTTCATTCATTTAATAACATTGGAGTGCTTCCTACGTACTAAGTGAGAATTGCTGAGTAGCGGGGATGAAAAAGTAGACATAATTTGTGACTCCAA
Organism: Globicephala melas; assembly: GCF_963455315.2. Classification (NCBI taxonomy): domain Eukaryota; kingdom Metazoa; phylum Chordata; class Mammalia; order Artiodactyla; family Delphinidae; genus Globicephala; species Globicephala melas. The sequence goes on from NC_083333.1 coordinate 23,785,995, forward strand.
GTAAACATAAACATATAGAAGGAATCTTAGATACCTTCAATAAGGAAAACAAAGGAAACAAAGCAGGGCATTAGGAGTCGTTTGAGAAAAAGAAACCCCTCATTTTAGAAATGTGGACACAGGCTGAGAGGAGGCCACCTGGCTAGTCTAGGGCAGAGCAAGGACAGGCAGGCAGGTCTCTATTCTAGTCCAGTATTCTTCCTCCCGTACCACATGGAAAAATGGAAAAGAAGTGAACTCTTTAAGTTTTGTGACTGTTAATTATGTCCAGAAATGTATGTGATAAGGTGGTAACCGCTGACTTTTTGTTTCAAATGGACTTTAAGTTAACTAGAGGAAGAAGTAAGTGAGGAAATTATCTCTTCCACTCCTTAACCCACCCTCATCGGCCAAAATCAGCACTCCTAACATCAGACTCTAAGAAATAGCAAAAAAGCAAACAAAAAGCCCCACTTCTATCGATGTGCCTGCAGTGGATTGGGAAGAAATAAATCGTTCCAAATGCTTTTCTAATTTCTATTTTATATTGGGATGTAGTTGATTAACAGTGTTGTGTTAGTTTCAGGTGTACAGCACAGTGATTCAGTTCTACATATTACATGTATCTATCCTTTTTCAAGTTGTTTTCCCATTTAGGTTATTGCAGAACAGTGAGCAGAGTTCCCTGCGCTCTACAGTAGGTCCTCGTTGGTTATCCATTTTAAGTATAGCTGTGTGTACGTGTCAATCCCAAATGCTTTTTATATCCTGTTTTCCCACCCTTGATCTCAGAGCGATACTGTACTGTAGTTCAGGCTTTCTCTCTCGAGCTGGACATGACATGTGATGGAAGGAATGTTGGGGAATTTATCATGGACCGCAGCGTGGTCCCCCACCTTCAATAGCTGCTCACAAGGCAGAAGCCAAGAAGGCGATTGGGGTCCTAAGTTGTCACTGGAACAGGCAGGACACGTCTGAAGGTGGTTCAGATCCGAGTCCAGCGCTCTTTAGTATGATTTGATTCAAAAACGGAAACTACTCGTACTGGTCCAGAGCCCCTCCTGTTTGTTGTAAGAGCCGTGTCAGGTGATTCCCAGTGACTGACTTATTCATAAACCAAATTAGCAGAAGCAAGTTCTGATTCTTACTGGTCCAGTTAAGGCATTCTGGCAATTGCCTTTTGGAAAAGGTTGTGACTTTTGCCTTATTATGATGGTACCTGCAATTCATAGATGGGAACCATGGGCTCTGCTTTCATGTTCTCCTAAATTACAAACACTCCACAAATGCCTTATACACGTACAGCCCCACAAATATTTATCTTCCTTGGCGTTCCTGCATCCTTTACATTTATCCCCTTCCCTAGGCTTCTAGCAATTACAAAATCCATTTACTGTAATTACAAAGCTCCATTATAATTTGATATATGCGACAATTAATATTCACCATCTGTAATCTTCCAAATGAATATCTGTTTATTCCAATACTTCAGCTGTGACATCCAAAAATGAAGGTAAATAATTTGACAAGGGCCTCAAAAGCCTTGAATATTTTCTTTCAACTGAGAAGTGTGTGACTTCTTAAAATATCTCAGGCTCTTTCTTTCATAGGACTTCTATGAATGGCCTTATGGATATTTTTGTGAGACTAGAAAGGGAAAAGATTTGGATTAAAAAATTCTTGGCTATTTTTAGAGAAGTCCTTAACAATCGAAAGATGTATTTAGAGATTTTTTTCTAAAGGGAATGCTATTCTGTTGTCAACGCAAAGTCCCTAGTTAGTAACTGAGGCACTACAGTTCAAGGGGTCATCGCCACCATCATCAAGTAGAAGCATCCTCGTCATTATCTAAGGAATCTAATATTGTACTGGTTTTAGTTGGAGTTCTTGGTTTAAATAGAAACCAACAAACCACCTCTGGGTAACTTAGGTGGAGAAATGGTAGTTCGTGAGATCTGTAGGATCTCTCAGATTTAAGCTGGAGAGCCAGCTCAAGCAGAAATCAAGGAAGGAAAGGTCCCTTGAAGGTGTCCCCAGTGGACTTCGGGACATCACTGTTCATCAGCTGACCTTTATTATTGCTGCCTCTGGGGTCCAGCAACCCTGGACACTGGCTGTTGCTCTGAAGAACTGAATTGCTTTTGGACGTTTCCTGCTATACCAAGGGAATCCCCATATTACACTGAAATTTTTCTGACTTTCTACATGCATCTCTTTGTGATTTTTTTTCCACTCTTGGGTCAAATGCCGGCCACAGCATCTGATTAACTAAGCTAGGCAATGTGTCCAGAGTTTTTCCTCCAAGAGGCAAAGACAGGGTGTATCTGATGTTCCTTTTGATTCATAGTAAAAAAAAAAAAAAAAAAAAAAATGGAATTCCACCTCCTACCTATCACGTGTTCTGGTTTTCTGGAATCATCAAGATTGAAGCCTGTTACTCAGATGTAAGGGTTAACAGTGCTCCCGTCATTCTGAAATGTAGCCAGGTTTGGATGATGCTATGGAATGAATGTGTGTGTCTCCCCATAATGCATGTGTTAAAAACCTGAACCCCAAGGTGATAATGTTAGGAGGTGGGGCCTTTGAGGGGTGATGAGGTCACCAGGGTGGAGCCCCCATGAATGAAATTAGTGCCCTTATAAAAAAGACCTCAGAAAGCTTTCTAGCCCTTTCCACCATGTGAGACAACAGCCCTCTATGTACCAGGAAGCGAGTTCTCACCAGACCCTGAATGTGCCTTGATCTTGGACTTCCTAGACTCCAGAACTGTGAGAACTGTTTGTTATTTAAGCCACCCAGTCTGTGGTGTTTTGGGGATAGCGGTCTGAATGAAGACAGACGATAAATAATGTGCTTGCCCTACCTATCCTAGGATTCCTCCCGCCACAATATTAAAGGGGTAATTAGCTCCTAGGAGATCAGATTTTACACTCCTTGTCTCTCACCAAGATGCAAAGTGAAACTGATGCTCTCTTACCCTTTTTCTCCCAGAGAAATAGGTGTGGAAAGATGCTTTTCAGTACTGCTCCTCTTGAGGTACTTTCGATTTTAATCCCCTTGAGAAGAGCAAAACCTCAGTGTAACTAAAGAGAGAGACTGGCTCCCTGCACAGTCCAGAAATGCAACCCATTTATGAGCACTTTCGTTATTCATGGGCCACAACAGTAGAGAACAGATGGACCACTAAATCCTCCCATGCAAAACCTTAGAAAGCCATCACACATATGTCTAACTGCTAAGTAGCATCATTTACTTATGTGCCCGAAGTGAGATGGGGCCAGATATGAAAAACTGCTAGAGATAGTAGCTGGAGGGATTTATGGTTTATACCAATGGGAGCCTAGTAGGATCAAAGGGTAAAAGGAATTTCTTTCCCACCACCTATAATTGGGATGATGACCAAGATAAACCACTTACTAACAGAGCCTGAAGTGACACCTCCTTCTCTTTTCCTATTTTTCTAGCCCTTCTATCTGGGGTTTTCACTGACTTCCGTCACCCACCTGTCCTTTCTCCCTGCCTAGATGACAGATTCTCTGATGGTCCAAACCACAACTTATGTTCGGTACCCTTTGATGTTGGAGACCATGCCTTGATCATATTTGTTTCTCCAGTTGCACTTGACATAGTGCTTTGTATGCAGTAGACTCTCAAAAATCATTTCTAACACTAGAATTAAAACTTAACAACATGCAGTGCCATGCATATAAAAAAGCTCACGACGTATGTTGAATGATTGAACATAATTCTGAGTAGAAAGAACCATTTGGAAATTACATGTTTCTGGATGTAGGGTCCTCAGCATCTTATAAGCTAAGTTCCACCAATAAATAGATTAGGAACCTTGGGAGGTGTATTTATATTTTATGCTGCAAATATAACACAATAAAGGGGGAAGAGAACAGTTTTCTTCCCAAAGGAAACCTTACTAGCTCCTTGGAAACTATTGTTCTGAGTTTATTTTAATGACATTATATCTTACGAGTTTTGATTGTCAAGGACTAAAATTGTGTTCATTATGACTTATCCTGGTATTTTAGTTCCCTGAGATGAGTTTGTTCTTCATCATGGGGGAGTAATAGACTGAAAATAGATGTCTCCACAGAGATCATAATAGGTGAGCTCTTTCAAAGGGGAAATTGCTTTTGCCTGGAGAAATGTTCTCACCATTTTACTTTTTTTGATTGTTCTTTCACACCTTATTTCACATAGGAAGAAGTTTTCTTTAATTACCGTAATCAAGTGAGCAGCTTATAGGAAGTGACTCAAAGGAAGAGGTGTAGACTCCTGTGAGCTGATAACATAGAAGCTGGTGGCCACGCCGGAAGGCTTGCAACGGGGAAACACAATGTTCGTTTTGTGCCAGTATTCCGTGGCCAAATAAGCCACCATATTCGCTTATATTTACATGACTTCATGAAATCACTTTCAAGTAAGGGTTTCAGTCTATATCACACGTGAATATGATATATTGAGCAGAGTTCCCTGTGCTGTATGGTAGGTCCTTGCTGGTTATCCATTTTAAATATAGCAGCGTGTACATGTCAGTCCCAAACTCCCTAACTATCCTTCCCCCCACCCTTCCCCCTGGTAACCATAAGTTTGTTCTCGAAGTCTGTGAGTCTGTTTCTGTTTTGTAAATAAGTTCACTTGTGTCATTTTTTTTAGATTCCTCATGGAAGCCGTATCAGTCAATATTTCTCTTTCTCTGTCTGACTTACTCCACTCAGTATGACGGCCTCTGGGTCCATGCGTGTTACTGCAGGTGACATTATTGCATCCTTTTTCGTGGCTGAGCCGTATTCCACTGTGTATACGTGCCACATCTTTACCCATTCCTCTGCTGATGGACACTTAGGCTGTTTCCGTGTCTTGGCTATTGTAAACAGTGCTGCAGTGAACTTGCTGGTTATCTACTTTAAATACAGTAGTGTGTGTATGTGGATCCCACGGGTGATGGGGGAAGCTGGTCTGAGGAGATACTACACAATCCACAGTACCGGTAGTGAGAGAGAGGCCCTATGAATATGTGAGAGTAGAATTTTCCAGACAGAGAAGTCTTTGAATTTGCTGTCCTAAGGAATATCCTCTTTCAGGGGAAGGCAAGGAGCTCAGACAGTGAGGGTGAGAGGTAGAAAATGAGGTAAGAAAAGTAGCAGGGACCAGACCCTGTGCTTCTGTTGGCTTGATAAAGGTCTCTGGGTTGTATTTCAAATGTTAACGGTATGTTTATAATGAGACACCAACTGCCACGTCTTGAAAATACCTCTGCTGTCTCCTTTACCTTTTCTTTTCAAATGTACCATCCTTGAGGTTTTATTTTACACACAGTTTTGATACAGAAAGGAAAAGACCCAGCATTTAGTATTGATAATGGGACAGCACCACGTAAGGAATGTTCCCGTTCGATCTTTTACAACTCCTTTCTGGGATTGAGCTCAGGTTCATGAACTAGTCACACAGCAAGTGGGAGAAGCAGGCTTCTGGGGTGGCCCTGTGTTCAACCCCATATTCTGTGAGCATCCTGCTCTGCCACTCGATGCCGGCCAGATGCTCCATGCCTCAGGGATGGAGTAGAACTTCCGTCCTCTTATCTGGAAATCGTGTGGGTGGACTTTACCTTATAGTCCAAGCTCTAGGCAAGGCTGAACTCAAGCTCGTGTCATAAAGCCAACAGGGTTATTTTCAGCGTGTTTCGAGTCCTTGCTGTGGGCTCTTTGTTGACCACAAATGGGGGAACATCTAAAGTCATCAGCTAGAACTGCACCTTCTAGGTTATGATGAAAATAGCGTCTGACCGAGAAAGGTAGCTTGTTCTGTGGTCCCTCAGTTCTTGTGGTTTTTACTCACAGGTGAAAGTTCTATGGCCAAGAATGGAATTGAAAAATCTGCCTCCACTAAGAGAAAAATAAATAAGCCATACTAGGGAATTTCAAGGCCTTCATGCTATGTCGGAAGTTCCAAATTAAACGATTTACCTCTAGTTCCTGTATGTGCAGTAGTCACTTTCCATTTACGTGTTATTAGAAGAAAATAACATGTTGATATAAATGAAGGCCTTGCAGTAAGGCACATTGACATGGAAATATTAAATCTCACTCTGCCTTTCTCTCTTAGATTTTGATCTCAAAATACTCCGTTATCAGCTAAGGAATTTTAATGAAGAGAAGCATCTGTAAGAAATGTCTCTTCATTTGCTTCTCTTCGAGATACAATTATTTGTTTTATGTGTTTCTCACAGCGTGACTAATGAATATTGATTTATTAATCTAAAGCCTTTTCTAAGAACTCTCCTACCTGTGAACTAAAAGGTATATCTCAAAAGTGTGTGGCATTTAGAATCAAATCAAGCAGGGTTTAACTCTTTGCTTTCTCACCTACTGGTGGCATTTCTTTGGCTAGTTAAGTAAGTCTCTCATAACTGTAATAACTCTCATAATGGTGAGGGATATGTTATTATGGGAGATAATGTATATGGAAGTATATTGTGCATTGGAAAGCCCACAAAGGTCAGGTAATATTGATAATAACCGTCATTGTGAAGATGCTCACACATGGCATGTGTAGTTATTCCACAAAACCTGTGATTATCTCAGTTGGTGATTAAAGGGCAGCTCTAAAATCCTAGACCAGTTTCTGTCACCTTTGTATTATAATTTTAAAATCTTTTTCTTTCTGATTATGTGCTCGTTCTTGACATTAGCCTAATTAAGTAATTAGGGAGCCTTGCCAGTTACAAAAGAAAAGTCTTGGTATGAATTCAAGGTCAAATTGGCATTTAAAAAAATTATTTGCCTTTGGAATTAGAATTAATCGCTACTTCTTCTCTTCATGCAATTAAATACTGATCCTTTATGAATGGATAGCCGATGTGTTTTAGCAGCTGACTAGATAATCAGAGCTTTAGAAATTCTACTTTAACAGGCTGTTGGGCATACTGTAATAAGCATTGGACTATTTAAATGATTAGTATATATCATAATTAGCTATTATTTGACAGTGGGCCAAAGTAATCTATAAACTTTTATAATTATCTTTTACTGCGTATACCAGTACGTAATTGCTTTGCAGGCAGGGATGGATTTGGGGAGAGAGGATACGATTCTTGGAAGACTTAGAAAAATTGCAGTTTGTCAGGTGCTTGTCCTTTGTGTGTTCTCCACTGCTCACTGCACACAGACTGTTACAAAGCACTGTTCTGTACTGTGCGTGCGGAGGAAAGGCCTGGGGCTGGCGGGGGGATATGCAAGGCTTTTGCAAAACTGTCCTCTAATGGACAGTTGTCTCATAGCCTGAAGGGCCTTGAATGACAGCACAAAGACTGATTCCATTGAAGACATTTTCTAGGTCTGCTAGTTAAATGTTTCAAATTTGGGATATATATTTTTTTCTTTTTTCCCCCCAGTGATTTATTTATTTTTTAATATTAGCGTCGTTCCAGTCAAACAAGACCTAATTTAAATTTTTCAAGAATAATTTGTGTTCATCTATCTCTCATGTGGTCACAGAGTCAGTCAACACATATTTACAGATTGCTGACTATCTACGAGACACTGTTGTGTATTGGAGTCACCGCTGTGAGCAAGCTTGACATGTGCTATGCTTCTTCCTGCCTTTTCTTCTACATTGTACTCTTTGTGAGGAATCACAAACCTCCACACGGAGTGAAGCGGGAGCCACTTTGAAGTTCTGCACAAAAACAACACGTGACCCCGAAGATTAAAAAACTAACTTCCTTCTATCACAAAGAGAAGAGCTCACATTTTCCTCTCTGTTCTATTTTCTGAAGAGGGGACGGGAGTTTGTGTAAATCTTTAAGTCTTTTTTTGTTTATTCACAATACGGATCATAAAGCAAAACAACAAACAAGGGACAAAGAACTAAAGCCACAGCAAGAGCAACAAAAAAGCCAGGAGTCTCCCAGCCCAGTCTAAGGCGAGACCTATGGGATAGGTAACAAGGACGATCATTCCATATAGTCTCTTCCTATTAATAGAAGAAACACAAAGAAGAAGAACAAGTAGCCATTTTCTGGCTTCCTTTTAACAATTGTGACCATACATTAAAAAAAAAAACAACCGGAGAAGAGAATAATTATCTCCTTCCTTGATTCACACAAGCAATCATTTTTGTTTTCATAAAGACAAAACAAAAGGCACTCCCCTATAAAATTTGGGATTGTTGCTAAATTATCATTGTTACTAAATTATCAGATAATCTCTTCTGCTCTGTTCTGCTATTGGTGAATAGTTTACCTATTGTCCCAAATAATGGCGCATGGCCATGTTCCAAAGGTAAAGAAAAATAACATTGGGCTTATGCATGCTTTTTAATAGCCATATTCCAAAAAAGGTCATTTTTTTCCAAAACAGGTTTGGTAGTCATGGTTTCTATTTTTAATCTGTACTTAACACGCCATTTCAGTTCTCACCATCCATGTGCTCTGTGTTTACTTACCTCACTTAAGACAGGTCTGTTTCCTTTTCTGCTTTATGGAAACCTTCACCATCTGCCCCCAATGCCATAATAGCCTGCCATGAGGTTTAGGTTTACAGCAATACTGACCAATTTGGTTGGGGGGAGGGCTGGCAAAGAAAATAAAGGAAAAAGAAACAAAAGAACTCAGCCAGTTGAAATTCAACTCAATTAATGGAAAACTTTCAGGTTAGCAAAGCATTGTTATTGCACACTGTAAAACGAAGTTTAAATTTTCTAAAAGTGCGTTTATTGCTGTATCTACTATTAATATTATTAAGTCCTTTTTATTTGCAGAGTGCTTGGTCTTTGAGAGGTTTATGTTGTCATCACATGCATAAGTGAGATCTGTTTAGAGGAAGAAGCATTAAGATCATTTTACATTAAAAATAAACCAACTAGGGCTTCCCTGGTGGCGCAGTGGTTGAGAGTCCGCCTGCCGATGCAGGGGACGCGGGTTCGTGCCCCGGTCCGGGAGGATCCCACGTGCCGTGGAGCGGCTGGGCCCGTGAGCCGTGGCCGCTGGGCCTGCGCATCCGGAGCCTGTGCTCCGCCACGGGAGAGTCCACAACGGTGAGAGGCCCACGTACCGCAAAAAAAATAATAATAAACCAACTCAATTGAAACATCTCACCAAGAAGATATATGAAAAGATTATCAATGTCATTAGTTACTGGGGAAAAGCAAATTTAAGCCACAGTGAGATACTATTTCACACTCATAGGATGGTGATAATAAAAAATATACAATATAGAGGATGTGAAGAAACAAAAACTCTCTTACGTCACGCGTGGAAATGTAAAGCGGTTCAGCACTTTAGAAAAGGTTGGCGGTTTCTTAATAAGTTAGACATAAATCTACCATATGAAGCGGAAGTTCTACTTCTAGGTATCTACCCAAGAGGAATGAAAACCTGTGGCTACACCAAAACGTGTACATGCATGTTCACAGAAGCATTATTCGTAATAGGCCCAAACAATTCAAATTTTCATTGACTAAATAAAATACGATGTTTCCATACAATGGAATACTATTTGGCAATAAGATAAAGGTACTGACACAGGCTGCAACATGGGTGAACCCTGAAAGCATTATGCTAAGTGAACTAAGCCAGGCACAAAAGACCACATATAGTATGATTCCACTTATAGGGAAATACAAGTATACAAATATAGAGAGACAAAAAAATAGTGGTTACTTTGGGCTGGGGCAGAAACAGGGATTAACCGTAAAGGGGGCCTGAGAGATCTTATTGGGGTGATGGAAATGTTCTAAATCAGGATTAGAGTGACAGATGCACAATTAGGTACATTTACTAAAAATCACTGAATTGCACACAAAATGGGGTGGAGCACTGCAGTGGGTTTTCCGTACAGGTGTTCCAACACCATTTCAAGATGGAAAGGGAGGTTAGCCCTCACGTAGGAAAGAGACTTGCCATAGAGGTTAGTCGATTCTGTGTCTCTGTGCCACCTGCTCGCACCATGAAACCTTTATGGCCAATAAAAACAGGAAGTAGACCATTCCTGGAGCTAAGATTTTATATTTTCCTGCCCCAAAGGACAACATAAAAACTACGTTAACCTTAGATTTTATACTTTTCAGGTGTTCAAAAGAGGGTGCAGTGTGATGCAGGGCACTTGAAAAGGAGCGTAGCTGACCTCAGCATCCTGAAGTCAGGTGTGGGCCGAAGGAAGCAGGACACCTGGTAATTCAAGCAAATCCAAGGCCAGATGAATAACAAATACAGCAGAGAAACAGGGGAAGTGTCACCAGAGGGTGAACAATGGCTCTCGATGTGTATCCTGCCATGCTCAATAGAAGCGGCGTATGTTAACATGCAAATGAAGTCTCAAAAGTTAAAATCATTCTTCCTTTCCATTCTGTTAGAGCAGCCACTTTGGAACCCCTTTCTCTGGGATGCAGCAGCACCATTCATGTTCTTCCACGAGGACACATGGCTTTGGGGTTGGGTCCCAGGACCGTCTGCCAGATGGAGGGATGCAAAGGGTGTTAAATATCGTTTTTCAGTGATTTGCAGTTCAGTGAAAGACATAAGCCATACACGTACGTACATTAATAACTGCAATAAAACAGAGCAAATGCTAACAGCCAGAGGTGTCATGGTGAGTGGTAGTTCCTAAATGCCTTTCAATGTGCTGTTTCTAGACGGGTTGCCTTAAAATCAGAAAAGAAATAAAAACACAACTTCTCTAGTCCTACCCTAGCCCCTTGCTACTCAATGTGGTCTCAGGGAGTCACCTGGAAACTTGATGGAAACAGAACCTCCATCCCCACCCTAGACCCACTGAATCAGATTATGCATTTTTAATAAGGTCCCTGGGCTATTCCTGTGCGCATGGCAATTGAGGAAACACCAGTCCGGGCTATAAAATCAGATGCTCCCGGTGTGGGATCCTGAGCACGTGGATTTTTGACAGGTTCCCCAGCGGGCTCTGTGTTCTGATCATCCAGGGAAGGTGGTGATCCCTGGAGACTTGGGAAATTGCAGAGACCCCACGTGGTGGGTAGGCTGGAGCTGCGTCTGCAGGGTGGGTGGAGGGTGGATAGGAAGAGCCATTCTGTGTAAGCAAAGGTGCCGAGGCAGCACCACTCATGCCCAGGAAGGTGAGCTCTCGTCCGGCCTGCCCGTCCCCTCTGTGGCCCTGTTTCTGATTTCCTAGAAATATTTAGACGCACACATGCGTCTTTGTTCCTAACAGAAGCGCTCCTGTTCTGGATCATGACAGTCCCTCCAGCTGTCGCTTTGATCTTTGATTCCAGGCCTTCTGCTTTCCTCTAAGACCCTACTCCAGCAGCGACCCCCTTCTCTCTGCATCTTCCCCCCTTTCTTCTCGAACGGGCTCCATCCCCCCAGGTACAAACGGGCGCGGGGTGTCTGCCATTCCCAAAACCCTCCTTGGACTCCACATGGCCCTCCAGCAACTGCCTATCACTCTCCTACCGTCCACAGCTTTGAGAAAATGGAAACTAGGTTTCAGTTGGTTTTTTTCTACAAAAGAGATACATATTCATTATACAAAATTAGAAAACAGAGTAAAAAGAGAGGAAAAGAGAAGCCGTAACCATAATATCAATGGCTAGAGAACATCGTCATCAACCTGTATGTATTCCTAGCATATTTCTATTCACCGAAGTATTGATACTTTCAAAACTTTAAAACGGATCTTCACTGTTCACACTGCTTTATAATCTGCATGTTACATGTTTAATATTGTATGAAAATTGTTCAGTGACATTGCACTTTAATTTACAGTGTTATTCTTAGTGGTTGAATAGTAGTCAGTGGTGTAGCTGGATCATTTTTTTTTTTAATTTAATTTTCATTTTAAATTGGAGTACAGTTGATTTACAATGTGTTAGTTTCAGGTGTAGAGCTAAGTGATTCAATTGTACACATCTGTATATCCACTCTTTCAGATTCTTTTCCCATATAGGTTATTACAGAGTATTGAGCAGATATGTGCATGTGTAGAATGTGCTCTACAGTAGGTCCTTGTTGATGATCTGTGGGGTTTTTTGGGTTTTTTTTTTTTTTTTTTGCGGTACGCGGGCCTCTCACTGCTGTGGCCTCTCCCGTTGCGGAGCACAGGCTCCGGATGCGCGGGCTCAGCGGCCATGGCTCACAGGCCCAGCCGCTCCGCGGCATGCGGGATCCTCCCGGACCGGGGCACGAACCCGCGTCCCCTGCATCGGCAGGCGGACTCCCAACCACTGCGCCACCAGGGAAGCCCTGGGATCTGGTTTTGAAAAGTTTACGACACAACTGTGGCCAGTGTCCAAGGTCACCGTGACTAGCGTTCCCATGGGCAAGTTTGAGAAGGGAGTTGGAAATGTTTGGGCTTGTGTTATGCCCCTTTCTAACTAAACCCAGGGAAAGACAGAGTCCCTAGATTCTAGTCTCCGAGGATAGAAGGGAGTCGGGCTCCGTGCTCCCAGATTTCCAGCACTACCACCACCTGAAGAGTTGAGTGGAAATGGAAGAGAGGCAGAAAGGACCTGGTGTGGCCCACTGAGCTTCCTGTGACCCCAGACGGGTCTTGGGGAAGAGTCAAGTTCACCTATGCGTTTATAAAGGCTATGGCATTGGATGAGCCAAGGGCACACCACACAGGAAGTCTGCATGGGTGGCAGCACCCAGACCAGACAGGCATGTGGGCATCTCAGTAGGTGCAGGGTGAAGGGGCAAGCGCAGGAGAGCAGTGAACTTGGGGATTATGATATGGTCAGATGCCAGCCAACGATCAGCCTTCCCCTGCGCTCTCACCCCGTTTTACGGAAGCACTGACTGAGAAGTGACAGCAAGGAGGGAGAGAGGAGAACTGGCTGGATGGATTACGTTCTTCTTGAGAAAGGAAAGAACTGAGAAAATAAGGTGACTCCTTCGCACACCTGAGTAGTGGCTTAGAAGGGTTGTACCTCCCTACTGATCAAGGTCTACCATAATTTAACGGATCTCCTACTTTTAGAAGGTTTTTTTGCTCCCAGTAGGTCATTATCATAAGTCATGCATAACCAAGCATCCCCATTCGTTCTCTCCACTGTGGGCCTTGCTGAGTTTGTCAACCTGGTTCAACCTATTTTTTGTTCTTTCTATGCTAACAAAACTACTCTTTCGAAGGTAACCAGTGAACTAGGTCTTGCCAAACACAATGAACTCACCATAATCTCTCTATGTCACGTCACTTCCCTATTTGACATTGATACGTATTCTTCTGAAATTCTCACCTCTCTTGAGTTGCTTAATATAATTCTTTTATTTCCTCTACTTCTCTGACTTCTCTTTCTTAGTTTGCTTCTGCAGCTCCAACTCCTCCAAAACCCATTTAAATGTTGATTTTTTTTTTTCAGATTATCATTCCCCTCGGTTCCCTCTCCTCCGTTGCCACGTGTTTCAAGTTGATTCTTGGTCAGTGTAACATATTTAACTATCTCCTAAATATGATACCTCCTAGATCTTCATCTTCTATATAAAATTTTTACTAGATTGCCTCATTCGTGGCATCTTCTTATGGATCTTAATTCACCCATCCATCCATTCATTCATTTATTGATTTAATATTTATTGAGTGCCAGATATTGGTCTGGGCATTTGTGATATAGTAATAACAACAACAAAAAAAGCCAAAAAAAATCTGTGCTCTGAGACATTACACTCTAGTTTGAAGTGATGGACAGTAAACAAACAACAGAGGGAAAAGGGCATTTTTTCAGTTAACTGCTCTAAAATCAGGCTATTTTCTTCTCCGTACCTATGATTCTTCCTTCAACTACCATAGCCAAGAATGTTATGATTATCCATCAGCTTTTTCACATTAGAATCATCAGAATCAACCTCAACTCCTCTTCTACTTTGCTTTGGGAAGCAACAGAGCCTAGTGGTTAGGAGTCTGGGCTATCCCATCCCACAGATCATGGTTCAAATTTTGTCACTTAAAATAGCTACATGACTTTGGTCAAGTTACTTAACCTCTCTAAACTTGTATCAAGAAATCCTACCTCAGGACCACCCTGGTGGCGCAGTGGTTAAGAATCCACCTGCCAATGCAGGGGACACGGGTTCGAGCTCTGGTCAGGGAAGATCCCACATGCCACGGAGCAGCTAAGCCCGTGCACCACAACTACTGAGCCTGCGCTCTAGAGCCCGCGAGCCACAACTACTGAGCCCATGCGCCACAACTACTGAGCCTGTACTCTAGAGCCCACGAGCCACAACTACTGAAGCCCACGCACCCAGAGCCCATGCTCCGCAACAAGAGAAGCCACCGCAATGAGAAGCCCGTGCACCGCAACAAAGAGTAGCCCCCGCTCGCTGCAACTAGAGAAAGCCCGCGCACGGCAACAAAGACCCAACGCAGCCAAAAATTAATTTATTTATTAATTAAAAAAAAATCCTACCTCACAAGACTAAGTGTGAGTGAAATAATATACAGTCATTTTCCCTGCCTTATATTTGGTACTCACTAAATGGTAGCTATTCTTTTATTATTATTAATCCAGTTGGCAATTAAATCTTGCAGATTCTATTTTCTAAAACTTCACTGGCTAAAATGGTAGCCACCAATGCATGTGGTCATTGATCCCCTCAAATGTGGTTAGTCAAAACTGAGAGGTGCTGTACATGTAAAATACACACTGGATACCAAAAACAGTACCTAAAAAGAACGTAAAATATCTCACAGATAATTTTATATTGATGGCCTGTTAAGATAATACTTTTGATCTGTTGGGTTAAACAAAATATACTATTTAAATTAATTTCACATGTTTTGTCTTACCTGTTTAATACAGCTACTAGAAAATTTAGGCTTACCTATGTGGCTCTCATTATAAATATTTCTAATGAAAGTGCTGTTGGAAACATTTCCCAGTATCGTTCCTCTGCTCTGCACGTCATGATGATTATCATCTATGCTGTCTTAGCTCAGTACTATCCTACTGGCCTCTGTCTGTGATTCTTCGAAATCCATCCTCTACACAGTTGCCTGATTGATACTTCTAAAATGTTAGAAAAGCTTTTTCTGCTCCCTGGAGGATAAATCCAGGCTCCTTGTCTTGGCAAACAGAACTCTCTGTGATCATGCGTTTTTACTTCTCTGGACCGTCCTTGCTTTTTTTTTTTTTTTTTTTTTTTTACATCTTTATTGGAGTATAATTGCTTTACAATGGTGTGTTAGTTTCTGCTGTATAACAAAGTGAATCAGTTATACATATACATATGTTCCCATATCTCTTCCCTCTTGCGTCTCCCTCCCTCCCACCCTCCCTATCCCACCCCTCTAGGTGGTCACAAAGCACCGAGCTGATCTCCCTGTGCTATGCGGCTGCTTCCCACTAGCTATCTACCTTATGTTTGGTAGTGTATATATGTCCATGCCACTCTCTCACTTTGTCACAGCTTACCCTTCCCCCTCCCCATATCCTCAAGTCCATTCTCTAGTAGGTCTGCGTCTTTATTCCTGCTTTACCCCTAGGTTCTTCATGACATTTTTTTCCTTAAATTCCATATATATGTGTTAGCATACAGTATTTGTCTTTCTCTTTCTGACTTACTTCACTCTGTATGACAAACTCTATGTCTATCCACCTCATTACAAATAGCTCGATTTCGTTTCTTTTTATGACTGAGTAATATTCCATTGTATATATGTGCCACATCTTCTTTATCCATTCATCTGATGATGGACACTTAGGTTGTTTCCATCTCCGGGCTATTGTAAATAGAGCTGCAATGGACATTGGGGTGCATGTGTCTTTTTGAATTATGGTTTTCTCAGGGTATATGCCCAGGAGTGGGATTGCTGGGTCATATGGTAGTCCTTGAATTCTTTCTCACAGTTTCCACAGAATGTGGCTGCTCGAAGTTGTTCATGCTTCTTTGCTATTGTACATGGTTTCCCTCTACCTGAAAGGAACTCTCTCATTCTGTCTACCCAAAGAATTCCTCCTTTATCCTTAAAAAACTACCTTGTTGCCGTGTGAAGTTTCCCCACAACTCCTTTTAGTTTTGTTTATACAACCAGGCTTTCACTTACATTCTTCATTGTTCTTCTCCATTACTTATTCTCTCTCTTTTGGGGCTTTGAGTTTCTTAAAAACTGGGATTGTAATTTATTACTGTCTATATTCACCATACATATCAGAGTATTTGTAACATTAAGTAAGCAAAAATATTTAAAGGAAGGAAGGATAAATTGAAGGCTTATATAAAAACATAATAAACAAGCAAACAAGCCATAAAAACAATATAAACTAAGTATTTGGTACTGTCCATC
Source organism: Globicephala melas (assembly GCF_963455315.2). NCBI lineage: Eukaryota > Metazoa > Chordata > Mammalia > Artiodactyla > Delphinidae > Globicephala > Globicephala melas. The sequence continues at coordinate 23,802,245 of NC_083333.1, forward strand.
TTGAATTTGAAAAAATACTCATGTCTAACACACACCAGTTGCCTAAGTAAATATAACGTAACATCTATTTCTAAATATGGTAGTTGCATTTTGCATCAGAAGTACTGTTGGGATCCACAGCCGATTCTGATTTTTCCATTTGCTACTTCAGCCAATGGGAGCAATTGGAAATAATACACGCACCTCTTGAAACAGTCAATTCTTTAATAGAAACTCTAGAACTTGATCAGTTCACTCTTTGATATAAGACTATCTTCTCTAATTTAAACAAAACAAAACCTGTGGTTAGTTATCCTTATTGGAAGTTCTGTTCTTACATTATTTCTACCATGAAACTCACATGAGCAATTCTGAGAATAAGGCCCATAGTGCACTCTTTGAAAGTTTGCAAGCCTCTGTTTCCTAGGTATTGTCTCCATAGACTGTCCCTTATCTGACAGAAAGCTGGCCTGGGAATTGACCTTCCCCACTGGGAGAACCCTAAAACCACCACCAGGGGCTAACGATTTCTGAACCAGACAAAAAACAACTGGGAGACGTGAGCACAGATTTCTGTGCTGTCATCTCATTCCTGGTGATTTATTCACTGGAAGGCACTGTTTGTTTTCCAAGGTGGAGCCGTTAAGGAAGGTCTACACTCATCTTTGCAATTTCTTAACAACCTAAAAACAGATATAGTAGTGTACTGACCTAATTTTCCAGGCAAGGGTTACCCAATAGGTCAGTGGGCTAATTCCAGATTTTGATGTAGTATGAAAAAGTATGGTCATTGGATCAAGAAGTCGGCTGGGGGCGAAAGTTGCCCTTTAAGGGTAACATAGGTGACAGATGACATCACCATTGGCCCTGGGCTTGCTTGCCTTTGGGGACTAAAGTTTCATAAATTATCACAAACTAATGTTTGTGCAGCATGGGCTGTGTAGAGGCAAAAAGATATGATGCACTTTGTAGGAATTACTTGTACTAGGAAAGAATTTACCAAAAAAAAAAGAAGATACTTCAGTTTAAATGAGTCTAAAATCTTCGTATAGATGCATTCCATTTTAAAATTCACTATTGCGATATACCAAGGTGCTGTTTTTGTAACATACCTTTTTATTATTTGCATCACTATTGGTAAGCAAATATTGTGTTAACAGAACAGAAAAATATATTTTTCATGTACAGTTACGAATTTCACATTTAAACTTGTCATTAAAAATTCTTCATAGGGCTTCCCTGGTGGCGCAGTGGTTGAGAGTCCACCTGCCAATGCAGGCGACGCGCGGGTTCATGCCCCGGTCTGGGAAGATCCCACATGCCGCGGAGCGGCTGGGCCCGTGAGCCATGGCCGCTGAGCCTGTGCGTCGGGAGCCTGTGCTCCGCAATGGGAGGGGCCACAACAGTGAGAGGCCCGCATACAGCAAAAAAAAAAAATTCTTTATAAACATAACTTAATGGACTGGTTACAACAGGCATCAACAAACTGTTTCTCTGAAGAGCCAGATAACAAATATTTAACGCTCTGTAGGCCACGCAGTCTCTGTAGCAATCTCTCAACTCTGCCCTTGCATCGTGAAAGCAACCAGTAAAACTTTATTGACAAAAGCAGGAAAAATAATAAGCAGTGGGCTGCTCTCAGCCCACCGCCAGTTTGTCGACCCCTAAGCTATAGTATAATACAGTATAGTATCTCAGAGAGATACCTTAATTTACTCAACCATTCTCTTATTGCTGGGCATTTAGATTATTCCAAAAATGTCCTATTCTAATACAAAATTTTAAATAAACGGCTCTGCAATTAAAACTTTGTCTGCACTCCCAAAATTGCCCTTAGAATAGATTCCTAGAAGTAGAATTTCTAGGTCAAAAGCTATAAATATTTGTAAAGCTTCCTATTCTTTTGCCCCTTGAGAGGAGTGTAAATTGGTGGGTCGTTTCTGGAAAACAGAACTGATGCCTCCCCAAGGTCTTACTGGTTCTAAGTATGATCATTTGTAAAGGAGAACAAAGAAAGGATTTTATGTTAAGAAAAAGGCGTCTCAGTGTATTCGTTTTGTGTGTTTGCAACTGTATACAATTTGTATGTTACACAAATTTAATTTTTTCCAAGTTTATTATCTGTTTGTATGTCTTCTCTTTATGTTTTCATTTATATATATTGGACTTTTTTTTCTTTTCTTTACTTTCCCTTTTTTTTTTCCTTTACCATTTTGTCTTCTCCTCTCCAATTTTATTTCCGGTATCCGTATTTTGGTAGTGAAAAATCTAAGACCACAGGTTTTTGAATCACACTGCCCAGGTCCGTACTCTGGTTCTGCCACTTCCTAGCCCTGTGACCTAACTTTAACTTCCCATATTTCTCAACTTCCATATTTCTGAAATGGAGTCAGTAAGAGTTTCTACATCATCTGTGGCTTTGAGAAAATTATGTAAAGCGCTTCACACATTGCCTTACACACAATAAATGTTCAATAAATAGCACCTATGACAATGACAGTGAAGGCACAATTTCTTCATTACTTAAACGTTCATTATCCGTCTGGTGATCAAATATATCGTTACTTCTATTTTCCTTTAACTTTATTTTGATTTAATTAAAAACTCCCCGGATGCTGTTTTGGTGTAAAGTATGAAGACAGGCTTAAACTGATTTATTTTCCAAATAGCTGGCCAATTACTGCAGTATTTTTTACTGAATAGTACATTCCTTCCTCACTAGTTTGTGCTGTGACCTTTATCAAATATTTTGCTTTTACACATTTTAGGATCTGCCTCTAGTGTCTTAAATTTATCTGCTGGTTCACTCTGACCTCTTCATCACTGATTTAATTATTGCAGCTTTATAACACCCAGTGATACTTGCATTACTCTAGTTTCCTATTTTTCCCCAGAATAAATTTATTCTCCTAGTTGTATTTTATAGTCATGTTTTCAGTTTCCAAAAAGAATTGCTGTCACTTGAATTTGGATCAGAAGTAAAAGACACTTGCCAAAAAAATTGAGAATTGACATCACTATAATAAGCATTCTTCCCATCCTGGAACATAATGTGTATCCTCATTTATTCAACTCTTCTTTTATGTTTTTCGATGGAATTTTACCATTTCCCATATCATGCGAAAATAGATAACACTTACTGACATTTAATTCTGTGCGAGGGATTTCTCTAAGGACTTTGCGTGTATGAATACGTTTAACTCCTAAAACTGTAAGAGAAAGGTTTTTCATTATCCCCACTCGACAAAGGTAAAACTGAGGAACATAGAGATTAGGCCATTCGTCCCTGATTACCCTAGGCCCAAAGTTAGAACCAGAGTCTGCTTCCAAAAGCCCATGTTTTTAATTACTGTGATATACTCATCATATACTTTAGATGTTAAGACAATTCTTAAATGTATCATATCACTGTGGCTGTGGGAATGACATAGTTTTTTCCCCAAATTATTTTTTTTTATTTATTTATTTTATTTTTGGCTGTGTTGGGTCTTTGTTGCTGCACGCAGGCTTTCTCTAGTTGTGACGAGTGGGGGCTACTCTTCGCTGCGGTGCGCAGGCTTCTCACTGCAGTGGCTTCTCTTGTTGCGGAGCACCGGCTCTAGGCATGCGGGCTTCAGTAGTTGTGGCTCTCAGGCTCAGTAGTTGTGGCGCACGGGCTTAGTTGCTCCGCGGCATGTGGGATCTTACCGGACCAGGGCTCGAACCCATGTCCCCTGCATTGGCAGACAGATTCTTAACCACTGCGCCACCAGGGAAGTCCTCCCCAGATATATTTTTTTTAATTGGTAACTGCTAACAGAGAGAGGAAAAATAATTGTCTTTATTGTTGATGAACTCATAATTTGTACATAAAAATCTACTTTGAGCGTTTACAAAAAAGAAAAAAAATTGGGTACAAATGATATTTCAAGAAGAAAAAACCTAAAATTGACATGTTTCCACTAACAAACGTAGTTTTGTTGTTGCATATTTTTCTTGAAGACCAATTTGAATGTTGCAGCACAATACCTTGGTTTAGCTTGAGGAAAGAAACTCTTCAGAACAGAGTTGGAAAAATATGACCAGTGATAACTCTATGTCATGGAAAGGTCCATGGACACCCAGAAGAGGAAATCTACAATTTCCTGCATGTTAGCAGTCTCTGCTGCAGTTTCCTTAAGGTTTTCTGCTCTGTTACCTACAAGAAGAAATTGACACGTATTTAACTATATCTATTAGAGTTCTTCCTTCCCTCAATACCTTGTTGTCTCTGCTGAATGTTATGATACGTTTGTGCCACTTTATAGACAAAATGTGCAGCTGTGTACACACACACACATAACATACACACATATACATACACACACACATATACACACATATGTACACACAAACACAGCAACGCCAAAGTGAGGGAGTGTCATCAACTGTTGTCAATCAGATAATAGGTTATTCAGAACAATTACAAATCATCCACTTGAGAGTAATCATGCTAGAAAATTTCCTGACAGTTTGCTATTGCTATGCTAATGTCACTGTCAGGGGAGGGAGATCATTTCTCACTTGAGATTCGAGCTCCGCAGGATATAAATCCCTATACAACCAAAGAAGCCATAAGAACACGTTTTCCAAAACGCAAGATAATCCCTTGACCCATCCGTCTCACAGATGGGGCAACAGTTCTCTCTCCCTTCCCGGGGGCTACTCTTACAGGCTAAGAGTAAAGTAGATGATGTGATATCCAGGAGCTAACGTGAGAAAGATCCGAGGTGGGCGTATCTGATCAATCACCTTCCTTGGACCCCAGAAGCTTCACGTGTGAGTGCTTTGTGAATGAGTGCAGCAGACAGAGCAACTGGTGGTTGCTACTTGCTGTTTTTGCTTCTGCTCTCCCCGCTCTTTATTATTAGTATGAACTATTGCTGTTGACACCACTGTTATTTTCAGCGCATCCCGCCTGACCGCCCTGTAAACTGGTTACCTTCCCCTTTACATCTGGCACCTTCCTCCCCTGCTTCCTTGATAGGATTCCGTATCTTCTAAGAAACTCTTATTTTTCTAGTGTTGCTTGTCCCTCCCTGCTAGAATGTAATCCTTCACAGAGTAGGATGTTGCATCTGTTTTCGGGGTGGTACCCACAGAGCCTAAAAGAGCCTGGGACACATAGTAGGTGCTCAATAAATAGATGTTGGATGGATACCAGACGTTGCTGGTACGTAGAGGGCTAATTACCTCTGTCTTTGAAGGTTTTTCTAAGCAGAGGGACCTGTTGCTTAAATAGTATTTTGATGCATTTATTGACCCAAAAATATTTTTTATCTGGGCCTTCCATGTACCAGGCACTCTGTTAGGCTCTCTGAAAGATTTAGAGAAAGATTAAGCCATAGGTCTTATCATTGAGATTCTTCTAGTTTATGAGGAAAGAGAAACCTGTACAAATAGGATTATATTACACTATGGTGGGTTTTACAAAAAAAAAAAAAAATACCTTAGGAACAAGTAGCTGGTGTATGATTGATTTGCAGCTGTTTTATAGAGGCAGTCCTTCCGGAAGAGATGATGAGTAAACCAAGCATAGAGAGATGGATAAGAGCTTTCTAGGATTGTAAAATGGCACAGGACGTTGTGAGATTTGCACGTGAGATCTGGATGTGGAGGTGTGGGGAAACATAGTCTGTTATTGTCATGAAGCTGGGGCTCTAGAAAGTCCCCCCACGTCAACTTGAAAGTCATCATGAGGCTCAGAGGCCGCTCAGAGTGGGCCACAGGCTCCCTACAAGCTGCACCTGGTCCCTAGCCTGGGTTGGCAAAAGGGATGTGAATCTCCAGAGGAGCTGATGCTGGGGTGATAAGATGCACTCGTGTTTTTCTCTAAGCTTCCATCTCACGTGAGTTTCTCCTCACATATTTGGTGATCATGTGGTTTGGCCGAAGGGAAGAGAGTTTATGAACACCGCGTCAGCAGAATATTGGCGTCAGAATTTCACAGTTATCTGGGTCCTAAGGGACTGACTGGGCTGGACCTCAGACCAAGATTCTGATAAAAAGAGATAACGGCGGTGGGCGGGGGTGGGGGGTGTCAAAGCAGGAACCGTGCTTCGTTTAGCCTGCGTCAGAGGTAACCAGAGAAATTTAAAGAAGGAGCTAACGCAAGAAGTTTTGAGCCTGCAAATAGGTAATTCAAAACTTTAAACTCCGATAATTTGTAATAATAATAAAGAAGGTTTTTTCCCCTACCTATCGTATTAAGTAAGTGTTGTCAGCTTTGGTCTAGATGCTTCTGTCGTAAGTACACTGTTTACAATATTGTCTTTAAAATGTGTATCGAGGGGTATTTATGATCACTCATTGTACAGTAATTTATTTAATGTGGAGCTCTATTGCAATTAAAATCATTCTGGATTTTACACGGGAGGAACCTGAGGCTTAGAGAGAGGAAGAGATTTATTCGGGTGACACAATTGGTCCAGGTTTGGGGTGGGGACAAGTCTCCTGACTTCTAATTCAGTTTTCCTCCTAGAATATCTATGAGTCAGGTTCAGATTTTGATCTTGTTCTTGTGGAGAGGGTATGGATTTTCCAGTGAGATGTATGGGAGCTTGAATTCCAGGTCTAGTGCTTCTTATATGTGTGACTTTAGATCAGTTAACGTTATTGTTAAAAATTTCATTTAATTTTATTTTTATTGAAGTATAGTTGATTTACAATGTTCTGTTAATTTCTGCTGTACATCGAAGTGATTCAGTTATATATACGCACATACACATTCTTTCTTAAACAGTCTTTTCCATTGTGGTTTATCCCAGGCGATTGAATGTAGTTCCCTGTGCTCTGCAGTAGGGGCTTGTTGTTCATCCGTCCTGTATATAATAGCTTACATCTGCTAACCCCAAGCCTCCCACTCCATCCCTCCCCTTTGGCAACCGCAAGTCTGTTCTTCGATCAGTTACCTTTAAATTTCTGAGCCTCAGTTTTCTCATCTGTGAAATGTGGCCAGTGAGATAAAAGAGATCATATTCGTAAGGTCGCCAGCCCAGGGCCTTCCCCAGGCTGGGCAGTAAGTAAATAAGAACTGATGCTGTCAGCACCTCAAATCACCGGTTGGGTTTTACTCTGAGAAGTAGCCTGGTACAGCAGAGCTGCATTTTGGGTTCTAGGACCACAAGTGGGAACTCTCTAAGTAAATTTCAGCTGAATTTCTTACTCTGTGGTTTTGACATTCATGTTCCCTTGTGATCGTGAATGGCATAGAAGACAGTAGTTTTTTTCCAAAAACTAGTGAATTCCCCCTCCCCCTGTTGTAGATCCTCAAAGAATAATAACATGGACTGAACTTTACGATCAGTAAGAGAGTAAGATACACCTTTGAAATCGTCACAAATCAAAATCACAAGGAGATGTGACTTCACACTTGTTAGGATGGCTGTTATCAAAAACCAAAAAATAACAAGGTTTGGCAAGGATGTGGTGAGGATGTGAAGGATACAGGAGCCCTTGTGCACTGTTGATGGGAATGCAAATTGGTGCAGCCCCTATAAAAATCGGTATAGACATCAGCAATCCCCACTTCCGGGTATTTTGCGCAAAGGAACTGACATCAGAATCTCAGAGAGGTATCTGTCCTCTCCTGGAGTTTTTAATCTCTCAGTCTCATCCACACTGAGCCTCCATCCGCTATCCATCACAGTTCTTGTTTCCCTCCCCCAGCTGGTTGCCGCAGAGGTTTCTGCTCTGGAAAGTCGTGATTCTCTGTATTCGCCTGTCCTGTCTCCAAGTCTGGGAACAGCGATTTGCCTTGTGACCTCAGTTCTTTGAAGCATCTCAGAAGAGTTGTCGATTTTCAGCCTGTTCAGTTTTTCACTTCTTGTCAGGAGGCTGTGACAACTTGCAACCTTCTCACATGCCAGACCAGAACATTCTTTCTTTTAAATTAAAAATTTCACTATGTTTTATTTTTTTTTATTTTTTTTATTAGTATTTTTTTTGCGGTACGCGGGCCTCTCACTGTCGTGGTCTCTCCCGTTGTGGAGCACAGGCTCCGGACGCGCAGGCTCAGCGGCCATGGCTCACAGGCCCAGCCGCTCCGCGGCATGTGGGATCCTCCCGGACTGGGGCACGAACCCGCGTCCCCTGCATCGGCAGGCGGACTCTCAACCACTGCGCCTCCAGGGAAGTCCTAAAAATTTCACTATGTTTTAAAATGAGAGATACATCCTTCGAGAAATAAAGGATGATGACATACAGTATACGTCTAATGATATTTTAAAACGACTGGACTTTGGAACTCATTCCCTGATTCTAATTATTTCCATAATTATCATCCAGTAAAGAAATTAATTAATCCTGCCATTCGAGCTAAGTTCCTACGTACGTTCACGCAGAGTACATATTTAGAATGGTCAGCTCCTAAAGACAATGACTAAAAACCCAGAGGAAAAATGTATTTGGAAAATAAGAGAGAGAGAATTTCTTACGTCAACAGAAAACGGAGCCTGAATATTTCACCTGAAAACCCCAAACCAAATCCAAATCTTTCTCAATTGACAACCTACATTGATTTGAATGAAAGTTCCAATTCTATGTCATCGAGAGACCCTTTAGTAAATTTCTGCTCATGTATCAACCCATGAACGTGGAGTGCTCACAATATTACATTTGAGTCTCCCCCAATTGCAGATGCGTTTTGTAAGAAGGATTAAAAGGAAATGAATGGAATAGCATTTAAAGAATCAGAGGATAACACACCCACCCAAGTGAGTGAGGTCCGCGTGGAGCTTTCGTTCAATCGTTTTGGTAAATTTACCATTAGTAGCCTCCAGGTGATGGGGTCTGTGATTCCTCCGAAGGCTCTCAGATGGTAATATCTTTTGTTCTGATATTTTCATCCTAATATTGCAGACAACCAACTATTGTGCTGATAATGGACAGAGCTCAGGTAGTTCACCTTTCTTCAACCTCTGAAAGTGTTTCTTACTTTGCAAAAGACCTTGGAGAGTCCTGGCTCTCTCTCAGCCAGTGAGACTCGCTGACCTGAGGCAAATAGTTGACACCTTTTCCTGACGTGCACTACAGCAGTCGGGAAGCAGTGCCTCTGTCAGGTGTTGCCTTTACCTGGCCGGAAGCGTATTGCCTCAGCTATTAGGACATTCCTTGATGCGTTCTAAGTTTTTACTGCCAGAATTGCCAGGCCACGCGTGCACAGAATCTAAATAAACCCTTTTTATATCACGCTGACCGCCTTTTGGCAGTACTATAGCCTTGACTTAGAATTCAGCGATTAAATCTCCTTTTGCAATTGGAGAAGTTTTGAACTGTGGCTCCATAATACCCCTGCATCCAATGTTGTCAAAGGCTAAACACTCCGTGATTACTTAACACTCAGCGGTTATTTACTCAAGGTGTAAAGACAGTTTCATGTTGGGCTTTTTGTTCCTCCTTTTCAGCTGTGTCTCTAGAATCTTATTTCTGCTTTGGAGGCAGACCTCTTGTTGTGGACGCTCACATTCCTGGGGTGGGGATTTGAAACTGGGTCTGTGGACTTTTGCCTCTTATCATGAACCCTCTGACCTCTGCTGCAGTTTTTCTTTCCTGAGAATTCCTGCAAAAATGGGAATGACTGACTTTGAAAACTAGCCTATCCAATTAAATTATCTGAATCCTACCACAAATCATGGCTACAATGGGAAACGTTACTGAAGATATACCAGCCTAGGGCTTCCCCGGTGGTGCAGTGGTTGGGAATCTGCCTGCCGATGCAGGGGACACGGGTTCGAGCCCTGGTCCGGGAAGATCCCATGTGCCGCAGAGCAACTAAGCCCATGTGCCACAACTACTGAGCCCACGTGCCACAACTACTGAAGCCCGCATTCCTAGAGCCCGTGCTCCGCAACAAGAGAAGCCACCGCAATGAGGAGCCCGCGCACCGCAACGAAGAGTAGCCCCTGCTCGCCGCAACCAGAGAAAGCCTGCGCGCAGCAACAAAGACCCAATGCAGCCAAAAATAAATAAATAAAATAAATAAACATATATATACATGAAGAAAGATATACCAGCCTAGTTGCTAAAGAGAATTTAGTTATTTAATTTTTAAAAATTCTCGGAAGCTATCTACTCACCATGACAACCATTGACTTCAGTGTCATTCTGTGTTTCTGTTTTGCGTCCCAAGACCAACTTCACATGTCTTCACAGCTGAATATGGTTGCTATTAATGTTGAATATGGTTGATAAAGAATAAAGGTCATTTTTAACATCTAGAAGACGTGGATTCCCTTATAGCAGTGCCCCCAAGACAAGGTTGGAAGCTGCACTTCGGTGTCAAGGGCATCATTGGGAACTGAGGGCAGACCAGAAAGGGCAATCAAGGGCGAGCACGTTTGCTTTTAGCAAACGGGAAGCCTGCAGCCCTCCCTTCATAGTACAGCACAGAGCCAATGAGATCAGACGGAGGGAGTAATTCAGATCTCGCGGTGCCTGCCTCCTTTCTGATAAAGGATAGTTGCAAAATAACGTACGCCATGTTTTTTCCTAGAGACGAGAGATTCATTCACATGAAGGACAACCAAAGGTGATTTATTTATTCATTTGTATATGTACTTAAAAAGCCAGTACGGACTGCCCCATTTCTCAGTCACTGCGAAGCGTTAGAGAGACTGAAAAATGGGTGGTGGATGCCACAGGGATGGAGACAGGGCCTTGAGCAGTTCACAGCATGATGGGGAAGAGAGCTGTGCTTATAAATAATCATGCTTGGTAGTTACCAGCGGGACAGGAGAGCCCTGAATAGTGTGCTAAGGAAGGACACATTTTGCCTGGGAAGAAGGAAGGGAGGATTCGTTGAGGACGTATGGACCTCCTGTAAGTCAATGGTGTAGTATAGTAGATCTAGCAGTTCTAGACTTTAAAGTTTCTCAGTTAGACAAATACATGAATCCGTCTTCACAATACAGATGTGTTCTGTCCCCTGCGAATGGCCCTTGGATTGAGTCGGGAGTGGGATGGAGCAGCTAAGGCTTGATCGTGTAGAAACGGAGCAGTAGGTGGTGTGGAGCTGATGAGCTTCCATCTTCACGGGGCCCACGAGTTCTGGTCTCCGCTGGTCTAAGTTAATTCCGTGCTGTAACAGAGAGCAAGAAGCACCAAAAGCTTGCCCTTCGGAAATGGCCCCAGTTGAACCAACTTTCCTTTGCATCCAAGACTCCCTCTTCTTGTTATAAATGTTTCTTGTGAGGCTAAGGTGTGGATATTCCCACCGCACTGGCCACTGTCCGCTGTATGCCTGTGCGCGCACGTGTGTGTGTGTGTGTGTGTTACAGTTCTATCTAGACCTCAGCCAAGAGTTTGGGAAATTTAGAAGGGGGAACTGGGCAAGGGGGACGAGAAAGACAAGATGGAAAAGTTAATTTGAAAAGGGAGAAAGAGGACAGTTCTTCCAGTGGCGCAGATTCTGCTTCCTTGTTCATCAACTCTCTTTCTCCCTCTCCACTTTTTTATTGCTCCTGATGATTCGTGGAACCCATCCTCCTGGAATGCCATGGGTCAAAGTACTGTAAAGAAGTAGAAAACAAACCTGAAAGGCACCTGGAGTGAAACCAGATTCCGTCTGCCCAATGGTAGTAAATTCTGCCTTTGCTTTTCTGGCATTCCACTTGGAAGATCTCAAGTAATAGATTATATAGACAGAGTTTGCAAAAAAATAATAATTTCTAAGTGGCTCTTATGTGCTTTAATGAGTTAATATATGAGAGTCCTTTGTATTTTTAAAATAGCCTTGATGTATGGATTGCAAAATATTATAAGTAATAGCTAGTGATAGAAATGCTATCACATCTTACTGAACTCAGATAATTACCTTGACTTGTAAATGTTAAATGTGTTTCTGACCTTCAAGGTGATAAGTTACTCTTTTTTAACTGTTAGGATAATTGAGGTTGCTAAGTCTTTAGGGTTTTTTATAACAGTGACTGTTATTTTTGTTTAATGTTGGAGAACGATGCAAATAGGGTTTTCTACGGCAGTCTACCTATGAGTCTTCATGTGCTTCTCAATAAACAGAAATAGAGTCACAGATGTAGAAAACAAACTTATGGTTACTGGGGGGAAGGGGTGCGGAGGGATAAATTGGGAGATTGGGATTAACATATACCCACTACTATATATAACATAGATAATTAATAAGGACCTACTGTATAGCACAGGGAGCTCTACTCAATACTCTGTAATGACCTACATGGGAAAAGAATCTAAAAAACAGTAGATATCTCTATATGTATAACTGATCCACTTTGCTGTACAGCAGAAACTAACACATCCTTTTAAATCAGCTATACTCCCAATAAAAATGTTTAAAGAACATATGCTTTTCAATAAAGGCAGTTCATTAAAAGGATAATCACATTTTGTTTATTCAGAAATAAACTCATAAATCAGAAACATATTCTGCTGGACCATGTATCCTGATTTTATTTTCCACAAAATGTGGTCATTTTACCCATGATTACAATAACATAAGTGGCATAGCTTGGAAAATATACTGTTAAAGGAAACATTCTAGTGAGATTTAAAATGTGGAATGCATACTGTCTGAATGGAAGTGAACCTTTGGGGGAGGTACCAAAAAGGACCTGAAACCTTAAAACGCAGTCAAGGAATGAATGAAGTGGGGTAACTCCTTCGGTAGATTTTGAAGTGAGGGTGATCATATTCTTTCCAGCTTTACAATTCTTTGTCTTTACGGAGATCTCGTCAAGTTCTTGAATTTCAACTTGCTCGTTGTAATGTCCAGTGAAAATCCCATTAATGTCAAATCCCACAGAAATAGCTTGTGACTTTCTCTTTCCACCAACCCAGTGTGGTTTGAGTGTTCAGAACATCCAGGAACTTCCAGATCGGTATCAGTTTCGAGGGCTTAAAGTAATTTCAGGAAATAAGTGGAGTGCCCATCTGACGTCCAGTAAGTATGCCTGGTTCCAGAGAGCTAGCTGTTTTCTCACGATGACCTTGAAAATCGCTTCTGTGATCAAGTAAGACCTCTTCTAACACTCAGAGGAAAAGAAATACTTTTCATGAAATGATGAGAATTCAAGGAAGAAAAGTGACTAGGACAACACATTGGTCCACTCACGGTGAAGATGAGACCTGGAAAAACTTTGGCGTTTGCGACTTCCTGTTTACTTTCAAGATGATTGCAATATCCAGGGCAATTAACATCCAGTCGATAGCTGGGCTCTGCCAACGTGCATTTTTCTCCCTGCAGAATACCTGCAAGAAATCAGTTTTCATTCAAGAGGAGATTTCTCATTTAGATTAAAGAGACTAACAGGTTCACTTAGAACCCCCTCAAGAACTATAGGCAAAGCTTATGTACTAGCAAAGGTCATGATGAAGCGACCCTGGGCTCCTTACTGGCTGTGTGACATTGAGGTCAACTTCAAGGTTCCTAGTTTTATTTGTAAAACGGGAGCGATAATTTTACGTTGACTCATGAGGTTGTAAGGATTAAGTAAGAGAACATACTTCAGGCTCTTAACATACTGCCAGACCTTTAGCAAATGCTGTGCAGGAGGTGACTGCTGTTAGTAACTCAAGATGGTTGTTTCTGAGTGGATTTTTCCCCCTGCAGCGATTCTCTTTCAGCTGGAAGGTAGTAATGGATTTTTATCTATTTTGGGGGGAAATAAGGACATACAGAGCAAACCTACTTTTTTTTCCTTTGTTATGATATAAGCTTTCCCTCGGGAAATACCTAGAACAAGAGCAGTTTAGATATAGTTTGAGAGGGTTCCTCGTTTTCAAATGGTTACCTAACTAAAGACCAAAAGAACCATGACAAGATGTGTTATTGTTTTCCTGGATTTACTAGGCTTAATGGTGAATTCTCATGGCCAGAACTGCATCATTAGCATAGAATTAGCATATTGTTGGAATTAGCTCTGAAGAGGAGAACTCTGCTCCCTAGAACGTGGGTACCCTGCCTTACCAATAGAATAGATAAAGATGACAGTTTCTGTACTCTACAGTTTAAAGGGATTTTATTTGATTCATTTTAGATGCCCAAGGAGGCTGGCTTGAAGTAAAGACGTACTGATTTCTTCTACACACAGAGCAGGTACTGCCTTTTGGAAGTTGGTTGGATGACAATTACTATTACGTATTTTTTAACCCCCCTGTAGCACATGGATGACACTGTTGTCTCTTGGGGAATTTCAGCCTGTCGGCACCGTCACCTTGCTGCCTGTGGTACTTCTTCAGAAATTCTCGGGTTTCACTGAGCTTATGATTTTCCATCTGGTTGTTTTGGAACAACTTTCCTTTGTCCACTGACCAACCCAACAAGTAGTAAATGGTCAGGAACAAAAGTATCCAGGATCCGGGTGCCAGAATGGGTGTGTTTCTCTGACAGAGCTCTGCTTCTTCCATCGCTCATCATCCCATCCCAAGTTGGGACAGACTAAGGGAGCAGGTCCCTGTGTAGATTATTCTCTACTTAAAACCATTTGTACTCAAACCCAAATCATATCTAACTCACTGCATTAAGAGACCATACTATTTGCTGCAGAGAAAAATTCCATGCCTGAATTACAGTGTATAGATTTATAGCTCTGTTTCCAGAGACAGGATTGATCAGCATGTCACAGGTCAGCAATACTACGGAATGTCAGAGCCACATGTTACGCCTTTCAGGTGAAATAATTTGACTTGTTTTATTCAAATCCATTACATTAAAAACCATAGGATAATTGGGTTGCATGTTGAAAAGAGAGCAAGAGAGAAGGAGGGGACTAAACTCCCAGCTTAATCTCATAGAATAATAAATTACAAATAAATTACCAGAACGTAGCAAAGACTGATCCAAGGATTATGGAATTTCTAGGCTGGAAGGGATGTTAGGCTTGACTTTAGCTGTCCTAATTTTAAAGGTGAAAAACTGAGAGGAAGGAAAGTTAAATGACAGCTCAAGGTCACAGGTTAGGAAGTGGCAAAGTTGGGACCGCAAGCTGGATCTCTCAATTTTAAGACCAGCGTTTCTCAAAATATGCAGTCGAAGTGTGTCTTCTCTTCAACATTTTACATTTCAATTGTATTTAATTTAATGCACACCTGCTATTTTCCACACCAGTTTAGTTCCTACCATCTCATACGGATGCCCTCTTAAAGCACAGACGTTCGTTGATGAAATTTAATAAAATGATCCGGAGTGTACCTTTTATGCTATTTCAGAAATCACTTCCCCAACAGTTATATTTTTGTATTTTACCAAAAAATAACTGTGTGTGTGTGTGTGTGTGTGTGTATGATATGGTTAAATGTTTTTCTAGGGCATCTGACTGCATGATGGGAAAGCTCAGTCCATGTATCAAGCAGAATGAATCATAACACGTATCATAATCATGTCCCCCAGGGATGAAATGCCTGGGTCCCTCTATGCACTTTCTTCTTCGCAGAGGCGAGCCAGGGAAATGGTTATTAGTAGAAGCTCTTGTCCATCCCTGACTAATCTGAGAGCAGTAGTGGCAGTTTGCTTCCTGTGTATCACGGTGCCTGGAGTCTGGTCCTTGTCACAGCACAAGCTGCATCTGCATGTTTAGATGACTCAGCAGTTGGATTTTGCCAAGTCACCTCATCAATACAATGTTTTACTGATATATTTAAAGTGCGGGCTGTGCGTCAGGCACCAAAGCTGCGTCCCACGGTGACCCTGGGATTTCCCTTTGGTAGGTCCAAGTGGACGTGCAGAAAACCAGTGATGGACTGGGCTTGCAGTAAGGAATTAGCATGGCTGGGAGACCAGCCTATTGCAAAGGGAGGCATGAACCCAGAGTATGGTAACCAAGAAAGAACAGAAAGTCCGCGCTGTGTCTGGACACGTGTTAAAGTACCAGGAGACCAGCCAGGTGGTGAAACAACAGCAGATTTCAGGTGGTGGCAACAAGTCATTCAAGATCACAGCATCCGCGGCAGGCAGAGCCCATAAGTGTTGGTACCTGAGTGTGAGAGGTGGAATTAGCAATTCACGACAGCATGCACGTCCAGTTAAACAAACAAACACATAAAAATCTCCTGAGGTAGAAATGAGGAGAACTGGCCGTGTGCACTGTCAACAGTGGGATGCTATTTCTTTTTCTTTTTCCTTTATACTCAAATAACTTACACCTGGGGATTTCAACTGGCTGTTCCCACCCCCAGAGGCTTCTCATTTTTTACCCGCTCTCTCCACCTAGGACCTTTACAGCACGTCACCTGTCACAAGCTTAGAGCTGATCAGACAAGAGCATTTTCGATTGATTACTATTCTCTGCTCTCCTCCAGTTACTGACACCTGAACTGAACCGAATGGTGAACTTGAGACAGCACTGCCCAGTCAAATACACTGCGCGATTCAGTCTCTGCCTTGAATCCCTATGATTCATTCATCTGCAGCTCTCTCTCTCCTCTCACTTTCTCTCTCTTTTTTTAAATAAATCACGCGAGGCACTATTACAGGCAGGGCATGATGCCGCATTCTAATAGCCTGGTTATGCTGAGAATTGAAGTCATATGAGAGAAATCTTCCATGTAGAATGACAACAGTAACCCAATGAGGGTAGGGCATTGGAAATATGAGTTCCCACTTTTAAAAGAATCTGATTTTTTTTTAACATGTTTCCCTTCTTTGCTTAAAACTTAGAAATCTAGTGGGCAATGCTGGGAGAGCTGGGACAGTTAGACAACATTCAAGCTTCACACTTGATAATCTCCCATCTCTAGGGGAAAAAAAAAAGTGACTCACAGTCATCTATGATTTATGGAAGAACTGTACCGCGTGCGACTCTGAGAAAGCTGAATATGTTGGCTCCGTAAAGGAAATGGAAACATTTGTCTTCAAAGAAATATAGGCAAAAGGGTTTAATACCTTCGATGAAATCATGTTCCCCGTACGAAACATCTGCTGATTTCCTTTTAACTCTAGAAAGCAAATATTGTTCTCACATGATATCCTCATTTGGTGATTCAAGGAAAGTTCCCCAGGAAGGGCCTGGGATTGACCGATGGGTAAATATTTACTTATTTATATTCGAGAGAATTAAGAAACATATTTCCCTAAATATGAAGACGTTTTTTAAAAATTCTCTTTTCTTTTTTTCAATGGCAAAGAAATCCTGTTTAGCAAGTTTATTAGCGTTGAGGATCTGTTTCCTGTGTTTTGTTTTGTTCTGTTAATTGTGATCCTAGACCTGGCTCTTTCCCTGCTGTTCATCTGTCATCCTGTCCAGACCAGTACATGGCCTCTGCCCCGGGACTGCACAGCTTTCTGTTTGCAGGCTTTGGGGTAAAATATCAAGACATTGAGGCTTCCACTCATCTTTCCAAACGCAGCTGTCTTCTATTTCCAGAAGTCCGCATTCAGTTGATTATAGAGGCGATGGGATGTTCCTCTTGTTTTAATCTTGTCTCTCTCTTTCTGGTTTGACCTAAAAGAGGTTTTCCTAAGTGGCTGTAAAACTAATGCATATTATTAACACAAAATATTCTCAGGGGCACAGGAAGTTTTGAAAGTGATCTTTGGTACTGATTGTCTCAGCCAATTCTTCAGAAATCGTAGGAGGGATGTTCACAGCAAGATTTGCCCCTTACATATGCGTGTGCGTACTTTATAGGCTGTTTTCTGGGATTAGCATTAAAAACATGATGAAAAAGAGACCCAACGTAGTGTGGGTGTTCCTGTTATTTTATATTTACATCGGGTCATTGTAAAATCCTCTCTAAAGTATAAGATTCCTAGACAGAGAAGATTCTCAAATCTGTACCTTGTTGAAAAAACAGATGAGATATATATTGAAAAACATTGCTTTGGATATTTTATGTAAGTAAGCTATGTCACAGAATTGGCGCAACACACACAATAACGACAGAATCCAACTTCAAATGAAACAAGAAAATAACATTTCAAGGGTATGAAATCGCTGGATACACTTTCAGAGTGTAACAGTAGCGATGCTTTACACAGTGTGCTATAGAACACTTTGATTAAGATCTGAAACAAACAGAAGAATTAAGAAACAGAGCCGGGATTAAAAAATGGAAGGTGAGCAGGAAGGATAACGTAATCTAATCAACAAGGCACTCCATCATGTAAGAAGAGTAAACGCTCTTGAACAATCTTGACTTTGCCATATTTATGGTCCTGTTGTATGAGGAGATAAATGATATTATTGGGGGCAGGGAAAAAACACAGAGGTAGAAGGATTTAATACATCAGCACAACCCTAAGCAGCTATTTGGAAATCTTCACAGAGTTAAGAAAAAGTGTAACTCTTCACTTGACTGTTGGGTATTAAATAACTGTAACCTGAGAAGATACAGTCAGTTCTGCTATAATACTTGTTTTGAACACGCAAGTTAGTTCCAGTGTACTTGCTATACTAAGGAGCAGATTGGACATACCCTGTTTGCTTGAGTATAACATGCCTTTTGAGCAAGCTTCCTGTTTCCCTGTATGTGATTTCATTCTCAAGAAACACTAGGTGAATGAGAAAAACTGCATCAAATTCAACGGAGCTGCATAGGAAGACATGGGCACGCGCGCACGCACGCGCTCTCTCTCTCTCTCTCTCTCTCTCTGTCCCAGCCATCTCAGTTCACCCAATGTCTTATGAGCTCATCTACCTACACCTGGTGGTACATCTTTCCGTGAGATTTCAGAGAACGCTCCTTCCACCACTTCCCAATAACTCACAAGCTGAAACCTTTCTTCAGATCCCCACTTCCACAAGCAAACCTGAGGCCTTTCCCAAGGTAAAGTGCTCTATTGTAGCATTTTTGCATTCCTTAACCATATATAAAACACTGCCCCTGTTTTAATCAGGGTCCTGTCTTTTATTTTTTAATGTATTGGTGATGAAATTTTTGAGTATTGTACCCCAACCCTATTTTCCCCAATAAGTCCTAGTTTTATTGTTTTGGTTTGGTTTTTTGCAGATTATGGCGATTTTTAAGGACACTTATATCGTGTTGTAGCAGAACTAATTGCTACACCACAGAAGACAACGCATGGGTGATGGGCATGTGAAGCACAAGCACTGAAATGCACTAGGACCCTCTGCCCTGGAGGTGCTGTTTCCTATGAAATAGGACCTGTTCAGGACCCTCACTCTATAAGCACGAAAATCTAAACACGTTAGTGCTTTGTCTTCAATTTTGAATTAGTCCCCTGGCCATGTGATTCCTGATGCCCCCATGGTTCCATTGACCTAGGATGAACCTAACCAGTTGGCAGTGCCTCGTACTCTGAGATGGGTTTTCCAGAGGCCAAATGGACCCTTTTCTTGCCTTTTCAAAGAGAGCCACACAGGAAGGAAAACAAGAAATTCAACTTTTAAGCTGGCCTATTCATGGCCTTTGCTGAATCCTGGCAGAGAACTGTGGCTTTTCGTTACAATTCATCTCACTGATTTCCAAGTGGAATGAACTGGCCTTTTCATTAAGGCCATAGGAAAGCCAAGTGGGGTGACCCAGGTCATTAAGTGTTGCTATCCAATGAGTGAAAAGTGGATGACTTTTCAATATGCATTTGGGGAGCCCTGTGTTTTCTTTCACTGGGTTCTGTTTTGTGAAAATCGGTTCAGGGGGCGGGAGAAGTCCGATCTTGCCTACTCTGTCCTGCTAGAACAACGCATGCCTTTCTGCTCTGTGGGGGGGTGAAGACGAACAGACAGGCTTAGGAATCGGAAGTGGGGTGTTACCATTCTTATTTCCCACTTTCTGGAGAGCCAGCCATGTCACTGGCTCAAGAACATTCTATTCCCCAAGTGGACCTATTTACAAAACAGAAATAGAGTCACAGAGGTAGAAAACAAATTTGGTTACCAAGGGGGCAAAGAGGTGGGGAGGGATAAATTGGGAGATTGGGGTTGACATATACACACTACTGTATTTAAAATGGATAACTATTAAGAGCCCACTGTATAGCAAAGGGAACTTTACTCAATACTCTGTAATGACCTATATGGGAAGAGAATCTAAAAAAGAGTGGATAATGGCTGATTCAGTTTGCTGTACAGCAGAAGCTAACACAACGTTGTAAATCAACTGTGCTCCAACAAAAATTAATTGTAAAATAGTCACCCCCCCAGAAAAAACACAGAACATTCTATTCCTGTAACCAGCAGGAGTGTGTTTTCATTAGTTTCTTAGCTTTTCAACTAAAGCCAACACACACGTACACACACGTGTATACACACGTACACACATGTACACACACACGGTGACACTTCTTCCTTCTACTAACCCCCCCTCCCTAGAGGTTCAGTTTGCATAAGACGGGAAGATGGATTTTTAAACCCCATTCTAAATTCATTGTTAGGAAATATAATGATCTCGAACACTGAACCTATTGAGATACTTTGTGGATAAAGAATAGAATTACAGCTTTGCTTTAATTTGAGCTAAATTTACTGTAAAAAAAAAAACCTCTGTGATTTATAAATTATTGAAATGAATACGTTGTATTTACTTATTTAGATATTATTAAATATCATCTTTGAAGGTATTATTTTATTACAGTTTTAGACTATGCCATAGTCTTTTGGGTTTCAGGACCCGATTCCAACACTGTAGGGGACAGTTTTCCCCACCAATAAGGGGCAAGGGGTGTCTCCAGACACCAGTTGGATGTCCTATCATTCACCTCAGTTCTGAAATGATGTATCCAGAGATAGCATCAGATTCTACAGGTTCAGTCCTACAGGACTGCCCCCTCTCGCTCTTCAGACACCAGTTATAAGCCCAGGGTGTCAACTGACTGCCAGCTGTCTCCAAATTGGAGGTTCCAACAACCCCCTCCAACTCAGAATGTCAGCTGCAGGTCCAGGTTATAACCTGTACTTCTGGCCATTTCGCTATCAGAGATTCCCATGACCTTCTCCTTGGGTTCGATTGATTTGCTACAGTGGCTCACAGAACTCAGAAACATCACTTACTACATCACCCATTTATTAGAAAAGGATGTAACTTAGGAACAACCAGATGGAAGAGACGCACAGGGCGAGGTGTGGGGAAAAGGTGTGAAGTTGCCATGCCCCCTCCAGGTCAGCTGAACCTGCTGCACAGGTTCACCAACTGGGAAGCTCTCTGAACCCCATCCTTTTGGGTCCCTATGGAAGCTTCATTACAAGGTCACGGTTGATTAAATCATTGGCCAGTGGTGATTGATTCGACCTCTGGCCCCTCTTCCCTCCCCAGGGGTTAAAGGGGGTGGGACTGGTATTCCAACCTTCTAATCACAAAGTTGGTTCCCGGGGCAACCAACCCTCACCCCTTAGGTTACCTGTGGGCTTTCCAAATGTTAGTGCATTAGCATAACAGAAGACACCTTTATTGCCCTTATCACAGGAAATTCCAGGGGTTTTAGGAGCTCTGGGCCAGGAAGAGGTCTTACTGTATAAATCACAATATCACGCTTAGAGTGAACTTTTGCACATCTAATTCATTATATTATTTATTTTTTAAAAAGAAAAAATGGTAGTGGGTTAAGAATTGCGATGAGATATATATAACCCATTAGATATAATCGTTCAAATATCTTTATTAGAAATAAACAATCTATCATCCAGGTATCTTGTTTACATAGTAGTAAATATTCAGCTGTTTGATAGTGTGTGTGTATGTGAGAGAGAGAGAGAGAGAGAGAGAGAATGTACTGGTACTTAGCAATCTTTTTGAAATGCATAGATCAGGGTAAGAGAAATCATTAATGCAAAATAAATTTCTTAGAATAATTGTATGCCGAGGTTTGTCTACACACTTCTGCTAAATTTTGGCTTCTTCGTTCTTTGCCCTTATGCATAAATCAAAGCAGAGAGTAGAAATGTGAAATATGTTGCTTTATAAGCTGGATTGTGGTTTATAGGGTATTGAAACAACTGGGCATTATAAATATAGTTAGTCAATTTACTGCAGAAAAAAACTTCGAGGTGTAGTTTGTCTTTAAACAGCAGAATAGGGGCTTCCCTGGTGGTGCAGTGGTTAAGAATCTGCCTGCCAATGCAGGGGACACGGGTTCGAGCCCTGGTCCGGGAAGATCCCACATGCCAGGGAGCAACAAAGTCCATGTGCCACAACTACTGAGCCTGTGTTCTAGAGCCCGTGTGCCACAATGTCCTCATCTGATGATAAAGTTCTTCTAGGACCTGGTCCCGATCCCTTTCTTCAATCTTTGCTTTCTTAACAGGTGCCCCCGAACCACAGTCCACCTGCAACATTCCTGTCTCCCCAATAGTTTCTCTCTTCTGACTTTTTGCATGCTTTCGTTTAGGTTCACAATACATTCATAACCTTCTCTACCTCTTGAAAGTTCATTGGTTCATTGTGAAATCACGACTTGCATGCAGCTTTTGCTGATCTCCACCAGTGGGTGGGTTTATCTTTACTTTGCTTCCATAACAATTGGTTTGTGCTTTTTTAAGCATTTGCATCACCTAAAATTCAGCAGTTTTTTTTTAAAGTATACTTACTGTATTGTCCTACTACACTAATAATTCCCTGATAGTAGGCAGGGGACCATATCTTATTCAAGTTTTTAACTGTAGTGTTTAGCACATCTCCTGGAATATATAGGTGCTCAGTCAATGTGTATTAAATCAAATTCCAAAATTATATACATATATGACTAAATTTTATAGAAGTTGAGGATCCTTTCCTCCTTCCCCTCTGCCTACTCCTTTTTCCTCCCCTCTCTTACTCTCCATCCTTCGCTGCTTTTCTATCTCTTCTAGAAAAACGTAAAACTTCTAATTATGTATCTCCTTTACTGTATAACAGATATAAGATTAAGTGAAAAAAATTCAGAATTGCTGTAATTTAGTGGTGTTCATTTTTTGCTGGGTGAGTGATCCAAAAGTCCAAGGGACTTGAGTTTATTTAAACAAGTAAATAAATAAAATAGGCAGAGGAGTCTGTAACAGGAATAAGGTGTGTAACGTGAAACAGGAATGAAATGCAGTCTGGGCCTGAAATGACCTGGAAGAACACGGTGGTGGTCTTCACATCAGATCCATGGGAAAGTCTAGAAATCAGACAGAGACCCCATGGAGCTTTGAATATGTGAGGGAGGGTCGTGAGGGTTCTAAAAAATGGGCATCATCCTGAGTTGAACAAACACCTTCAACACATACTAAGTAGCCCCACAGAAAATTAGACCAAGAAGTAAATTTACCTGATATATTTGCTCTACAGTGAGCTTTACATCTGCCAAAGAAGAGACATAATCTAAACTTCAGATTTTGAGATTTTCCTTATGATTTAGTTGTATCAGGCTCTCTCACTAGCTGGTATTATTTGGAACCAGAGATGCAAACATTGCTCTGTAGTTGTCATAATTTGAAATGGTTTTGCTTTCCTTTGGGGGCTGATGAAATTGTGTCTGGGGCAACTTACTGGTATCTAATCAATATTTGTTAGACCAAGGAAAGATTTGCTCAGCCAATGCTTAGGCAGAAACAAGTGGTTCACAGCTTTGGTTCTGTAGCCAGACTGCCTGGGTTCATATCCTGGGGTCTTCATTTGTGAGATTTGAGGCCTTGAGCAGGTAACATAAGATGCCTGTGTCTACCTCAGTTTCCCCATTGGTTAAATGAGAAAAATAAATGACATAATACATGAAAAGTGTCTAAAAGGGTACGCATGACTAGTATCCACTCAATAAGTGTTTCTTGTTACTTTTATTTAGATTCTAATGAATATTGCCACAGTAAAAATATACAGGTGGAAAATTTAAGAAAAAAGTCATCTTCAGTTTTAGAGCAATGCTTTTAGTTATACAGAATCCAACAGGCTGCAGTAGATATCATCTTCATTAAATTATTTCATTTGAAATGACACCCGCTGACGTAGATGCATTACATTCCCGTTTTGTATAAATCACCACCTTGAGGAAATTTTAATTTCACCATTTAAAAAAATCATTTATTGAAATATTATGCCTTAGGTTATGAAAAGGCTCAAATGGATGTTCCTTGAGGAAACAAATTCAAGTTGATTATTCTTTCCTTTTTCCCCCACTTCTTATCATATACTCTGGAAAACTTGGAACATAGCAGAATACACAGAATCCATTAGTATTTTTTTTTTTTTAAAAAAAAAGGAGGAAATGGAGGAAAGGAAGGAGGGAGGAGGAGGAAGGAAGGAAGGAATCAAGGAAGGCAGTCTGGCAGGTAAAAGATGGGTGAGCAGAAACTTACTTTAAGAGTCAGTTGTAGGGCTTCCCTGGTGGTGCAGTGGTTAAGAATCCGCCTGCCAGTGCAGGGGACACGGGTTCGAGCCCTGGTCTGGGAAGATCCCACATGCCGCGGAGCAACGAAGCCCATGAGCTGTAACTACTGAGCCTGCACTCTAGAGCCCGCGAGCCACAACTACTGAGCCCGTGAGCCACGACTACTGAGCTGGCGTGCCACAACTACTGAAGCCCGTGTGCCTAGAGCCCGAGCTCCGCAACAAGAGAAGCCACCGCAATGAGAAGCCCGTGCACATCAACGAAGAGTAGCCCCCGCTCGGTGCAACCAGAGAAAGCCTGCGCGCAGCAACGAAGACCCAACGCAGCCAAAAATACATAAGTAAATAAATAAAATAAATTTATTTTAAAAAAAGTCTTTTGTAGTTCTCTTCACAACATGAGGCATTTTGATTTGTGGTTTGTGGGACTAGCTGTGTGAACTTTACAACAGGAAGAATCCTGTTTGTATAAGCAAAGGCATCGCGTTTCAGTTATATTCCCTCTGGAGATTCAAAGGTTCTCAAGTTCTACCCCCTCCGAAGACAAACATCAGCTCCGTCAGGCTTCTCCGCAGCCGGCACAGAAGTTAAGAACATGTGACTCCAGTAGACAAAACAAGAAGATAGACAGACTCACGGGAAATGTCTAGATTTTGAAAAGTACCTGATGTGGAAAAAAATTAAAAGAGACATAGGAATGGAAAATTCCTTTGCTGGCTTCCTGTTCTCTTTCCTGCTAAGGTGGGATTAGTTACCAGCTGTCAAAAGAAATATCGCTTTTAATTCTTATTGGGGGGTGGGGGGGAGGAAAGCATTAGAAAAAAAAAAGTCTTGGGAGAGAAGGAAGTAACGAGGACCTTCCTTTCTACAATCCATCCCTGCAGTTTGAAAGTGTACAAGAGGGGCATAAGGAGGGGAGGGAGGGCTTTGCTGCCATATGAACACTGAAGACGAACTGAGGACATTATGTAGGTAAATGAGTCTCCCTCACATGTTTCCTAATGAAATAATCCACGTGGTAATGAAGTTAGTTAGGGGTTTGGGGCTTGAAGTATTCAGGTAATTGTCTCACCGGCTCCCCTTGGAGAGGCAAAGAAAGAGTTCATAAAAGAAAAATAGTCTTTAAGGGCATCCTTTGAAATCCGATGAACCACCTTTGATGCGATTCCCATTCCCATAAGGCTTCCTTGAGGAGAGTGACCGCTTCTCAGTGTATAAGCACTTCATCCAGAGGAATAGGATTTGCACCGTGTTTGGGCACGCCTTCACATGGCACGCTGGACGGTTTACAGAGCTCTCTCAGGGCACAGTTTCAGTTAACGCGCACAACTCAGGAGTAAATCCTATCAGTAAATGCGGGCGTGACTGGGGAGTGCAAGGAAGCCAGCACATGCTCCGAAGGATCTGCTTCTCCTGGATGTCGGAGATTCCACGGCGACAAAGGCGTTCTTTTGCGTTAAGACAAGAGCTCCTTGACAAAGTTTAAAAAGCAAGATTCAAAATTGTGAATATAATTGAATCTCAACTTTTTTCTTAAAACAAAAGGAAAAAAGACTGGAAATAACTTTTCCAAAGGAAATTGAGGCTGGCGATTCATTTTATTGCCTTCTTTGCACTTTTATTAATAGTATCCACAATAAACATACATAACTTGAATATCCAAGAGAGATTCTTGAAGGTATTGTCCCAATTTTTTCCCTCCTCTGGGAAGGATAACGCAGCTCTTATCCTATTAGCGTGATTCAGTCAGTGTATCAGGCTCTTTTGAATGATGCAGTAAATTGCATCATCTGTATTTAAATCTTTTGCTGGAATAGTGTGCATCTGCTTATAACAATGCTGAACTGGATTTCTCCTTGAGGAAGCAAATTCAAGTTAACTTTTTTTTTTTTTTTTTTTTTTGGGCTGTGTTGGGTCTTCGTTTCTGTGCACGGGCTTTCTCCAGTTGCGGCAAGTGGGGGCCCCTCTTCAGTGCGGTGCGCGGGCCTCTCACTATCGCGGCCTCTCTTGTTGCGGAGCACAGGTTCCAGATGCGCAGGCTCAGTAGTTGTGGCTCACGGGCCTAGTTGCTCCGCGGCATGTGGGATCTTCCCAGACCAGGGCTCGAACCCGTGTCCCCTGCATTGGCAGGCAGATTCTCAACCACTGCGCCACCAGGGAAGCCCTCAAGTTAACTTTTTTTCCCCTTTGCCTCTATTGTGTATATTCTGAAGGGCTTGGAACATGGTAAAACACAGTCCTTCCCGTGGAAATGAGACACCAGGAAGGAAAATTGTGAGAGATGGGATGATAAAGAGAGAAAAAAACTCAGGCACAACCCAGCGATTATGATGTTGGGTGGAGCAGAAGGGCAGCAAAAGGGCCTCGGGCCTTCGGAGAGGTGGAAATGGACAAGGGATTGTAGGGAAGCTGGTTGAGACAGAGAACTGAAGAAAAGGGTCAAGGAGAGTAAAATCAGTCCATGTCAATAAGTCTCTGGTCTCCGAATATGGTATATGCTTGCTTAGTTATAAAAAGCACTAATTCCTTAGTATCTATTGTGTTGCTGTTTTCTGCTAGACACTTTGTTGGATTTGGTGATGGATAAGATCCAGCCAATCCTTACCCGCTAGAAGTGAAAATTTGGTGAAGGAAAAGACACGTGCAACCAAAACACCACGACATATAGACTGGAAGGGAGAGTGCCTTTAAAAAGTTTATTCTTTTTAAAAATTATTTTTTAAATAAACTGTGACTTGATATTTATAGTAGGCAAGGAAAGAGTTAGTAACAGGAACCTTGAAGGAAAGATAGAATTTTTTTAAAGACTATTTTTTAGAGCAGTTTTAGGTTTGCAGTCACACTGAGGGGAGGCAGAGAGATTTCCCGTATACCCTCTCCTGCTACATAGGCTTAGCCTCTACCACTACCAACATCACTCACCAGAAAGGTACATTTTTGTTTGTTTTTTACTAAGGATGAACTTCCATTGACATTTCGTAACTACCCGAGGAATCACCATCGTATACTTCAGGGTTCACCTTGGTGGTGTACATTCTGTGGATCCAGACAGTTGTATGATGATATATATCCATCACTGTAATATCATACAGGGTGTTTTCACTGCTCTGAAAACCCTCTGTGCCCTGCCTATTCATCTCTCCCCTCCTCTGCCCTCACCAACCCCTGATCTTTTTACTACCTCCATAATTTTCGCTTTTTCAGAAGGTCATATAGTTGGAATCACACATTTTGTAGGCTTTTCAGATCGCTTTCTTTCACTTAGTAACAGGCATTTAAGGTTTCTCCATATATTTTCATGGCTTGATAGTTTGCTTCCTTCTAGCACCGCTTAATGTTCCATTGTCTGGATGTACCACTGTTTATTCACCTGCTGAAGGATGTCTTGGTTCCTTCTAAGTATTGACAATTATGAATAAAACTGCTATAAATATATGTGTACAGGTTTTTGTGTAGATGTAGGTTTTTAACTCTTTTGGGTAAATACCAAGGAGCACAACTGCTGAGTTGGATGTAAAAAAGATAGGATTTTAAATTGTAGAAATTCAGTTGGCTTGGAGTTAATTAACCCTGTGTTATTCATTAATCAGAAAAGAGGATCAGTGTCTTTGGAGAAGAGGGAATTGCATAGTTTAGCTTAGCTCAGGGATTTGCAAACATTTCTCTGTAAAGGGGCAGAAACTAGATATTGGAGATTTTGAGGGCCACATGGTCTCTGTTGAGACTCTGAGGGTCATGGAATTCTACTGTTGTAGGGTGAATGCAGCCATGGACAAAACGTGAATGAATGAAAGAGTGAGACTGTGTTCTAATGAAACTGTTTATGGGTACTGAAGTTTATATTTCATATAAATTTCATATCACAAAATATTATTCCTCTTTTAATCTCCCTCACCACCACCATTTAAAAATGTAAAAGCTATTCTTAGTTCCCAGGTCTTACAAAAACAGGAGTAAGGCCAAACAAACAAAACATTTTGTCCATGACAGATCTAGAATAGTAATAGCTCAATTCTAGACTCTAGAATTTTGTATAGTATATAGAATTGGTATAGTATATCTTCTTTTTAGAGTCTGTCTTCTTTTTAGACCACTACTAAAATCACCAGACAGCAGTGACGTACAGATGATTGAAAAAGAGATCATGTATCCAAGGTCTTATGTTCAAGTAATGGATTCTTTCCTCATCTTGTCATTTGTCAAATCTTAAAACAAAACAGGCCCCTTCAGTTTACCTCAGTTTCTCTCTGTGTTTCGGGGGGATTGCACTTCTCCGAAGCTGAACGTCAATACATTGAACTTTCAGTTAAGGTAGATTTAGGAAGCATAGAATGCAACAGAAAAGGCAGTCCAGAGAATCCTTTTATTTGGCTTTAGAAAGTGTTTTTCTACTTACATGTGAGTATGGGTGTGTCTGGTGTTCTGGGAATTTACTTCAAACAAAGGAATGAGGCACGCAGTGATGATCTGACTCGGACTTGGGATGCCGTCCAGTTTCCCCATCTTTCCTCCTGTTCTGCTCCTCTCTTTGGTCTTTTTTATTCCGTGTTTAGCGGCCTCATCTTCTCCTATCAGTCCGAACACTCACCTAAACAAAGCCACCTTCCCTGAGATTGTCCTTGCAGAGTAGAGAGAATTATGTGTGTGTTGTGTTCTTTTAAGTCCTTTCAGATGGACCACTGATAAAGGAACCTTAGCTTTGCAAAAGCCGGGAACCGAGCAGAGTAACTGATAATACTCACTGAGCAATCACATCGGCCTTTATTATGCGTACACCACCACGAAAGTGGCCTCGATCTGTATGGAAACGTAGACATTTCTCCAGCCTTCAGATTTCTTGGCAGAAAAGTTAACCTCTGGGTCCACTGCTTCCCTGACATTTATGGGCGATTTAAAAGATACGTCCCTTGGAGGGTTCAAACTCTTCTACCAGTTACTGTGTAACAGGTTGCAAATCACGTGCTCCTATGAGAATGTCAAAACCTGATTGATAGCTAACAGGTTTGGAACACTGAGTATCAGGCTGAATAGGAGCTGTTGTTGTTATGATTATTATTCCCATTTTACAGATGAGGAAACTGGGATACAGAGAGATTAAGCAGCTCCCAATGTCACAAAGCCAGTAAGTGACAGCACCAACATTAAAATCCACAGTTGCTTCCTCAAGCGTTCGTGCACAGCACAGGGAGATCAGCTCGGTGCTGTGTGACCCCTAGAGGGGTGGGCCAGGGCGGGTGGGAGGGAGCTGCAAGAGGGAGGGCTTATGGGGATATATGTACACGTGTAGCTGATTCACTTTGTTATACAGCAGAAACTAACACAACATTGTAAAGCAATTATACTCCAGGAAAGATGTTAAAAAAAATAAAGAGTTCATGCTTTTAAAAATGCAAACAAAACCAAACAACCCCCAAACAGCAACTGTGGTCGGAACCTAGACATGGCCCCTTAGCTTTGGAGGGTGAACCAGGCGAGATGGGCCCTCCCAGATCCCCGTGCTACCAGTGCTCTTTAGAGTAAAGAAAAATGCTAATTCCTCAGCCAGCACAGAACTCCTTTTGCAGTCTCCTGGTTACAGCTGCCCCAGGTTCTGAAGAGCTTGGATTGTTACGTCTTTAGTTTCTTGTGGCCGCCCTTCACGTGTTTGGGAACTTTCTCTAGACTCTGCCACCTCTTCACTTATTAATCAATTTTGTGACTCCTGGCCGGCCAGCTTGACCCCATGAGCACCTCAACGTTTTGTTTCATCCCTGAGGACTAATTGCTGGGGCAGAGGAGCTGTCAGATTGTACGTTCTGGATCTGGACAACAGCCTGTGGCTTATTCATCATCTCTGTCTTAAACTCTGGTTCTTGAGGTTGGCGTGTGGGGCGGGGGGAAACCTTTAGCCTCCATCTCTGTCCTCTGTTTACCAAGGGTTATTCAAGCGTGGATGCCGGTTCTTTGGAACTGCGCTGCACGGGGTAAATGATCATTAAAGGCATGTTGAATAAAGGGGTGAGTGGCTGCTTAGCTGTTTCTGGTTGCCTTGTCTCAGTTTTCATTGGCATCCCGTCTCAACTCTGACCTGCTAAGGTGTACACAGAGAACTCTGGTGGGAAGGGCTTCTGTGCATTGCTCAGACCAAGTCTGAAAACTTAGCTCCCAATAACCCTGTTGGTAAATATTTGAGTCACTTACAGGCATTGCTGAACGTATTCCTGGCCCGGGAAATCTTCCTCCTTTGTATCCCAGCCCGAGTGAAAAGTGAGTCCGGGTGTGCTTGGGTGACCTTCTCCCCGTACTTTCTCCCGTGCTACAGAGGTGGAGCCATAAACTCAGGCGCAGCTGACCGGCCGTTGCCTGCTTTATAAGATGCCAAGGGCTGCCTATGTAGATTCCCAGGGTGGAACTGTAGGAACCAACCAGTGTCAATGGTTAACCCAGGTTCTTGGTGTCTGGAGCTTTTCTTTCCTGTATTATTAACTAAAGAACATTTTTACCATTGCCCAGCTGTGAGCACCCAGCTCATAGATCCTCTATGGAGAGAGTGAACACAGGTAAGCATTGCTCTATTGTTGTCATTATTCAAAGTCATCCAGCCTGTGTTTTGCTCATGCTGGCCTCTGATTAGGAAGTAGCAGTGCTTTGTATCCAGCAATGTAAATATCAGTGTTGAATTAAATGCAGTTAAGAGAATGTAATTTCCTATGCAAGGGCTTTAAGTAGGAGTCTGTGTGTCATATTCCTTGAGTTCTTTTGAAACTTTGGTGAAAAACAGTTTCAAACTGGTCTTGAGAGAGTTGACTGAAGAGATCTTATGTGCCACTGTAGATGTAGATATCTAAAATGACTTCCTTCTATCCCATATTTAATACCAGATGGAGTATTCTATAACTTCTATCAAAAGCAAATCATGGCATCCGTAGATATGCATACATTTATGAGTATATGGCTTCAAGCTTTGGAATGTGTGTTTAAACATCCCCTAAAAAAACTTCAAGAAAAATAGGTTAATTTTTTCTAAGAATTGTATATAGTTATATGAGAGACAATAAAAACATCCACTTTTCTAGACTTATTTATTGATTTGATTTATTTTTATGCAGCAGGTTCTCACTAGTTATCTATTTTATACATACTAGTGTATCTGTGGGATGAATTGGGAGATTGGGACGGACATATATAGACTTATTTTAACATAGATTCGAAGTAGAAAATTTTCTCCTGTTGTGTTCATTGTAATTTCTCTAAGGCCTTTTTCTGGTCCACTGTTGTCTTTGAGTATCTATTCAGAAAATTATAGATTTATCAATTCTTGCTCTCTGGACGCCATGCACTCTTTAACATATAAAATCAAACTGTCGGGCTTCCCTGGTGGCACAGTGGTTGAGAATCCGCCTTCCAATGCAGGGCACATGGGTTCGAGCCCTGGTCCGGGAAGATCCCACATGCCACGGGGCAGCTAGGCCTGTGCGCCACAACTACTGAGCCTGCGCTCTAGAGCCCACGAGCCACAACTACTGAGCCCGCGTGCCACAACTACTGAAGCCCGTGCGCCTAGAGCCCATGCTCCGCAACAAGAGAAGCCACCACGATGAGAAGCCTGCACACCACAATGAAGAGTAGCCGTCACTCAGTGCAACTAGAGGAAGCCCGTGCGCAGCAACAAAGACCCAACGCAGCTGAAAATAAATTAATTAAATTAATTAATTTTAAAACTTAAAAAAAAAATCTTAAAAAAATCAAATTGTCTCCCTTGTTGCTGGATATAGGTGGTAAACCAGAACTTTTCTTATAAAGCTGATGGATTTTGGTCATTTGCATTATCCTCTCATACAGTCATAGGAACTGAAAGGTCATTAGGGAAATAAGACTGGAGTATTTGTGCTAAACACTACCCTTACAGCTACAAGAGACAGACCCTTAAGAAGAAAACAATATATTAATGAACCTTTGCCACTTTACTTTGGAAACTGTGGACCAATCACTCTCTAAGTCAGATTTTAACCAACAAAGTGACTCGAAATGCCTAAGCCACAGCTGTTCTGTGGAATGCCATTTAAGAGTTCCTGAAATTAAGCCAAAAATAAGTTTAAAGGTGAACAGAGTCCAGAGTTCAAATCAGCAGAGAGAGAAAAACAGAGACAGAGACAGACAGTGAGAGAACCAGAGTAACTGATAGATGTAACTCCTGCTTAAGTTTATTTTTAGAACATGAGCACTGTGATAAAATCAAGGCATTAATCCCACGCAAAACAAGACCATGACAACATTTGAAACTGGAAGAAAAGACTGAAGTGGAAGGGGCCCTCACGATGCTATTCTAATGCCTTTTCCTAAATAAGTGCGGTTTTTATTTGCAAAAGAACGAGAGTTTTAAAGGACACTGGAAAATCTGTTTTTTCCATTGTGCATGTGAATGGTGAGTCCATGTCAAGACTTGGATATAAATGAGTTGAAAGTTAGAAAATAGCATAAGGTATAGGTTTTGGAGAAACAACAGATATATAAAGGGTATTTAGAATAAATATTTATAACCAAGACCACCAAGGATTTGGTTGAATCATTTCTTTTTTGAATTTGTAAAACCCATCATTTAACAAACTGTTTAGCTTTTGTCCCCTATGAATTTATCCTTGAGTTACTTCCTTGTTCTAGGAAAAGTGGCCTCAAATCCAACTTTAGGAATAGTGGATAGAAAATGTCGTTATTTCAGGCATCACATAGACTATAAATATTTCTATGGTAGCTTTTGGGGAAATAAGCCTTTATGTGCTTACTGTGTTCTGGATGATTAAATACGATATTCACTGGATCTTCACTACAAGTTTGAAAGGAGCTATTATATTCATTTTATAGATGAAGATTAGGTTTTGCACTTTCTGGCTGTGTTTTCTGGGAAAGTCACGTAACTTCTTCAGGTCTAAGCTTCAAACTCAGGCTGGTGTGAATTCCACAACGCACGTGCTTCTCATTACCAGATGATATCCTACCTTTTCTAACATTATGATGCTAAGAGTTATTAGGCTTGATACAAACAGCAAAAGGGAAATGTCCCCAGAAGATCTCACACATATGATCTTTGTCTGAGGATGTGGCTGAGAACACAGACGGGTGACCAATACCCTCTCTCTTGAACCGATGAGTGATGTTTTCTCCACAGATATCGGTTTCAACAAACCGATGGGATACCTATCATCACGGCTCCATCACTCTATGGTAGCGGAAGACTTAACCCTGAAGAATCTACCCTGATTCTTTTTATAAGGTGATGACTGACGCTGCTCTTCATGCCTAGGCATTTATGTCACATGGATAAAAGCAGGTCTTCCAGCATGGAGGACATTTTGCTCGTTGTTTTTCCTGCTAGTACCATTGTTTTGAATAATGGGAGACAACTAAGTTAGTGTTCTTAAGAAGGCAATGACCTACATTTTGTCTGTGAAAAAAGAAACTCTAGAATTCTGATTCTTTTTTTTTTTTTTTCCTGCCACCATAGTCTCAAGCCCTTGACCTCTATAAGATGCTAACATGGAGTTAATGGGTCATCTGGTCATTTCCCTGATTTGATTGTTATTGCACTTAGCGAAAAAAGCCACTTTTCTCTAATTTATTCACTGATTGATCCTCTCAACAAATATTTATTAAATATAAAACAGTCCTAAAGAAGGAGGGTTCAGTGGGAGATGATTTATTGCAATGAAACCATTTTCCTTAGGGAACTTAACATTAGTGAAGGAGGAAAAACAGATAATTTGTCGTTGAGTTGATACAACACTTCATCTATTTAACATATTTATTGATTGACTACTGTGTGCCACGCAATAATTAGACATCAAAAATATATTGATGAAAAGAAAAAGACAAAAGTCCCTGCCTTCATGAATCTTGTATTTTGGTAGATGTTGACGGAGACTATCGATAAGTAAAAGAAATTGCACGTCGAAGGTGATAAGTCTTTATGGAGGAAAACAGTAGGGGAGGAAATTAGGTGTGAGAGGTGGAGGAGTGAGAATATTGCATGAGTTATTTTAGAACAACAAACATCTGTTATCTCCGAGTTTGTGTTGGTCAGGAAGCCAGGCTTATCTGGGTCCTCCGGATCAGGGTCTGTCAGGCTGCAGACACAGAGTCCAGTGGGACCGCAGGCATCTCAAGCCTCGCCCGGGGGAGGATTCTCTTCCAAGCTTAATCACATGGTACTTGGCAGGGTTTGGCTCTTCTGGGACAGTTGGATGGGGGGCTCAGTCTCTACTAGCTGTTGGCTAGAGACCTCCTTCAGTTCCTTGCCACTTGGGCCTCTCCATAAAACAGCGCCCAACATGGCAGCTGGTTTCCATTAGCTCCAGTGAGCAAACAGGCAAGACAGAGGGCAGAGTCTTTCTCTAGCCTAATCTTGGACGTGACATCCCCTCAGTTTGGCCATATTCTGTTGATTAGAAATGAGTCACTTGTTCCAGCCGGCCCTCAAGGAGGGGGAATTTCACAAAAGTACGAACCCCAGGAGGCAAGGATCACTGGGGACCATTGCCAAAGCTGCTTGACACAGGTTTACATGTTTAAATAGGATGGTCAGAGAGAGCTTCACTAAGTAGGTGAAATGTGGTCGAAGTCCTGGAGGTGGTGAGGAATTGGGCAAGGTAGATACCTTGGAACAGAGCAGTTCAGGCAGATAGAACAGCCAGTGCAAAGCTCTGACGTGCTGGGCATATTCGAGAAACCACAAGGAGACCAGTGTGGCTGAAGCAAAGTTACAGAGGGAAGAGTAGTAGTGGATGAGGTCATCTTTGTGCCAGGATCTTTTTCCAAGATGGAGAGGATTCTGCAAGCTAAATATGTCTGAGATGTTTTTTTGAGATGTTAGAAAAGACCAGGGTAGGTATAGATTTGAATAGTTAGGAAAAATATTGTGTATGGCAGGCAGGTGATGGTGATAAACAAAATAACAGAAGTGGGAAAGGAGGGTAAATGAAGACCTGGCTCCCCAGCTTGACCAATGGAAAGATGAAAAAGTATCTTAACATCAAGACTGTGCTGAGGTTAATGACCTGCAACTCAGCCAATGAGACTTGGAAGGAGCACATCAATCTCATCACCACGGAAACGCATGCCAGCTGTTGCCAACAGACAGGGAACTACAAAGCAAATGTAGCTTTCTTAGGTGAAACACTGTTAGAAGGCTTTCTCCAAATGCCTCTCTTCTGATTAGGATGTATCCCTCTCTCAGATTTTAGCAAGTAATGACCAACAAGTCACCCACTGGTCTTAGCATCTTCAAATGGTCACTTTGTTGGAAACCATGGGAGTAAAAGGACTCTAAACAAACAGTCCTTCTGAGATGCATATTGTTTTAGTCCATCAGGGCTGCTATGCAAAAATACTATAGACTGGGTGGTTTAATCACAAACATTGATTTCTCACAGTTCTGGAGGCTGGAAGTCTAAGATCGAGGCGCTGGAACGTTTGGTATCTGGTGAGACCCATTTCCTGGTTCATATAGGGCTGTCTTCTCAGTGTGTGCTCATACGGCAGAAGAGGCGAGAGAGCTCTCTGGGGTCTCTGAGGGCTCCACCCTCATGACCTAATCACCTTCCAAAGGCCCCACCTCCTAAATCCGTCACATTGGGGGGTTAGGATTTCAACAGATGAATTAGGGGAGGATACAAACATTCAGTATGTAGCATCGATGAATGTCAAAATAAACTCAGATCGGTTGTTTTCGGTTACAGTTTCTAGGCCCAAGAGCTCAGCTTCAGGAAAAAAGAATGGCTTGTCCACACCCTGTAGTGATTGCACTGGAGGATCCCTCTGCAGGGACGTTTGCATCCTGCTTTCTTAGCCGGCCAGCCTCAGCAGACTTGGAGAATTCTTTTTCTCATCATTTTTAGGCCGTATGTACCCTGGACTTCGTAGTTATTTAAACATAAGCAATGGATGACTTTATTTTTTCTTATGGCTGCTCTTCAGTGAAAAAGATGGGATCGATTTTTTTTTTCTTCCTGTCCCTCCAGGGTTTTCTACTCTAAAATCAAGGATTCCAATGCACGATGCGTATAGCATTTTAAAGAGGCTTTTACTTTTAAAATGTTTTCTAGTTACATTGGCTCCACATTCACTCTCTTTCAGAAGTAGACCTGAAGCTGTCCACAGGTGCAAAGGAAAACTGAAAAAAGTCAATCATCTAAGAAACAGCCCCAAAATAGATTTACCCAACAGTTCCACATAAAGGTGATTTTTACCTTTACAGTGTCCAGAAGTATCACCTCAAGTTCTGATTTTAGGTAAGATATGAGTATAAAGACTTCAAACGGTTACATGGCTTTAGATGATGTTCCAGAAGATTTATTCTTTTAACTCAAAAAGAAGCATTCAGTTATTCTTTCTTCTTTTAAAGAAAAAAGTATGTTCCAGCACACATGACAAAAACATATGTCATCACAATGAATTTTCATTTTTCATTATACTCCATTTTAAATTAGAACCATGTTCCAATGCAATCAATAATCATTTATTGGGTCTGGTACCAAGATAACAAAGACCTGGTCCTTGCCCTCGGTCTGGCAGAAAAAGGCGGATCTGTAAATAATTAAGGGCAATTCAGTGGCCTAGTACCATGATAACATGAGATAGGACGAGCACACCAACGAATTGAGCTTTTTTTCACGAAGGCAATAAGGTGATAGATAAATCTGTGGCGTGTTGCCCTTGTCCTGGGTGTGCTTTTGGAATTCAGAGCTTTCAGGCACTGAAATATTGTTTTTACTATGAGCTCTTTTACGAGATTTTTTTCTTGCCAGAAGCTTACTCTGACAGTTCCCTTAGAATTATTGTTTTCTTTCCCCTGTAGTTTGGTAACTGTATCAGGGTCATCCAGAGAAATAGAACCAGTAGGATACATATATAGAGAGAGAAGAAGAGGTAGGAAGAGATTTAATATGAGGAATGGGTCCTATGTTTGCGAGGGCTGGCAAGTCTGAAATCTGTAGGGTGGGCTGGCAATCTGGAAATTAAGAGTTAATATTGCAGGCTTGCGTCCAACATGTGCAAAATTTGCAGGGTAGGCCAGTAGGCAGGAAACTCAGGCATGCTGCAGCCTTGAGGCAGAGCTGCTGCTTCTAGCTCCTTTGGGAAACCTCAGTCTTTGCTCATAATCCCTTCACCTGTTGGATGAGGCCCACACTCACTAGGGAGGGTCATCTATCAATACTTTACTTAAAATCTACAGATCTGGGGCTTCCCTGGTGGCGCAGTGGTTGGGGGTCCGCCTGCCGATGCAGGGGATGCGGGTTCGTGCCCCGGTCCGGGAAGATCCCACATGCCGCGGAGCGGCTGGGCCCGTGAGCCACGGCCGCTGAGCCTGCGCGTCCGGAGCCTGTGCTCCGCAACGGGAGAGGCCACAGCAGTGAGAGGCCCGCGTACCGCAAAAAAAAAAAAAAAAAGTCTACAGATCATAAATGTTCATCACATCTAACAAGCATCTTCACAACAACATCCAGAATGGTGTTTGACCAAACAACCGGGCCCCATGGCCTGGCCAAACTGATTCATAAAGTAACCCACCCCAGGAACACAGGGCACCTTCGCTGTGATTGTATTTTGCCATGTTAGACATTCTAAGCTTGAAGCTTCAGTTTCTGTAAAAGAAATTAACTGTATTTTACTCGTTATGTACACTTAAGATTCCATAAGATGGAGACGCCTAAAAGTACCGTCGTTTTTGTATAGAAGCATCCAGTAATTTAATACAGCATTTGCAGTGCTACAATTTTTTAATAAGGCAAACTGGACAGAGAGAAGATGCTTTCCTTTAATTCAGGCAAAGACAAGGGCGCCACAGCCCAGCCGTCTAAAGGCGTTTGTCTCTTAGCTTCACTTTCCATACCATACATTTTCAGCTACTATATATTCTCGCCTAGACTTTTGTGTAGTTTATATTTTTCCTTTCTTAAAAAATTCTATTGGTGTACAGTTGATTTACAACGTTGTGTTAGTTTCAGGTGTGCAGCAGGTTATTCAGTCATACGTGCATTCATTCTTTTTCAGATTCTTTTCTCATATAGGTTGTCACAGTATATTGAGTAGAGTTCCCTGTGCTAGACAGGGGGTCCTTGTTGCTTATTTATAGCAGTGTGTTAATCCCAGGCTCCTGACTTATCCCTCCCCCCTACATTTCCCCTTTGGTAACCATAAGTCCGTTTTTTATATCTATAAGTCTGTTTCTGTTTTGTAAATAAGTTCATTTATGTCATTTTTAAAATTAGATTCCACGTATAAGTGGTATCATATGGTATTTGTCTTTCTCCTTCTGACTTAACTTCACTTAGTATGATAATCTCTAGGCCCATTCATGTTGCTACGAATGGCATGTTTTCTTTCTTTTTCATGGTTGAGTATGTGTAGTTTATTTTTCATATGTATGAGGCCTGCCCCCCAATGACTATGTTCACAGTAGTAGCAACATGCCAGGAGCTTTGAGAAGCCACAAGGTAAACATGGTGTATCTTTTTGAAGCCTTAATTTAACTCAACAGTTT
Organism: Globicephala melas; assembly: GCF_963455315.2. Classification (NCBI taxonomy): domain Eukaryota; kingdom Metazoa; phylum Chordata; class Mammalia; order Artiodactyla; family Delphinidae; genus Globicephala; species Globicephala melas. The sequence goes on from NC_083333.1 coordinate 23,840,964, forward strand.
GGATGGAGAATAGACAAACTAAATCATTTAAGTGATAAGCAGGTTACGTAATTATTTTTGTAATGCAGTATATATTTTAAAGAAAACTCATAAGACTGGAATATTTTGAGCTTGGGCTCAGTCCGATGTGTCATGTTCTCAGATCTCCTAGGACTTGGGGTAGGGATAACGGTAATGTACTCACTTCTCTTTTGGTTTTTCAGATTTTTTTAATGGACAGTTTTGAGAAGCGCTGTTAAGGGAGGATTTTTGTTAAGTACGTGGGATAGGTTAGTACTTGATTAGCTAAGGGGCTCTGCCTGCATCCACCCCTCCCAAATAGCTACTCACCCACAGACTTGGCAGTCTTCTCACAACTATGTACTTATCTCTTGGGAGACCGTGCAGACAATAGCCATTCAGGACATGCTGTCTCTGCCTTGGGAAAATAAGCCAAAGCAGCCTCAGGAAACAAGGCACCCGGCATAAGGGCTGGACCGCGGAAGTGTTAGTAGGTCTCTGATCCAGGGCTCTTCTGTGTGGGAGCCGCTGCCTTGAGTCTGCTGAGCGAGAGCTTCATAAGACTCACCAACTTGCACTTACCTGAAAGAGGCACCCAGCCTTCCTGACGAACTGTGAGGTTATTAACTGACCTCTTAGTGTTCTCGTCGTGTACTGTGGAGTTCTGTTTATAGATGGCATGATAAAATCCTTCCCTGGACTTGCAACTAGCATTTGAGAAGCTGCCAGAGTCTCAGAGGCTGTGAGCCATGTGCCAGGATTGTCACATCCAGAAGCTTGCTCCTTTGCTTCAGGTCAGAATTGAGCCAACTTGTGGGTGGTTAGAGAGCACTCAAGGGGAAAGCAGTGTGGCTGATTCGAGCAAGTGAAGACTTATGAGTTACACATATTTAAATCTAGGCTTTGTGGGGATGGAAGGCGGTTTCATTTCCTTAAGACTAAATTTTTATTTAGCTGTACCAGATAACAGTGTTGAGTTGGAGATAAGATTACGCCATTTACACCAGGAGTTTAAAAGCTCGAGAAACATTCAGGGAAACAAAACTGAACGAAGCAAAATCATGAACAAGCAGACCCAAACAAAACCTAACGGAAGTAAAATATACCATGATTTACGCTCACAGCAGGAGTCAGGACCGTGTTTCCATGCCTTCTATTACTGTAGGCAGTATTTTGTGTGTGCTTTTCCTGAACATTTGTGTCACCTCATTCCTGTTCTTTGCTGGCATAAAGGAGGGACGCTGTTTCTCCAGTTGTGCATGGAATTGGGTGTGGGAAAAAAGTGGCTGTCTTCGTCATGCACAAAGTAATACCGTGATGACTATATCGTGGACCTGCTTATTTTGGGCATCAAAATAATAGCGTTCAGCAATCACATCGCCACTCAGGAGACAGCACGTTGTGTCATCTTTTACACTTCGGTTTCACGACTTGAACAAATGCATCTCTGTTCCTCTAAGTATGTGCACAGTACTCATTGCACTGGGCACTAGGGTATATAAAGATAACTCCATCCGTTCCTTGCCAATGGGAAAGATAAAGCCTATCCAAAAAGGACATGGGCAGAAAAGTCAACTTTGCTGGGAAGTTGAGGGAAGCTTTACCGTGGAGGTAACACTGTGTTTCAGCTTGAAGAGAAAAGGAATGTCTGCCTGATCTACAAAGAACCGAACATGTTTGGGAAAATGTGAGAAGTTCAGTGTGGCTGGAATCTAGGGTGCTGGTGTAGGAACTGAGGCAGGGTGGTGACACCTGGGCTAAAGAAGTGGTGTGACCTAGCCGTATGTCACCTGGGAAGGCTTTTTGTAGGGTTTACCCTTCTCCCCCAAATCACACGCAACGCTAGTTCTAAGACTGAACTATTTGCCCATTCATGACCTGTGACTGATTCTGGGAAAGGAGAAGGATTTAATAGAAAATGTAGAGAACAGAGAAGAGGGCAGAAGAAGCTAATCCCTGGTGTTTTTCTGCTTTACAGAGGACTCTTTGATTCTCATGCAAGGTGGGCTTTTTCCAAGACATAGAACTCTTTCTAACGCAAATAACTTAATGAGTGCTCATCGGGGCTCTATTTTCTTCCCAAGCTGTCCATTCGCAGTGCTTTATTGTCCTAAACTGCGTGGATATTAACTTGGTGCCACTCTATTTAGGGAGCACGTGGTCAGAATAGTTTTTTTCACACCTGAATGGAGCGCTTGAGATGGGATCAGGGATTCACCTGCAAAGACGCAGCTCCTCTGTATACCAAGGGATGACTAGATAGACTAAACGGGGCATCATGGTGGTGGAAAGAACACTGGGCTCAAAGTCAGTTACCTTCAGTCTTAGGATCGTTATGTATTTATTCTTATTGGACAGTAAGTAGTTCTCCCTTGTCAGTTTCCTCATCTATAAAACAAAAATATTCCCATCATTTATTTCTACATTCCTTCAACAAACACTTAATAGTGTACGTATATATTAAGTGTGTGTATATTTACATATATAAATAAATACATATACTATATATAAAAATAAATCTATATTATATATATAGGAGAAAAATATATATATACACACACACACACATTCCTCTAGTGGCTCTGCTTTTCTAATCAAACCCTGCTAACCAACCCTATTAGGTATTTATATGTGTATATATATGACTTACGATACTATTTGATCTTATATAATGGGTGACACCTCTGGTGCTGCAGCCAGAAGCTGCAAGGCAGGCAGCTGGCAGCACAGGTGGATGTGAGGTAGAGGAGGACAGCAGGTGAGAACCGGCAAAGATTAGCCAGAAGCCACCAGGATGAAATGAAGCTCACGTTCATCTCTCACAGCCTTTGAGCTTCCAGTGAGATCATGGGGGTGTCCAGAGGGGAAGAGGCTGCCCCCCGCCATGTAACCCAGGAGCCGCAGAAGCTGAAGGAAGAAGTCCAGCAGGAACCACGGGCTCACCTGCTGCTCTGTGCCAACACGTTAGCCGTGCCAACCTGTGTGAAGTCCCACAGTGCCTCGTGCCCTGTGCCGACCTTCTGGTGTAAAGAGAATACAGCTGTTGCTTTACTTCCGCCTTACAGATGTCGTGCAGAATGTCTCCCATGGCCCAGGCTAACCTGGGACTATGAAGGAAATGGAATTCTGGAACGTGTAGTCCCAGTTTAGCTAAACTGATACGATCCAAACCTACCACCCCTGACGCCTGCCATTCAGAATATAAAACAGATGATTGAAACACAGTTCCTGTCTCCAAAGAGCTAACGGTATGGTGGGAGAGAGTCTTCATCCAGTCCGACGTGTGTTATAATAGAACTACTTGGTGTGGTGGGACACAAGCACAGAGTGAGAACAACACACATGAACAAGCTTTGGAAGTGTTACCTTTTTAATGGCCTTGCAGGGTCTCATGTTGGCTATTTGACATTAGATTACCCCTACTTAGAAAAAGTAAAAACTGGAGACGAAATGTGTTCTAGGTATTTTAATAAATGTATATTCCCTGAGATACCCTCGTCTTTATCTCAGTTCACTTGGGCGAGTGGTGGTGCTGAACGGATAGCAACCAGATCTCTACACTAACCCAGATCTTTTGGTTTGCGTAATTATGTATGCTTACTTAAGTCACCAACCGTTTTTCCACAGAGACGATGTTTGTTTTGCTTAAGTATAACTTACCCGTCTTTTAACCTGAGGAAAGAAACCCAGAGATATATGAAGAAATTTCTTGACCGGTAGCAAAATTCCTTGACAATAAAAATGTAGAAAAAAGCAGTGAAGATAGGAAATAGCTTCAAAATGCTATGCCAGAACGATATTACGAAAGCTGCTGCTTTATCGTCACCATCTTGTATAAATCTTCTCTATTTCCTTATTAGATTATGTTTGACTAACAGCTTAATCTGCCTCAGTTTCTCTTCCTTTGCTGCTGTCTAATAGGGTAGATTTGGTATATTTCAAAGACATCATGTTTTCTCTGTATCACAAAGATGGTGTCACAAGGATAGGTGGCCTCATCCGTTCTGTGAAGGGTTTGTGTCCATATCCCAAACGTCCTGTTACCAAAGTCATGGAAAGAAGGTATTTCTGCTGAATCTTCCCTGAATGATACGAGACTACATGAAGAAACTTATGGGATGTTTCACTTACCAATAACAAAGGAGCATGTGTCATTTCACGGCAGAAATAACGTTTTCAATTTACTGCCTGGTTTTTATTTAACAAACAGAGGGTGCTAACTACATGCTGTGCATTGTTTCTAAGTGCATGACAAGTATTCCTCCTTCCGCCCCCACGAGAAACTTTATTTTTACAGATAAGGAAACAGGAGCACAGAGAGGCCATGAAATGTTCCTGAGGTCACACAGCTAGTAAGTGGCGTAGCTGATTTTGGACCAGGCAGCCTTTCTCTATAATAAGTGTTTTAAAGCATTAACCCACGCCCTCTAAAGAACCTCAGTTCCCCATAAATTCACATCTGTGTGATTGTTAGTAACGCTAAATTATATTGACACGTAATTTGGGTTACACACCTGACATTCAAGAAACCTTTGTACGCAACTCAGAGTGAAAGCCTGAGGAATGCTCAGGCATTGAAATGATAAAATAGAATCAAACCCTTCCCCCTGAACCCTGCTCTCTGCTCTCTGGTTACTGGTGTCTTTGAAGTATTCTATTTTGCACGCCAAATATTAAGTTGTGCTTTCTCTATCAAAGGCATTTAAAGAATAAAAAGCAAATCAGAAACAGAAAAGAAGATATCTGTGCTCTATTTAACAGGCAGAACCCCAGCTGCACCAGCACAAGCATCTGTCATTTCCATCAAAAGTTAATAAACACACAAAAAAGTTAATCAACACAAACAGAATTTTGACACCGTAAATCACTAAGGACTTCACTTCATAAAGCGAATATAATAGCCAATCTAAGGAAAGTAATAATTCATTGATGGGGGAAAATACAATCGTTCTTTATGGTCCCGATGACATATGGAAATCTGTCGGCTTCAATACCAAGTATTGAACTAATACCAAACAAGCCATTTGTTTGAGGGGAAGAATATGATAAAAGTAGAGCCCAATGGGCCTTGACAGAGTTCTTAGTTTAGAGTAGAAAGTCTCCCTTTACTTAATTCAGTATAAAATAGACCCCTTCTTTGTGCCAGTGAATATTAACTTCATTAGTTAGAAGCCACTGCTCGTGACATGCAAATATTTACAATGGAAGTTTTCATGGAGAAAGTAGAAGCAGCCTTAGTTTTCACTCTTGCATTAAAATTAATTAAGAGTAACAGTGAGTGATATGAAGTCACCTGTGTTAACTATTTATGGCATAGCAAATCCTGTATTTCATTGGTTCCGCCATTTATTACAAATGAAGTCAAATTTATATTTTGAGAAAGCATCCAACAAAGCCAGTGATCAGCATATAATGAAATTGTATTTTTAATAGTGAAATATTTTCAGTATTCTCTGAAAGAAAAAAAAAACTATACTTCCAAAGAAAGAAAGCTGTTAGCATTACATTTTTACTATTTAAAAATAATTACATGAAAATCATTATTAATCATTTTCCAGGATTCATCCTAAAAATGTCTCTTGAAGAAATAGGATGTTTACTTCTTAAGTTGAAAACAAAAACTGTTGGAAAAATTTGGTCGTTGCCCTGCCCTTAAGACCGTTCGTGCGTCCATGTTAAAGATCCCTGACTTCCTGAAGCTTCTAATAAACTTCTCTGTCGCGCTTGGCATTTCCTTTTGCGTAGTCTCGGCTTTTAAACTGAAGAACAGATCCTTCACTCACATATTTTTGTTTTTCTTGTTTTACTCTTTGTCTTATTTGATTCCTAATGAAAATAACAAACATTTGTGGGTAGCACTTCAAAGCTTAGAAAATGCTTTTACAACAGTGATCACATCTTATCTTCAAAAGCACTCTGTGAGGTGAGGGAGAGGTGAGAGTAAAGCAGTAGAATTCCCACTGTAGTGATGGGAATGCTGAGGCTCAGGTCAGGGAAGCCATACATGGCACCCAGGGGACCTCAGACTCCAGGGTTTCGGCTCCAGCTCCATTCCTCTTTCAAAAAGCGAGCAAATCCTACAGACCCTCCTTTTCTCTTCCGTCTCTGCAGGAGAGGGTAACAGGTGATTTCTCAGCGTGCAATCGGTTTGTATTGTAGAATCAGACAGACATGGGTTTTAATCTAGACTGTGCCCGTTATGCCCTATGTGATTTAGGCTAGAGGTTCTCAAAGTGTGTCCCGGCCCTAGAAGCATCAGAATCAACTGGGAACTTGTAAAAAATGCAAATTCTCAGGCTCCATCTCAGACCTACGGACTCGGCAGCTGTGGGGTTAGAGTCCAGTGTATCTGACAAACCTTCCAGGTGATTCGGATCCACATTCGAGTTTGCAAACCAGGGGAACGTATAGGCCAAGGCACCTCGCCACCGTCAAACTTCTGTTTCTCTTTAAACTGGGTCAGTGATAGAGTTTTGGGTGGCAAGAATATGAAACAGCGAACACACAGCAAACATTAGAAATGTTGACCTTCCCAGGGGAGTGAATTTCATTAAGAGGGTTAATTCTAGCTCATTTAATGAATTTGGTCCTCCATAAATGAAGTCAGGTGGTGGTGTCTTTTTCTGCTAGGAACTTTAATAAAAGCTCATGGAGGGGGCATGACCTCTGTCACCAGCATTTTATTTGTTGTTTGTTCACGGGATTCTGGCATTTGAGTCATAATAGCTTTGCCCGATGGCCAATTTTAGTTCCATGTCTTGAATTACTTAAAATTTATAGGGCTTAATATGGCTTAGTAAGTTAAGTCTTCAGTTTAAAATAACCTATAAATTCAATTTGAAAACCTAATGAAGAAAATCTTTTAGCCTCGTGTCCATCAAAACGTTTCAAAGTTGGTCTTCTGTGGCTACATGGAGTGTAGAGATAGGAACAGGCAAATCAAGCCCATTTCTCCTTCTGATTCCTCTGCTCGCCCTCTTCTTGGACCTACAACAGTAGAGAACACTTGTTAAAGTCCTACTCTTTGCCAGGCACCGTGCTATAAGCTTGGGGTCCTACTATCCTTATTTATTTGGCTCTCTAGGGAGGGGGTGTGGGAAGTGTTCTATGACAGGAATTGGGTGATTTAAGCCACGTGAGTTGACCACCTGAGTTTTTGTTTTTAGATCAAATTAAGAGCCTTGCATAATTTGTACATGAATTTTAACTGCCAGGAACGAGAACCTTAGTATGCCTGCTTTCATTCAACACTCCGTCTGCCCAGATTCCTGAAGTCTGAAGAGAAACAGCCACGTAAGCCATGGGTTTTTTTTTTGTTTATTTGCTCCAATAGTTCCCAAAGGTGGGATTCTTGACTTGGAGGAGACAATGAGGGGAAAAAAACCACCTTATGTTACTAAAGTGTAAAATAAAACTGCAGGGTTTCCATAACTGTGGTAGTCTACAACCGGAGGGCACACTAATAAACTTACTTGGCTAGGAGGAAGGGAAAATACTGAGCTATAAACGAGACTTACCACCGTGTGTAACATTCTTTTTTCAGAAGGTTATCATATCTGTTTACCAAATCTATATGTAGGTAAAAAATTAAAAGCTAGTTACTTCAGTGTTTACAGAGAACACACAGCTCTGACTAACTCTGTTTAGAATCTCTCGTCACATCACACTCACGATAAAGGCAGAATATGATACTCTAGCACTCCATAACCCTGGCAGTAACTGCGCCCATCACCCGAGGTCTAGTCCTAATGTCCCGGGGCTTTAAGCAAAGAGATCTGACTGGGACTGGTGGTGGCTACTTCTGTCCAGCCTCAGCTGCCTCTTTGCACAGCAAGAAGGCTGTTCAATCATTTGCTCAAACATTTATTTTTTTAGGCTCCACCTTGAATTTAATCACATACTTATCTTCCTGCCAAAGTATTTGTGCTGGTAAAACAGGGCAACTCGATCTAGGCAGAACCTGCTCTTTCTGCTTCTGTCCAAAGGGTCAGTGGTAGAAAGGCTGATGGCAGTGATTTTATAATTGAATGGGGTAATTGTTCTGAGGTTTTTGTTTTTCCCTTGAAAGAAAATGCTACAGGCTTGAAAGCTCTAAGATAAGGGGGAAAGTCTACGCAAAACACTGTGTGCCTTCTCACAGACCTTTAGCTAGTAGAAAACAGATCATCTTTGTTACACTTTGGCTGGATAAAATCGACACATTATATGGGTAACTGAGGTCAGTAGAAACCCTTGGAGTTTATTTTCCCAGGTACTTTTCTTTTCTGGGCTGAATTATGGACCTCATTTAGGCTAATAGTGCTACTTACAGACTGAGTTGAATTCATTGGGTTCATTTATCATATTCATATGTTAAAGGTACTTAAAAGCCCAGAGCTGCCATTGTGAATGACCAAATTCTATAGTCTCTCTTCAACGATCTATGATTTATCTACCTAAATGACCAGGGAATGTATAAAGGACCGTGTAGTTTTGCTAAATTTGTCAAACAGAGAAACTGAAGAATGGGAGTGTGATCATTTCGTTTGCCTCGATGGCCACAAATGGACCCAAAACCTTGTTCAGAAATATTGTTTAGCAGATTATGGCTACAGAAAAAAGACTCAAAGTCCTCGGCCAGGCAGGTCAAAGTTTTGCCATTTGGGGCTTGGCCCTCTCTGCCACCATTTCTCTCTCTCACTTTACACCAATGCTGCGTCCTTTCCTCCCTTCTGAAGTATGTAAGTCCTCTCCCACTTAAGTCACCTATCTAAGCAGGTGTCTCAACGTTAGAGCCAAATCCGCCTTTTACATGACGCTTTCCCAGATGAAATCAAGCAACAAGGCGCACACCCTCCTTTGAATTCATCCTGGTTTCTATTCCGTTTTCTGCTCATCAGCCATCAGCCAGGACCGTTTCCCACTCATTTGACTGTTAGTCGAAACATACCTGAAATAAAAATACAATAGCAGTGATTATCTCCTGTTTGCTATAGCTAGTCCTCTAAACAGCTCACTAACTCCCTGGGGACCGGCATTATGTCTTGTAAATCATAAATGTGCGAATAGCCTATCTGTTACCCACCTCTTTAATCAGTAGAAATTGGTAAGAGGCCCAATGAGGGATTCAGACAAGGCTTTACGGGGACTTGTGCTGCAGCAGGAGGGGGCGAAAGCAAGTAATGCGTAACCTTGCTCCATCCCCCGGCGGGGGGGGGGGGGCGGGGGGGTGAGCTTAAACGGGGTAAGGGTGGAGGCGGGGCAGTGTGTTGGGCCGGAGTGGTTGGCTGAGGAGGTCTGCCCACCCCCTTCACGGTGCTGCGTGCAGGGGTCCCGCATGGCGCCGTGCTTTTGCTCCCGACACCTCACAGGGGGAGAGGTGACAGTTGCGTTTTGGCCTTTTTGTATCTTACTGGCCATAATTTGCCCCGACTGCGCATGCACGCTGTTATTTTTAGTCCCTCATAATTCCTTTGTAGCTTGTTGCTCAAGGAGACGTCTGTCCAGGTGCAAGCCCTGCAGCAGAGCGTCCCAGGTCCCAGCCTGTCTTCATAGTAACCACCTTGAACGTAGTAAAAAGGCCGGGGGGCGGGGACGGGTGGGTAAGGAACAGCATTTATGTCTTTGGGGCAAATAATCAAAAGTTAGGTTGAGGAATGATATATAATTTGCTCCTTAATAGTATAAATTGCAAACAAGTTCAAAACAGGCAGCATTTATTTTGGGTTTTCCTTCTACTCTGTCCCTCACCCTGTCTCCCAGTTCACACACACACACACACACACACACACACACTCCTTCCGATGCTCTGATTTCCTCTCTTCTGGTTGCACGTCTAGTACTTTGCTTTAGCCCCGTGTAGGTCTTTACTTTCCTGCTATTCTCCAGGGAGGGCTGCTTTGCTTGATGTTTGCCTGTTCCCTTGAATCATCCTGGATCCCGTACTCTGTGAAGAGCCACTTTCCCCTTATTGTACCCTCTCATGTAATATTTACATTTAACTTGGGACTCTTGGGTGCATCGACTACACAGTGAATAACATAAATAAGTCAAGTACTATGATGGCCTGGGATGGGGGGAGGAGTTTTAATTTAGGCGAATTTAGGTTACTTATCCTGTTTAAGCAGAACCTCATTTATGGGCTAGGAAATCAGGTGTTATATAATACCAAAAGGTCTAAAATGTGGTCTGCATCACAAATAAATACTCAGTGTTGCATCTGTGAATCGGAGAAAGTTGCAGAAGTTGAAAAAACGTAAGCTTCTAATAATTAGTGAAAGTATGTACTGTATACACAGACACCATCTAGATTGAAAGAAAAGGCTGGCAGAATATTTAACTGCCTGCACCCATCCACATGGTGCTTTGTGGTGCCTCTAAGGTGATGAGTCAGAGAAATATAGCCGGCAGAAAAGGTAGGGAAAATGGTCAAATACTTCGACCCTCCTTTTTGTGACTGAAACCAGTTTGAATTGGTAGGTCTGACAAGGCTGAAATTTATTACCCACTCTCCCCGCCTAGTTATCATTTAGAGCGAACTCTGAATGATAGCCCCAGCTTGTTCTCATTTGGGCGGTGTTCATTTCTGCAATATTTATTTGATGTCTGTATAGAAACTTTTAAAGAGCAAAATGAGCCCTGCCCAAGTTTAGACAGTCATTTAGGGCCACGGGACCTTCAGTGGAGTGCCAATAATTTTGAAAGCCAGACGAACTGTTAGAAGTGGTTCAAACTTGGGTCAAGACTCCTTTGACCTGTTTCAGATTGATGACAATTCGGAATTTGTCATAGTCAGTCCTCTTTCCAGGTCATTGCAGAAAAGGTCTCACTGCTTGTGTCTCCTGCACACAGTCCGGTTTGGGGGGTTGTTTTCTTTGGAGAACGACATCATCTGTAATTAGTTCAAATTGGCTCTATTTCTTTGAGAAGTCTATTTTGCCTTTATTAACTGAGAAGTATGTGGTATTTGGTTTTAGAAGGTTTCAATTCTAATCCTGCCGATACCTTCTTTCATAACAAGACTTTGAGATAGTCTATCAGTATATTTAAATCTTATTTAAAAATTGCTAGGGACGTAAGTACCTATTTTATGGGTGGCTTAAGAATGAAAACAAATAACTTCTGTAAAACTGTTACCAAAGTCCTCCGTACTAATACGTATGTAGTATGTATTCAGTAAGTAATGGCTATGATTATAACATCCAAATAGTGGTTCATATTTCCAAAGGAACAATCCTTTTTGTCTGATGTGATAACAGAGAACATTTGGAACAAAGATTTGGAAATTGCTGGTAACTTGCTAGTTTTTCAGATTACATTAGGTATCAGATAAACACGGCTATCTGACAATATATGCATTACATCTTATGGAGAATCAAGGCAATTGTCTTCATAATTCAGTTGATGGACACTTTCTGCTCTACCGAAAACCACGCCTCTCAGACCTGGAACGCTTTGGGATTAGGCAGGACTATGTTTTGGCCTCGGCGTTCTCAGTGGCCTCTACAGTTGAGCAGTTTAGAGCTAGTAACTTGGTTAAGGTTTTTGGATATAAACTTGCCTGTTTAGAGTGTCGCGCAATCTACATTTGAACTGTGTAACTCCAGAGGTGCGGTAAGGTCCACGACCCAGCCAGCTGGAGAAGGTAGCATGTTCTTTATTTTCTCTTACATCCTATTACAGTCAAAGAAAGCATCTGACATGGTGAAATGCTCGCTTTGCAGACATGACGTGTGCAAGTTTAATTTGTGAATCAAACAAAGGAAAAATTCCTGGGCCTTTTACATGCATTTTTCTTAATGTGATCACTGAATCCGAGTTAGCCATTTAATCCTGAACGAGACATGACTTCACTGGGGTTTGTTCCCTGACTAAATCTCGGACTTCCACACCAGGACGTATCAATCGCTTACTCGCTCCTGTGCCCGTGTTGATGTCAGGGGCTTGTGGGAGGGCGGGGCCGGGGGAGGGGAGCCCTCCAGCAAATGTTTTCGGAACAAGTCTTTGTGGGAAGTTCACTGTTTTTGTCATAAAGGCCCTTTAGTGGTCAATCTGGAAACCACGAATGGAATGAGTTACCCTGTTGAAATTCTTAAATCAAAATGCACTGGTTTTCTTTGGGGAGTTTCACTAAAAATTAGAGGCACAGATCATTACATGCAAGTGGGAAGCCCTAAGAGGAGCACCTGGAACACATTTACAGAATGCGCGTCTTCCGTCAGATTCTTGAGGAAACGTTCCTAAGGACGGGCCCTCAGTGCAGGCCCACGTAACATAGTTTTTAACTTCCCTACGGTTGACTATTTCAAATGTTTTCAACTCTCTTTCAGTCTCTGATCCTGTCTCTGTACCCACCATCCCCTTATTGAACCAAGAAATAAAGTCACCAGTTTCTCGCCATCCCACCTGTTGACCTGATTACAGCCGTACCCATCCTTCCCTTGGAATCATACTCGACTCTTCCCACCCTTCCCTTTACTCTGCAACTCCTTTCCCTTTTCCCTCCCTCCCTCCCTGATGGATTTCTGCTTCTTGTGGATTCAGACTCCCAAGTACCTCTTGAATCTGTTCCCTTTGCTTTATTCCCCCAGGTTATGCAATATCTTCCTCACTTCCCTCCCTATTAGTTGTCTGGCCAATCCATTCTCACCACCGCTGCCAGAACACATGCTCTTAAATTCTAATCAGATTGTCCTACTTCCCTGATCAAAGCCCTTTAATCCTGCCTGAGAATAACTGGAATTCTTGAACCTGACTTACCAGATGTGGCTCTCACCACTCCAGCTCTCTCATACTTTGCCCCATCCTAGATCCCGCCTTCAAGCCAAATAAACACTTCAATTTTTCTTGTAACCCCTATTGGGCGCTAACATGGTTTGTCTCCACCAGTTGCATTCAGTATGAGTAGAAGAAGGGTGTAAATTACACTGTTGGGGAAAAATGACTCACAAGTAACAACTGCAGCGTGGATTCCCTAAAGAACGATCACAAGCATACCCGTGGCTTTGAAGAAAGTAGAGTCTATCCAAGAGTGAAGAAGGCTACCCGTGAAAAGAAGTGTATTCATTTGCAGAGTTTTAAGTTGAATTTTAATAGAGTTTCCTTAATGCACGAGAAGGACTTCACAAAGGCTTACTGAATCACAGGGAAACGTTTAAAACTTTAAATCATTTTTTGCACTGTCCCTCTTAACAAGCCAGCCGTTTTGAAGCCAGTTTCTTTTTCGTTCCATTAAAAAAATGACAACTTTAATTAAGACTTCGCGGTATATAAGAATTGCTTAGTGATATATATATAAATATATATATATATAGTTTAACGTATATCAGCTTTGCCCAATTTTCTTTCCAGTACAGACACTAAAGACCAGCTTTCTTTTTCCTGACCTAAATGTTAGAAGCTAGAGGCCCTTTCGGTGACTTTGTCTTTCTTCACCTCCCTCCTCTCATTCCCAGTAGTTGCGAAGTTGAATTTTGATGAAATTGGATCTTTGAAGTGGAATTTTGAGTGGAATCTGGACAGATTCTGGGCTGGTCAAACAGCACCTCAATAACTGTGAACTAAGATATGTCGCATTTTAAAAGGGAGAATCAGAGAAGAATAATCAGGATATTGAGCAAATCCTAAAACATGGATTGTGACCCAGGGGTGTGCGGGAGCAGACTTGTGTCAGCTCCCAGGAGCCAGCTGTTCACCCCTTACCACCTCCACGTTCTGGTACATCCCATCAGCACCTGGACATCAGCCAGGGTTTCAGTTTATACCATAGAAATTGGCAAACTCTTTACAAAACAGAAATAGAGTCACAGATGTAGAAAACAAACTTATGGATACCAAAGGCAAAAGTGGGGGGGGGATAAATTAGGAGTTTGGGATTGACATGTACACACCACTAGATATAAAATAGATAGCTAATGAGGACCTACTGCATAGCACAGGAAACTCTACTCAATATTCTGTAATAACCTATGTGGGAAAAGGATCTGAAAAAGAATGGAAATATGTATATGTATAACTGAATCACTTTGCTGCACACTAGAAACTAACATGACATTGTAAATCAACTATACTCTAATTAAAAATTAAGAAAAAAAAAGAAATTGGCAAACTGCAATCAGTCCTTTTTTTCCCTCAGAGAACCCGTGATGAAAATTTGCTAGCACGCAACTGCTTATGAATAAGCTAAGCGTCCCAGCAGCCCTGGTTTGACACCTGCTGTCTCGGTGACTCATCGTTTTAGCATTTGTCCCAACACTCTGCACCCTTCAAAGTGACAAGTTAACTCATCACTCTGCAGATCAGGAACTAGGAGGCTTTGGAGGGTTTTCCCTGGAGGAAGTGAAGCCCGGGACTTGGAAGGTAAGAAGTAACTAGGAGATTCTGGTCTTCTTTTGTCTGAAGAACTGGCTGTTGGAAGTAAGACGTGACTTGTTTTGCAGAGGGACAGCAGGGGGACAGGAAAATCCTGTGAGAGCTACGGAAGACATTTTTATCTGAGTTTAAGGAAGGACTTCCTCATTGAGAGAGTTGAGTCATCATAAAATAGGAACAGAACACGTGAGGGTCACTGAGGTCCCTGTCAATGAAAATGTCCCAGCAGAGACCGAGGGCCACCTTGAGGGGCTGTCATACCAGGGCTCAGGCAAGGACGTCTTGCTGTGCTCGTGCCCTTCTGAGCCTTTGAGGTGACAGACACGGCCACTGTGGCGATTCTCACAGGGTCTTTGCTCAGTGTGTATTCGGTAGATGGTACAACCACCAGCCGGAGAAGTGATTCATTCCAGTTCAGAAAATAATGATCCAAGCAGAAATGTTTATGATGCCTTTTTGATAAGCTTTAAAATGGAACAATGATCGCTCATTTGAGAGGAAGCCCACGCTAACCAATTGACCACTGATTGATTTCTGAGTCCACATTTGGACATCTATTAAGATTGTCCACTCCACTTTGGCACAGTTTGGCCAAAGAGAGGAAAATAAGTAAGTTTCCCACAGCTTAGGAACATAGGTAGCGGGAGAGACTTTCGTAAGTGGCGGGAGAGGCCCTGTTTCGAGTGAGAACTTCAGATACTTCCTCTGTCGCCTATGGTCACCGGGCAGTTGGAATAACAGGAAGCCCTCCGGCCAGCAATAGTGGCTCCTCTGAAGTTTGTTTGGGTCTATCCAAAGGCACGGTTTCAGCAGGGGCTAAGGCTACACCAAACAACTTAGAATTTCCCCTTGAGTATGGAAAATTATGTTAACATAAACAATTCTGTCCATTACCTAGTGTCTACAATGTACCATAGAAAGGTCTAACTTTTTTTTTCTATTTCAAATTACTCTATTAAATTAGCCAGTTTGATTATCTTATAGATCACCATAAGAATAGTCATGTAGTTTTTCCCTAAGCGCGATGCCTTCCGTTTTACACACTTTTACTCTTACCTGACACTTTGCCCGTTCCTTCAGCCATGTAAGATCTTCCAGTGTTTTCCATTTTTCTGACTTTTCACCACCCAGAAATCATCCTCCAGCCCACATGTGTGTCTCTTTGTGTCCTCCCATCAGACTGTTATTTAACGGCGTTGAAAGGGCAAATATTATTGTCTGATGCTTTTATAAGTGCTTTACGAATATTCATTTATTGCTTCTGCTGAGAGCTATACCGAATAGGTGTTCTTATTATCATTCTTTTACCGAGGCCCCGGCACCGCGAGAGTCAGGCTTCCAATCAGCAGAGTGTCTCCCACCGCAGTTCGTAATCACTATGTTGCCTCGCACTTTACAGATAAGAAATTGAACCCATCTTAACGCGATTCTCTGAAAGACCAACGCGGACACTTAATGCCTCAATGGAAATGTGCTTTCTCTCTACCTGTTTTCCTGAAGTCCAGCCTTCTTATGAATGGATATTTTCCTAAGCACAGAGCTGTGTTAACGTCGAGTTCCAAACACTGCATCCTTTTATACACATTTTACATATGTATCTTCTCCTTCAAGAATCCAACTTTATTGTGTTTTAGGAAAGAAATCATATTTACGTATTTTGTGAATCCATATTCTATTACGGATTCCACTAACCGAGAGTAAAACTCATCTACCTGGTTCTTTGAGGCTAGGAGAGCAGTTCTCAACCAGGGGTGATTTTGTCACCCAGGGGACATTTGACAGTGTCTGGACACATTGCTGGCTGTCAGTATGGGGGTTGGGGTCATGTGGCATCTCGTGGGAAGAGTTTAGGGTTGTTGCTAAACACCCTATAAGCCCAGAACATCCACAAAAAAGAATTATCTGGCCCCAAATACCAAGGCTGAACATCCCAGGTCTAGGGTATCCTGTTCATTTAAAGTGATTCTGTTGAGGACAATGTATGCCCCTCCTCAACTGTACTATAAAAGCTGCAGAAAACTCTGTGCATATGCGACTACACCTATTAACGGGTCTCTCATTAACATATCAGTCTGTCATTAAGTAGATTCTCAACTGATATGTCTCATATTTTATTTGCTCTTCTCACAAATCTGAATGGTTTAGAAAGAACTCAGATTCATAACGTAGTCTGAAAACGAATATAACTCTTAAGGAAAATGGTGATAATAGCAGATTTCTTTAGTACTTGTTATTCACTCATTCATTCATTCATTCTTTTTTTTTTCAAGAAATAACTATTAAGCATAAACTGTACACCAGACAATGTTATAGGTGAACAAGTAGTTTAGGAGTAGGCTATGATTAATTTGTAGATTAAAGTTAGGATTATTTTAATGTACTGAGAAGTTATTAGTATGGGTTTTATATTTTCTATAGTTTATGTTGTTCTACACAAGTATAGAAACGATGTTTTATTTACGATGAAATTAAGCCAAATATTTTGCATAATGTAGGAAAAAAATGGGAGAGAAAATGATTTTTAGAAAGTTGATTATTCGCTTTTCACCCAGTTAGTTAAATTGGTGGTTGGTAACATAACATGCACAAAGCAGACACAGCTGTTGGTCCAATACAAGTATTCCACGCTCTCCTCATGATTTTGTAATGAAACCAGGAGACCAAACAGGACACCTTCTTCAAGTCTCCCAAAAGAAGTACTTATTTTTAAGAAAAACGACACACAAGAATCCTTGTAGGACATTTACTTAATTTAAAAGTTAAGAAGGGCTTCCCTGGTGGCACAGTGGTTGAGAGTCCGCCTGCCGATGCAGGGGGCGTGGGTTCGTGCCCCGGTCCGGGAAGATCCCACATGCCGTGGAGCGGCTGGGCCCGTGAGCCATGGCCGCTGAGCCTGCGCGTCCGGAGCCTGTTGCTCCGCAACGGGAGAGGCCACAACAGTGAGAGGCCCGCGTACCGCAAAAAAAAAATAAAATTAAGAAGTTGGCAAAATCTTCCGTGACAAACCGTACATCCCTCATATTAAAGCAAAACAAAAAACTGCCTCCCTGAGAAATAAACCCCCCTTGAGCCCCATATTCCTTCCCATCCATCAGCCCATTTTTCTACTCCATTTGACAGCAGGACTCCTTACAAAGGGGATACATGTTTTCTCCACTTCCTCTCACCCTGTTCCCACTTGTTCCTGATCTAATCAGGCATTTGTCTCCAGGACTCTACTGAAACATCTCTCGTCAAGCCGCCGGTGACGTCACATGGCCACATCCAACAGTTAGTTCTTAGTCCTCATCTTGACCTCTCCTTAATCTCTGACACAGAGGATCACTCCCTTTTTCTTGCCATCTTTTCTTCACCTCCTGCCACATCTCGTGGTTTTCTCTCTACTTGAAGAAATTCTCCTTTTCAGTCTCCTTCACTGGCTCATCCAGTTAACCACAATAAAACCTCAACCACTGAGTTCCCCACTTCAAAATTCCTTCTCTCCTGGTTTCATCATCTTAGTAATTGGTACCAGCATCCAATCAATTTCTTAGAAATGTCCACATTTTCATGACCAGTTCATTCCAAATTATAAGACTTCCCAATAGGTGAAAAGTGGATATCGAGTAAGAGACTTATTCTCTCCCATATCCCAAACTTAGAACAAACAAGCCAGAAAATGAAACGGGCTTCTCAGAAAAATATCTAAACGTTGTCCTTGAAACCACTACTGGGCTTGTCAGTGGTCTTCAAGGGGTACACATTTCCTTGGAACCCAAATGAAATACTGTTCGCCTTAGGTGTACGATTACATAGACAGGGTGTGTTTGCAGAGAAAAATCTTTACAGTGACAGTCTAGGGCACCTACACTTAAGAAGAACACACTTGGAAGACGTTGTTCAAGTCCTGGAGGTGTTAGTGAGAAAAAAAATCCAGCCTCTGGGACGGTGAGAAGTTTAGGGGCAACTTTCGGCCATGTTGTGATTTGGGGAGGGCCTTGTTGAATAAGTTCAAAACACAAAGGTATAGATGGGCAGGAAGGGAGGCTCTTTCTTCCTGATTCTTGTTTTCTGGAAGCCACCACTGGCAAGACTATCTCCTGCGGGTAGGCATGGGAACAAGTTAAAGAAAGTGTTGATTCTCTAGAGGCAAGCGGAGATCTCAGCGGCCTTTGTATGTGGTGAATGTGTCCGGAAAGGCAAAGAAGAGCGAGATTCTCCCGTGGGTTTTCTCATCTCCATGGCGGTGGGTGCTGACAGCTTGAGAGCGAGCTCGGAGGAGCAGAGAGAAAGGAGCCCTGGACGTCCAGTTGCCGTGCTCTTACACGACGCAAAGGACGCGGGGGTCTGAGCTGAACTTCATCATCCGTAACTAAGGTGAGACCATCTAGTGGGTTACTAAGTGATCCAAGCCTGAAAGCATTGCTCTCTTGCTCGATCTTTTTTGGGCATATGCCTGCTAGTAGGACCCTTATGATGCTTCCTTGGGCTACATAGTGTGATTGATTGCTGTACGGTCTATGGCTGGGAATAGTCTTTCTTTCCTTCATATAATCTCTGGGGAGTGCTGAATCGAACAGATTAAGAATGCAAGTGCCTTTTATAGATCGGGGAAGTAACCATTAGAAACAGAGAGACAGACTTAAAAGCATGATGACTTATCCAACCGAACGTGACTTATTGATGCCGTGGGGCAATGTGGAAAAGGATGAGTCTTTAATTTCCTGTGGAAATAGTCATTCATCAAACCCTCCTTTTGTGTGTCTTCGTCACTCTTCCACTGTTCCAAAGTGGCAACAAAGTGGCACTGAAGATCTGAAACTGTGTGATAAGAAGTGCTGTCATTGACCTGTCATTAATGACGTCTTGACTACTAAAAATATAGACAGAAATACTGGGAAGACGCATTAGAAAAGAAAAACTGCTAAAAGGTAACTTCAGTAAATAGTGAGCTCCTCAGGCTTTGACGTCTGATTAGGTGGAGAAGCACTGGGCTTTTTAACTTTTAATGTTTTTCTTCTACTCACTGCCTTTTGGTTTGCAATTTGGTTGCCAGGGAGTCATTAACATCGGTTAACACCCCATGGCTTGAGAGTTCATTTCTCTGGTGAAAGGAGCAGAGGTTGAGATAATCCAACTTGTCTACCTGGAAATTCCAACATTGCGTCGATGCAGGGCCGTGGGTTTAACCATAAATATGTCTTATTTACGAAACTCTTTAAGCTTTTCTTTCTTTTTTTTTTTTTTTGCAGTTTACAAGGCTAGTTTAATTGTAATGCCTAAAACAAACAAAGATTAAACACAAAACATTAAGATTATAGGCCAATTTAAATTTTGCTATATAATAAAAGAAACTTTAGAAATTGCAAATTAAATCTGCCAGTGGATACGTCTACCCAAGAATGTAAGGATAATATACATTAGAAAAATCTATCGATACAGGTAATATATGAACACATTCAAGGAAAAAAGTGATCTTCTCAGTATGATGTATCCAGTAGATGCAGAAAGCTCATTAAATAAAATTTGAAGCTTATTCATAATTTTAAAAAGTCATTAACAAAATAGACAAGAAAAGTATATACCAGAAACGCAGCAAATACCATATTTGTTTAAGCTTTTCTTTTTAAAAGCCCTTCCCCCTCCTTCTTTAACTTCCCATGAGCCTTGAAATCATTTGGAGAATTCCCAGGGAGCTAGGGGAACATCCCTAGAGGTTCTGAAAGCCCGTAATCCTGAAGCTGGAGTTCACATGGGCTGCTTACACCAGCGTGACCTTCCCAAGTGACTTAGCTTCTCTCTGCCGTCTTTTCAAAAGCCTTTCATAATCTCGCTCTCTTAGATATCATTTAATCTCCTTCGATTTAATCTCCCTCGATGTGGTGCCTGGCACACAGTGAGCACACACTCAATGGAGACAATTCTTATTAGTTCCATTTTAGAGAGGAGGGAAACGCTGATACAGACGGTGATCGTCGGTTAATAGCTAAGCTTAAAGTAATATCTCAAATGGCTCGACTCCAGGGAACGTACATCTTGTTCTCAGGTTTGAGAACATACGTGTCCGTTGCACTTTTGCAATTAGGATGACGGAAAACTCATGATATCAGAGGTAGCTCTGGCAACTTACACCAGCCTTGACCCTCTTCTTTTTTTTTTTTTTTTGTCTTTCTTATTAGCTGTATTAAGGTATAATTTACATACAATAAAACTCAAACATTTTAAGTGTATAGTCTGATGGACTTTGACAAGTGTATAAGGCATGTAACCAACACCACAATAAAGATACACATCACTTCCATCACACCAGAAAGGTCCTCATGCCCTTTTGCTGTCAGCTTCTTTCCCTCACCTCTAGCCCCGAGAAACCACTGATCTGCTTTTTTATCACATACTATGGGCTTCTCTAGAATTTGACCCGCTTCTGACATGGTTTTCTGAGCAGCAGTCTTCCACTTTCAGCTTCCAGACACCCACATTCCATCCCTGGACCTCGCCTCTCTGATGAGGCCAATCTCCCCAGTGAGGCGGCCGAGGTCCAGGAAGGTATGTGGGATGGGCTGGCATCAGGGTGATGAGGGTCAAGAAGCGAGTCCAGGCCGAGGGCGTGCTTTTGTGCGTACGTGGTCTAATAAAGACAAATCAGTCATTTCACATTCTGATCTTTTAAAAAATGAGAACATCTGCCCCATCACGTTCACCATGGCTGCTTCAAGTCAGCCAAGGCAAAGTTCCTGGTTTTGTCCAGGTGAAAACTACTGACATTCATGGGACATCTACCATTTTATAATGCTATCTGATTTCATTCTCTTAATTACCCTTTTAAAGGGACGGGGATCAAAACCGTAAAATAACTGGTTGGAATTCACATAGGTACGTGGTAGACATGAGATTCCAACAGAAATCAGTCTGACTCCAAAAATCAAACATAAATGATGTAGGTTAAGGTACTATTTTGTTTGCATTATGTAAATAATATAAATGGAATAACAGGTTGTGAAGAGAACCTGATAAGACCTTTCTGAGACCCAGACCATCAAAACCTGAATTTGGCTCACCTGCAAGGAATAGTATGTCTGATCTCACAGCGGGATTCAGGGACAGCCTGGAACACAAGAGTAACTGATCCGGAAGCATCCCTGGCCCTTGGAAACTTCCCTGTCGGCCATTATTCTGGGCTTGCCCTCATTTTTCTCTTAAGAAAATCCATGATCCTGCCCGAGATTTTTTTTTTCTTTTAATTTAGGACATACACAGAAATACAAAATGAAAATAAAAACAGATCAACTAAAATACAACGTTGATGCAATGAACAAAGGCACAAATAATACCAAAACATGGGTCAGTGTGAGCTTTTCTCTCGGCATGAAAATGTGACTCATAATTATGAAAATTAAGAAGCAGACCCAAGTGTTTTTACTTGAACGAGAAGATGAGGTCTTTCTGACACTTTATTTTTAATCCTCTTGGACAATCTTTCACCATTGTTCATTTCATAAAATTGGAGGAAATGCTATTTAGTGGTTAATGAAAAATAACATAAAACCTTTCAATCTTTGTATAAAAAGAAGCCTTCAGAATTACTTAGCTCAACCTCCTAACAAATTCAGGACATTCTTCTCTATATATCCTGCAAGCTGGTCCTCCAGATTCTGAGTCAATAGTCTTCATCGTCACCAGATCGTTAGAGACACTAACAATAAAAACATTCTTCTCCGTACAGAGATTAACTCCACTTCCCTGTAAACGCCATACACAGATCCTGGTCCACACCTCTGTGGCATCACCCGGCAGGGTCCCTCTCTCTACTGCACAAATTTAGATGTCCCCTCTCTGCACGTCTGGGTGTGAACACCTTGAGCAGGGTCATGTTTTCATTATCTCAGCACATCTAGTTCAAGTTCGCGGACTATCGTTGGTGCTCAGTAGGGTTTTGAATACGCGAATGGATACTTTCTTGAGTATCTCCTTCTTCAGTTCTTAGTTTTCACTATTGTAGTAACTTCTCCCGAAAAGCAAAATACCCAGAATTGAACATTATCTTCAGATATGGAATCTCTCCAATTACACAAACTTTTATTACTTTCATGGGGAGTTGTGTGTGGATGAAAAACTAGTTTTTCAAGACTCTTGGCCTTGATTTTCTGGGAAAGTTAGATTTTTTTCAGCTCAGGGGCCACCGCCCCCTCCCCCCCCCCCCACTGCTCCTCTCCGCTGGCCTTCTGAGCTTGACATTGATCCGCGTTTAGTGGAATCATCTGCCTAGATTTCCCTGCTGTGAATTTTCCCAGTCCCTACCTAGGGCTTAGGGGACTGTACCCCACAGGCACGCCCCTCTGCTGCCGGTTCTGAGGTGGGTCAATCCCTGGGGCACCTGGGTGGCTCCGGAACACATCCCAAAGGACTCAGCCGGAACCTCCTGCCGTGACTGCTGCTCTGAACTCGTGCCCCAGCCCTGGTGACTGGGGTTCCTCTTTTCTTTTTTTTTTTTTTTGGCTGAGATCAAGTCCAATTTTAATGAGGAGAAATATTTAGTTTTGGGAAAATCTAACTATCATGTTTTGTGTTTCATGGTTTTGATTGCTGTGTCCTAAGAACCCTTTGCTTACACCCAACTCACAAAGATTTTCTCCTATATTTTTCTCTAAAAGCTGTGTAGTTTTTCTATTTATATTTAAGTCTGTAATAGATCTCAAGTTAATATTTGTGTTCAGTGTAGGGTAGGGGACTAGGTATATCGTTTTCTCTAGGGATATCAAGTTTTTCCAACACCATTTGTTGACTATTTTTTCTCCCATTGGATTGTTTTCATGTGTTTGTCGAAAAAAATAAAATAGGCATATAAGTATATATCAATTTCTTAGCTCTCTATTCTGTTAATTTAACCCATTTATTGATCTTTGTGCCAGTAAAGTAATTATTTGATCACCATATGTTACAGTTCATCTTGAAATTATGTAGCATAACATAAGACTTCCAAGTTTATGTTTCTCAAGTTCGCTTTGGATATTCTAGGTCCTTAACAACAACAACCAAAAAAACCCACCTACGCACGGATTCTGCTCCCAGCAGTTCCTCTTCTCATTAAGGGTTAAAACTTTAGCTATGGGAGGAGATGAATTTCTTGTAGTCCTTTCCCCCCAACTCTTTACTATCTGTGTGACCCCAGATAAATCTACCAAACTAGTTAAGCTTTAATTCTTCATCCCTTGCAAACTATTATATATAGGATGGATAAACAACAAGGTCCTACTGTATAGCACAGGGAACTACATTCAACATCTTGTGATAAACCATAATGGAAAAGAATATAAAAAAGAATATATATATATATATATCCCAATCTCTCAATTTATCCCTCCCGTATACACACTACTATTTAAAATAGATCACTAATAAGGACCTACTGTACAGCACAGGAAACTCTACTCAATACTCTGTAATGACCTATATGGGAAAAGAATCTAAAAAAGAGTGGGTATGTGTATATGTACAACTGATTGACTTTGCTGTACACCTGAAACTAACACAACATTGTAAATCAACTACACCCCAATAAAATAAATCTAAAAAAATTCTTCACCCTTCAAATGGTGATGATATTGATACCTTGTTCTCAGGATTTGGGAGAAAATTAAACAAATTCATGGATGTGAAGTGCTGGCACCTAAGAAATGTTTCTTTTCAGGCTGACGGGTATATGCAGCCCTTATTATCCTCCCTGTGTCTGGATTCCCGATGACCCTACAGCCCAGCTCCACACACAGGCTCAGTTCTTTCTGGCCACACCTCTTTGATGTGGTCGCTCTCCTGCCCGGGTGTCTCCCTGCTGCCCCCACTCCCCTCTCTTGAACTCCCCACCTCTGTGTTTCCCCTTCCTGCTCGGCCCTTGGCCTCTCACTACGGGGCTGTAACACTGATTCACAAAAGCCCTAGGAGTCTTTTCTCCCCATGCTGTCCTCTGTCAGCTCAACTGAATTCCCGTCCTTCCACAATTATAGGTGGACCTGCTTCCAAGGCACAGCCAGCACCCCTCTCCAGTGGGCAACCCGAAATCCTTGGCCTTTGACCTTAGGGGTCTGGCCGTTCTATTGCCTATCAGTCCACACACATCAGATTTGGCACCTAGAAAGGCATTACCGGATTCTCCCTAAATGCATGCTCCCAGCCATTGAGGTGATCCAGTCGGCTCCCCCAGCCCACAGGCTGCAGAGCGAGAAGCCGTGAGCACAGCCAGCCATGTTCCGCAGCCAGCTGCTGGGTCAGCCTTAGCAATGATCTCCCGAGGCTGCGAGGCTCAGAATACGGCGGTCCTCCAGCTACAGTGTTCCGAGGTGTCCCTCCAAAGCGGAAGAAGGCACTCCCTCCCTTGCATCTAAAAAATGCTGAATTGTAATGACAATGTGTTCATCACCCTTGGGGCGTTTCTTTTGCAATGAAGATAGAAATGTGTTTTTTCTCATCCCAACCTTGGGTTGCTCTGTATTCTTTTATGAGATAGTCAGGTGTGGCCATGACAGCAGACAGCATCGAGGCTCAGAAAAAAATCCAGAGTATTATCCTCAAACGTCCTTGAGACGGGAGATGTGGCACAGGACCACGTGGGAAAGACACCGGGGTGGTCCAGAGGCAGAAGACAGCAGCAGAGGGGAGGTCAAGTCACAGCTGGCTTCTATCGGGGTTTGCGTGAGAAACTCAAAGCAGGGCAGGATGAATAGCTTAGCTGTGGTTAGTTTGAATGATTCTGGAGAACTCTGGGTTGTTCCTGGTTGCTTGATGCCTGGCCCTGGGATGATGGGGGCAGAAGAATATTTCCTTCTTGGGTGTACAGCCACCTGGAGGAGATGTGGCCCTGGATGAGTTAGTTTGTGTGTCTAAAGCATGCCCCAGGCTGGGTCTTCTTCTATCTCTAAGGACTGGCTATCCCTGAGGAGGGCAGTCTCTCTCCAGCCAGAATATGTCTTTGTTTTTGTTTTCCTTTTAGGATGTCGAAACATCATAATGGACAGAAAATTTTAAAACCTTTACCGTGCATAGGTATTCTTTCATCTGTGGCTTGAGCTGACAGACAGACCCTCCTTTGTCACCTAAGAAATTCAGTAAAATGAATCTCTCTTTACTTTACTGATACTAGCCTGCCACTGACCTAAAGCCCTTTCAGTTTTGGGTCCCTCTTCTCTACCCTGAATTTTTCTGGGTTTACTAACCACTGCTCTTGTATGACATGGCAGATTTCTGATCACGGTTTTAGTGTTCTTGAGGAGAGCACGCCAATGTCCTGTGAACCTCAGGGAAAATGGCCTTTGCCTAGTGACAGGGATTCATAAACTCCCTAAAACATGTGCAGGAGGGCTGGGAAGGCTAGTTCTCTGATTTACTGATCAAGAACCACACACACACATACACACATCCTCCTCAGTACTGGCCGTTTACGATTAGGGCTAATCCTTCCATAAGAATCACACTTCTGGCTGCAGAAGAAATGAATGCCAAAATAAGTCTGTGTTCTTTGGATCCAAGCAGTAGGAAGCTTTATCCTTTTGCTGCTTTCCTCAGGATGCTCTGTGACATCATCCACACTGAGTTGTTTTTCCCTTTGTATTCAAACACTTTGGCTTAATTCCAAAGGGCGTCCAAAGGCAACAGACCTTCCCTGCCACCCACCCATGGGCCGTGTAATCTCACAACTGGAAACGTTCGGCTCCGTGTAGAGGCATCGCCCAATTCGCCTTCTTTGATAGCATCACCCCACTCCCACCCCAGGCCTGGGCTTCCTCTGGCCTCTTTCTTTGCTGACCTTCTTTAGGTTCTGAGTGGTTCAATCCAGTGGTTTTGCTGGTTGACAGTCACTGGGGCTTGTGGGTACTGGTGTACCCACACTGGTGGCACATCATGGGCCGATCTTATCAGTAGAGTGGGTAGACGTATCTCAGGAAAGCTTGAAAACAACCACAGATGCTGAGATATTTTCCCACAACCTGCATATTTAAAGTTAGGGAATAGCATACAATCTCCTTAATTCTAGAAAACCTGGTTCAAGCCTTTTCTACAAAAGATATGTACATCCAAGAGGATGACATTAACTTTTTTTTTTTTTTTTTGCGGTACGCAAGCCTCTCACTGCTGTGGCCTCTCCCACTGCGGAGCACAGGCTCCGGACGCACAGGCTCAGCGGCCATGGCTCACGGGCCCAGCCGCTCCGCGGCATGTAGGATCCTCCCGGACCAGGGCACGTACCTGTGTCCCCCGCATCGGCAGGCGGACTCTCAACCACTGCGCCACCAGGGAAGCCGGACATTAACTTTTATGCACCATTTAGAATCTAGTTATAGAGACCTGGATTGCAATCCTGGTTCTTTCACTTTCCACCTCTGTGATAGATAGTGAACAACTTCTTTTCTCTAAGTTTTAGTTTGTTAATTTGCAAAGCAAAAAAAAAAAAAGGTAAAATAAAACAAGCATTTCAGGTTTTTTGCTAAAATTAGGGGAGAGTGACACAGAACTCAGGCACTGAGAGAAGAGACCCAGCTGGACGGAGGGGCAGGTGCCACTAGCAGTGTGGGCTGGGAGCACAGAGAGACGCCTTGATTAGCATCACAGGTCGCCTATGGGCTGGACCTCCCGGGCCGCGTCATTCTGAACTACTTGGAGGTACTTTCTGGCCGCTGAGCCATCACTTTTTAGATAATCGAGATTTTGATTAGTGCTGCTCTGTTGAACTGACAGTAAAGTCTCCTTGGCAAAAGGAGCCGGCCGGGGAACACATCCTACAGATGGATGAGCTCAAAAATCCTTACGTGTTGCTTCATTACGAAGAGTGTTCTTTGATTCAAATGACAAGGATGGAGGTCGGGGGACAGGAGGTGGACCCCAGCTTTGCTTGATGACACAGGCGTAGATATTGTGTTCCCATTGGCAAGGCAACCATGGACCGAGAACCCAAGAAGCAAACGGAAGCTCTTGGTTGATGGTGCTGGGGAGTGACGTTCACAAGATTTTGGTGTCATGTAATCAAGTCCGAATGATGAACAGAACAAGTATCTCCTTGTACTGTTGTGTCTCCTCTGTTGACTGTCTGTGGTTGTGGAAGCTGGCATGGGTGTATTCACAAGCGTTTGAACATCTGTCTTTGAGGACTGGCTTCTAATTTTTTTCAATGAGGGCATCCAATCTCTCTACAGGAAATTTGCATGAGATTTGGGAGTTCAAACTGTCAATGATATTTACATTTCTCAGTTAAAAAGCCAACATTTCTTCCCCTGGCCCTAAACTCTATGCGTGGAAAAAGCTGTTTTCGTTCATAGCATATTCTTTCTGTTAAGATAATTAAACTTCTGCAGGACTGCCAGCGCTCATCAATAGAGTGAATTTTTCATAAATGTTATCTACCTTACGTGGGTGCACACTGGCATTTTGATTAAGTTGAAGCCAAAAGCTATTTTATTAGCAGAGAAAACCTTCCCCTACCTGCCCTCCTCCAACCAGCCTCAAATAAAAGGAGGCCATGCTGGCTACAGTTACAATTGTTATGAATGATTTTTAATCAAATAAGTAGCTAAAAATTGTTGAATTTTCAAAATACATTGGAAATCTTTTTCCATGTCGCTATGCTGTGTACATTCCTGGCTAAGAATGAGTTTTGCTTTGGCTGTGGGACATCTGTTTGCTCAAGCCAAGCACCACTCAGAGTTCCATAGGCAGTTTATCTGCTGGATGAATTAGCCCAAGGAATTAAAAATGAAAATTCCTAAACTGCCTTTTGCTCAACTACCCAGAGTGTTCCCCTTGATTACATTCTGCCTGTCTGATGGCTTGACTTCAGGTCATTTTAAAAGCCAGCCACAGACAGAAATGGGGCATTCTTTTCAGAGCCTGTGATTTACTCCAAGCCAAATGCAAATCGATTTCTCACTTCTTTCCTTCTGTGGCTTATCCATGCCACCGTTTTCCTTCCTTAGCCTAGAAAATCAAGAATTAACCACAAAAGCAGAATGCTGGGGAGGTACCTCTGCACCTTAAATGCTGGGAAAAGTCTCAAACAGCTACCTTTCTTTGGGGTCTACTGCGTGATGTCACTTTGATTGATATTCTTCCACCGGAGAAGCCTCTACTCTCAGTGGCCTGTCTTGACAGAGTGGAATGCGGTGTACTTGGCAAGACTGAGCAGCTCAGGGGCGGTAACTGTCCTCACAGTCCTCGGGAATAGTCCCCCAATGCCTCAGGCACAGTTAAAAGTCGATTGAACTGAAGAATACACAGAGGCTGTTTCCATGATCTTTTCCAGCTCATTACAGGCATTGGTACGATAGAGTCTCTTACAGCGCACATCTAAACATCTTAGCAGGAGAGGTAAGGGAAAAGTGCCCCCGTCTGCCTCAAACTCAACTCCCCAGTGTTCATCCCAATGAATATTCCAGCCTAAGAAATGCTGGGAACAGAACCACTTCTCTTTTTAAGAGAAGTCTTGCTAACCTGGGTCACCTCTGTCTGTGTAGGCATTCACAGATAATGACATGTAACCTTCCAACTTAGGTAGGGTGATTTATTCTTCTTCTCTAGCACTCTAGTGGAAACTGAAGTACGAGCAGTGGAGAAGGTATAGAAAATGAAATGCATGGAAATCCAAGAGTCTATCTAATGCACTAATTTCTGTCAGCTACCTAAATCTTCTGTTATCTGTAGTAAGAGGCAGTGCTTCTTTGCCAAGTACCCTTGAAAAGGCTCGGTCTAATAGAAAGCTAATCTCGTGTCATAGGCAACCCACTGCTTAAAGTATTGCATCAGGAGGCTGTCTATCTGGATCTTCCTAGGGACATCATTTGTCTTGTATTTTAAGACCTTCTCAATTTATCTGTATCAACGAGGGAAAACGGGAATGGAGATAATAGCCAATAACAGCCGCTTTATTTTCCTCCCCGATAAAGACGTCCTGGGTTTTCATTTTGACAGCTTAAAACAGAAATTCAATCATTTAAAGGTCAGAGAAGTAGTAGACATTATCCCAGGAGTTCCTGATCTATGAGCAAATTACATCTGTGAGATCAAAGACGCCCAGAAGATTGAACAGACTAATAAATAGACTGTCTGTAATTGCCAGAAGGACAGTTTGCAGGCGGTTCTCACAAAATGGGAAAATAACAACAGAGAGATAGGACTTGGTTTTCTGTTGGAATACTATACATACCAAACTTGGAGAAGGTCAAACATGACAGCCTGTACACTTTCCATAAAATATATTCGCTCTGGAATGAACAGTTAAGTTCAACCGGAGGAGCTCCCAAACCAACGTACACAGGAGCTCTTCCAGGCCAGTCGTAGGTAACCTGGCACTTAGAAGGCAAAGTGGATGACTAGTATGCAATAAGATCTATCCCTAGTGATACTGTGGTTCTTCCGGCAGCTCTGCCATGGCTCTTTGAAGGATATATCAGGGCAGTTAGGTGCTAGAAGAGACTTTAAAACAAGTCTGGAAATTGCCAGCCTCATGATTCTTAGAGGAAAAAAAAAAAATGGTAGGTAACTCTCAACCTCTCTCCCTCACTCTTTCTGTCTCCTCATTGGGATCTATACTTGAACCGACTGTAGTCACAGCTACAAGCACTGCAGTTTAACTACTCCTTAAATACCGAAGACTGTGGAAGGAGCTTTGGGAGCATAGCTCATTTACTCGCCCTAGCAACCTATGACCTGCCTTTTTTCATAAGGGCAAGCAGAGGCTCAGAGACTAACACGCAGGGGGCACAGTCTTACTAGCGATCGAGCAAGCCTCTGAACTCAAGTTCATGTCTGTTAGAACCCATCTTCTCCATTCTTGAAGCTTCAACATGGTGGATCTCCATCTTGAGGATATATGAGAATCAACAGGGGAGTTGGGCAGGGGAATAAATCACAATGATTGCGGGGGGATCCAAAGATCTGGAGGTATAAACGTGTTCCCCTAGGATCTCAGAAGCAGGTTGTAGTAGACTGCACTTTCCAAAAACACTCTACTGCTTGCAGGGATATCTGAATGAGGTTTCGGAGTTCATGAATAAGAATTATGAAGAACTGGCTAGGGCCAGCTCTTTAGGCAAATCTACATCATAAATATCTAATTGCCTTCTTCAAATGCATCCATTTCTAAAGATCATTTCCCTGTGTCTTAAAAGTCCATCAACATAGACCTTAAAGTAGTTAAGTTGCAAAATAGCACAATTTTTAATATTTTCTTTCCAAAGTGATTGCAAATATTAGGATAAAAGAAAGATTCTTAAAACAGACTTTGGTATACCAAGCCAAGAAGCAAAGGCATTAGCAGTTTAATAGGTTTTGGAATGGGGAAGGGAGACGAGAGGGCACTGAGGGAGAAGAACCGCATTCGATGCTTGTTGAATCTGAACTCTGCTTTATGTAGCCCTGAACTGTGACCAGCTGCTTTCATGATTTCTCCAATTGGTCTCCAGCGGCCAGCTCTGACCCAGCTCCCTCTTCCCCCACTTCCTTGTTTTAAATGAGATCTGGTTTTACTTAGATGAATTAAATGTCACTATATTTGTTTCTGTGGATTGTTCCAGCAAAAATTACAGCATCAGTGTCTGACTTTAAATGTCTCTAAGACTGTCTGCTTCTCTGGGCTATTTATAGCTGCCTTTTAAACACGCTAATAAATGCTTTTAGGTAGCCATTGGTCTGCTCCCCCTTGATGGAGCCTCGGAATCGGTACACTTCAAAGTACCAGCTGAAAATACCTGTTTTTCTCTTCTTTGCAAAAGTAATGCATGTTCATTGTAAAATTTTTGAAATTGTAAATAGACAAATAGAAGAAAAGGGGGGAGAAAAAAAACAACGATCATACCAGAGAGGGCCACAATTCACATTTTGTTTCTGTCATTCTGTCTTTTCTCCATGTTTAAATGTATTTAAACTTAAAAAATTATATTGTACAAGCTGTTTTATAGTCCTCTTTCATTTTTTCCACCAAACAATATGTTTTCTATTTTTTCTGGCATTCTTCTACTCTCTCACATTTAATGACTACATTAAATATGATGAGTAATGATATGATTGTACCATTACCTATGAAACAATCCCACATTTATTAGGTGGCTAAGCCGTAGCCAAAACTTGCTACTACAAATAGCCCTACAAATCAGCCGAGTCTCTCTGCTCATTCACGATCGTTTCTTTAGGGTAAATTTCTACACGCGGAGTTGCTAGATCAGAAGCCGAACCAAATTCATAGACTTTTGCCACATGTACCCAACTCACCTCCAGAAATAGTTCAAATTAAATATATATATATATATATATGTATAAAATGTAGTATTATATCTTTGAAATGGCAGTATAATAACATGCATTCCTCTTAGGAGAACCACATTTCTAATAATTCAATCATCATTTTAACAAATTTTATTAAACACTTTTTAGTGCCAGACATTTATTTTTTCAACTCCAGATTTCCAGAGAGTTCTGCAGCATAGTTACACATAGTTACCATGCTAAAAATGGTCAGTTCTAGGGAAGCCGCTAAGCAAAAGTGGACAGAAAGACTGTTTTGTTTTTTTTTAAACTATGTATGAACTGGCAGCTAGGACAGGGGAGAGGCAAGGTAAATGGAAGCAGTTGAGAGCTGGTGTTTGGAGAACTGGCAGGGTTGATGGTTTTATGGATCTAGGAATGATGATTCTCTTGCTAGGACTGAAACCTCCTTGAGGATATTGCATTGTTTAATTCGTCTTATTCAATTATTTGTTAGTTCACTCCTTCAAAGTCTAATTAGTGAGGGTCCACATGCTGCTTATCTCTCTAGCTGCTGGGGATACAGTGGTAAATAGGACGAGGAGAGCTTTTCTCAAGGAATTTACAATCTATTCTGTGGGGCAACCCAGCCAACAAACAAACAAATCCATCAGTTAGAGGTAAGCATTTTGAAATAAATAAATCACGTTAACGAGACAAAATAACAGTATGGGGGTGAGTTTTACTTTATATCCTCATCAGACAAGACCTCTCTGGAAAGGTGGCCTTACAGATGAGACATCAGTGATGATAAGAAGCCACACAGGCAGAAAAGGAAGTGCAAAGGCCCTGGGGCAGGAACACCCTTACTTGTTAGAGTAGAGCTTAGCAAACTTTTTCTGTAGAACGCCAGATAGTAAATATTGTCGGCCTTGTGGAGCACATGGTCTCTGTTGCAACTACCCGGGTCTACAGGGGAAACGTGGCAGTAAGTAACCGTAGGCCATGAATAAGCAATGGTCTGAATGTGTTTCAGTCAAAGTTTATTTACAAAACAACCAAAGAGCTGGACGTGCCCCATGGACTGTAGTTTTCTGCCCCCTGCGTTAGTGAAAAAGGGAGATTTGATAAGGAGAGAGAGTGAGTGGTGAGAAGACTGGGAGATAATTTTCAGAGGTGGGCAGAGGTCAGCTATATACAATCTGTATACAACACTGATTATGCACATTACTCTAATTGCAATGGGAAGACACTGGATGGTTTTAAGTAGAGGAGTGACATGTTTTGATTTTATTTTTAAAAAGAGAAGATCCAAGTACAGTAAGGGCAGAAAGAGGGGATCTCTTAGGAAGCTGTTGCTGTGGGTCCATTGAAGACCTGGTCCATTAAAGACGTCGTGGTTTTGACAATGATGAGAAGTGAGTAGTTTTAAGATCTGCTTTGAAGGTGAGCCCACAGGACTTGCTGCTCGTGTCCATAATGGGAGTAAAGGAGAGTGAGAGGCCAGCACTCTTGCATACAGGAGATGCTTTTAAAACGTAAATTAAACTGAATTGTAACTGAGTGCTTTCTGTTTCAAGAAACAAAAGCGATCCCTTGTTAATACAAGCAGAAGAAAATATTATTGAAATAATATTACAGCATCAAGGGAAGTATGAAGAGAAAGACCCTGATCTGAGCAAAATCAAGAGGCCAAATGAAGATCTAACCTCAGGAACTGTCTCCCTGGAAGCCACGGCTTGTGTCTTTCTCTGGGTGACTGAGATGTGCACCATCACACCACTGGCCTCTTGACTCTTGGTAGTTGCCTGGAATCATAGGATTCAGCATGCTTCTGTCACGTCCTCAGGAATCAAAGTCTTGTTTGTGAAGTTCTGATTGGTCGGTCCAGGTTCCCGTGACCCTCGTCCAGGTGTGGGGTGGGGAAAGGCTGTAGTGAGAAGTGGCTTCTGCCTTACCTTCCCATGTTTGCTTTGAAATTTCTCCAGCCAATTTTCCATGTCACAGCCAGAGTGATCTTTTAAAAATGCAAGCCTTGTCATGCTGTGCCCTTGGTTAGGACACTTCAATCACTTCCACTGCTCTTGGGAGAAAGACCCAAATCTTTAATTCTACCTAGTAGGTCATTTATGCTCTGTCTCTATCTCTCTCTCCAGCTTCAAATCCCCAACCCTACCACCACTCCACCCCCTGCCTCGTATTCAGTTCTTTGGAAAGCACACCCTACTCATCTCTGAGTCACGGAGCCTCTGCAAATGCTGTTCTTCTGCCTGGGAACCTCGTTTTCCCTTTCCTCTTAGACTTGTCCTCATTGTTCAGATTGTAATCCAGACATCCATCTCTCCCAGACTCCATCAGGACCCAGGATTATAAGCTATTGCGAAAAACAGAGGAGAAACGTTCGTTCAAGTTAAGGGTTAAAGGAAGATTATAAGGACAGCTTCCAAGGTGGTAGCCATTGTAGCCTTTTATATTATGCCATTCATTCCTTACAAAAACATTTTGAAATAAGTCAGCTATTGTCCTTATGTTTTAAATAAACACAATGCGGCTTAAAGATATTTGTTAAGATGCAGATATCATACAACTAAGATGTGGTAGAACCGTAACTAGAATCCAAATCTTTGATCTCCATTTTCCTGCCTTTTAACTGCGCTACTGGAGGACCATGTTGTGTAACTTGGACTGTGCCCCGTGGTAACAGGAGAAGGATATTTACATTTCAGAAATATCACGCGGGATGAAAGTGGCAAGAGATGGGTTAGCAGGCTGTTAGGTAAACCAGGTAAAACCAGGTTCTTAACTGATCAGGAAAGCTTGAATTCAGTGATAAAATGCAGATGAGTTCCTGTAATGATAGGTTCTTGTGAGAACCAGGCCTTAAGATTAGCTGAGCACAAAGGATGCAGCAGCCACACGGCACCTATCAACAGTGAGAGCCTTGACAATGAGAGCGCCGCAAACAAACGAAAATAGGGCAGCAAGGCGTGAGCTGAGAGCATTTTTACCCACAGCGAGAGCCAGGAGAATTGAAGAGCATCTCTCAGCTCCAGTGTTGGGTCCTGGACCCAGCTCTCTCCCATCGCCCTCGTGAAATGGTACCATCGCCTCTGGTTCCAGACACTCTCCGACTTCGTACTTCATTTTGCTTTTCTCCGTGGTGTTTACACCACGGTCTGGGTGATCATCTCCTTTTATTTATTGATGCCCAACTCTCAAATGCCGATCCCACAAGGGTGGGACTCTTCACTGATTCCTGAAGGTGGGTAGCTCTAGCACATATAGAAGCTCAATTTTTTTTAAATGAAAAAAAAAAAAAAAAAGAATGAAAACAGTCAGTCACTAATTCTCCACTGGAGGGTTTTAGAGACCACTGGGGAAGTGCTGTCCTTACACAACCAGGGGAAATTGAACTGTGGTCTCTTAGAGAGATGTTAAGATCTCATGATATCCAGCCTCTGCGTGAAGCCGGGTCCCGCTCAAGGTAAACTCTGAGCGACGGGGGCTGACGTCCAACCAAGACAGGGACGGGCAGGCTGATTTGCAAGATAAGAACAAGAGAAACCTTAAGAGCTGTCTCAGTAAAGCAGGTACATACCATTTAAGACAAAGAATAAGTACGATAAGCGCCTTGTGAATTTCTTTAACCTGTTAACTTTGCCGAGCTTGTCACTCTTGTTTCCTTTAGGTTGGTTCCTCAGATTAAATAGCAAAAAAATTCTTAACGTGAG
This sequence comes from Globicephala melas, assembly GCF_963455315.2. Taxonomy (NCBI): domain Eukaryota; kingdom Metazoa; phylum Chordata; class Mammalia; order Artiodactyla; family Delphinidae; genus Globicephala; species Globicephala melas. The sequence continues at coordinate 23,876,243 of NC_083333.1, forward strand.
CTGGAAGTGTATGTATCGTGCACCTAAGAGTGTATGTGTGTGTTGAGAACAAGGACTAGGGGATTTTCCATTTGGTAACAGTTGTGAAAGAGAAAAGCCCCTGGGGTTTGGGGGAAGTGGTGAAAGGACAGAGAAGTGGCCCAGGTGGCTTAATGGTAGGAAATAGTGGTGACATCCGTATTTATTGGGAACCACGTGCTGTCTGCCCTGCTGTTATGCAACTGGGAAGCTCTCTGAGAAAGTTAAAGCATGTGCTCTGGTATTTTACAGAAGGGGCAACAGTGCTCATGCGATCCAGATTCAGGAGATAATTACTGAATAACTGCTGTGAGCCCAGCACGGTGCAAGACGGCTGCCCATCCCTATCTCGTTCAAACCTCGCGATAACTCGGTAGCCTCGGTAACCCCAGGTCACCCTTAAAGACACTGAGGTTCAGAGAAATGTTACGCACATCAGCCACTCGCGATGAAGAGGACAGATCTGGACCTGGAGTCTACCTCCCATGCATGATTTCTCTACAGTACCAAAAACACATTTTATTTCAGGCTATTTCTTAATAATGAGGTTATTCTCTTTCTAAACCAGAACAACCGGCTATTACAACTCATATTATTTTGGTACTGTCCTGACATCCAGAAAATGGAGAAACAGAATCCCAGACTTCACATTTCTTCTACTTCTTTATAAAACACAGCATCCTCTGGGGTGAGGCGGAATTTACATAGGTGATACATATTACTTAGAGGAAAACGGGGCTGCAACAAGGATCTCCAGATAAAGTTACGAGTAATATTGTCAGGCTGGATTTCTGCTGCTTCCCAGCATCTAGTTCAGTTGGTTGATAACATATTATAAGTTCCTTTCCTATGATGAAACCCCTCTATTCCATAAACTGGCACAAATCTTTCTAAATTGATTCAGAAGGAGAAACTGCAAGGTTATGTCAGGGAAGAGGTAAAACCCATGGTCACCGAGAAGTTGGACCAGGGATGGAGGGTGGGGCTGGGAGGGAGGAAACGGAGAGGGAACAAAAGCTATAGGTGAAGCCACAGGCTGCCCGGGGGTGACAGCAGCTGAGAAGGAAACGTGAGATACCGTGGACCTGTCAACAAAGGAGAGACTGTTTGAAATCAGGGAGTGTGCGGAAAAGGACAGGCAGTGTCCAGCAGGGACTGGGTGAAGCAGGTGTTCAGTGGCTGAATGTCGAGGTCCACCTAAGAGCGTCTGAATGTCTTATGAGGATTCCAGGCAAGATAAGGTTCAGGCTCAATTCTAAGGCAAGAAGCTGTGGGACAGGTTTTGAGCAAAATAACTTGTTTGGGTCCTCCCCTAACTCGTCAAACTCCTCTTTCTTTCCTCCTCACCGACCAGAGCCCACCCCAAGTGTCGTCTGAGCACACCTCCCTGGACCTCCCTGTGGCCCCCTTCCCCCTTCCCTTACCACAGACTCTACCAAGGGGGTCTTCAAAGACAATGACCCGCATGCAGAATTCAGGCCGCGCTTTCTACTCTCTACCCCGTCAACTCTCACGTTTCCACTAAAATTTATCTCATCTAACAGTTTTGCCAGGAAAGTAACTTGATTACTGATGACTTCATGAAACTCATTTACATGCTGAAGAAAGTACTTGTTCACCTCAAAGGCCATGGGCATGAAAAAGTGAATTTTACCAAAGATATTTTAGACCTTTATTTGTGGAGCATCTCAGATTATACAGAGATGATAAGTATTGCTGTTCATGTGTTTATATTAAGTAGATGCTAGGGACAGTTCACATTTTATTATCAGAGTGACACAGGAGTGTAAAGTCTTAGCCACTGTGTTATACCTCAGCATGCTAATGGAGAGCTTAGCTTTGAAGAGCTACCTGCAGAGCGGCCTGCTTGGTAAATGGCGGAATTTGAGAGGACGTGGCAAAACAGCAGAGGAATTGCTTCCAAATTGTTGAGTCTGACTGAGGCCCTTTTATGCATTGAGCAAAGGGGACAGGTACACAGGCTGCCCCTTTGTTTTGCTGAAAATATTCCCCGTCGTCTCTATAGCCCGTTTGAAATGTGCTCTATTCATAAAGGTTTCTCCTTGAATTCATACAAAGCTCTAAAAACCTGGGGACTAAAAGCAGATCTCACCAGCCAGAGTAGATTAAGGAACATTTTTTAATGTCTTGACTTAGTGCCATGAGCAAAGGTCTGAGAAAAGTCGTTGTCAGGATTGGGTGTGCTCACCCCTCTGACTTTCTCACATGTGTCTGCAGTGCTTTCCTGAGTACCTTTGCAAATTGTAATGGACTTGGATGGCGTTCTCAGGAAGAGCCACCATCCTCACTGTGCGCTGCCTCTTAATCTAAGCCACATTTGTAAAAGGACCCCACGTCACGACAAAGAAATTGCATGTAATGACAAAGGTCCTTTCTTACCTCTGTCATTAGTCGCCGGGCAAAATAGTTTGAAACTGGTGTAGAAGAGGGACCTTAGATTTAGCATTTACTTTTGAGTTTTATATCCCACGATTTTGTAATTGCAGTGATCATATTTCCATTTTTATTTTTAAAGAAAGGAATTTTGCAATCAATGAAATAGCCACCATCAGTTTCAGGAGAGCAGGGAACACAGCATGTGAAAAGAAATACAGAAGTAGGAGCACTGAAAATACTTTTTCATCACGGAATCGATGGGGACAAGATGATTAGGAAAGCATTAAGGCAATTTTAGAGCCCAGCCTCAATTCTGAGAAAAACAAATGTTAAATATAGAATGTCCAGTCAATCAGTAAGCCTTATCTTCTGTTACTTAATGGCAAACAATTGGAAAAGTGCTCAAGTTAACACAGCATATGAAAGAAGAGATTAATAAATAAACATCTGTGTTGTCTAGCCATTTTGACAAAAGGGCCGCTGTAAACGCCTTAGCTCATGGTGTCGGCTGAGAGATGGTTACTATTAAATAAGATTAGTTTGGTTATGATCTATCATTTAGCTTGAAAACAGTTGTCTTTTTGGAAATGCATCATTTACGTGGTGGGAGAAGCAAAGGATAGATGAATAAAAGTATGCATTCAAACAGAATCTGAAAGCGTTTCTCTGGATAAGTTGAAATGAATGATCGTGATAATAACCCACTGCAGAGGATGTGATGGGTTGGGGGTAGAATTCTCACAGCTGTTAACTTGGATCCCTGAAATTGTTCCATTATTCAGAAGTAATTTTTCTACATACTCACATTTGCTCACTTGTAGCTTGCATTAGTGAAGTTTCATTCACCAGTTAGCATACTGTTGAAGGTATATTAAAAATGGCTTGTTTATAACAGTTGTTGGCACTCCCGGAATTCACAGGGTTGCCGACCAAACGCCACTGCAAATAAAAACCTTTCCTTTTTCTTTTGGTAGCAGGAAAGAGCAGAGTCACACAATAGCTCTTGATTTATGAATCGAATGGTGCTTTCTCATTCTCAGACTCCCACGATGCGTACAGTTCCCTTTAAGGAACTGGGTTAGAAGGAAGCCTTTACCAAGAAAATAACCCTACCTCCAAATCTCCTTCTTAATTTGCAATCATGTGGGCCTTTGATTATAACTGTCCCGTTCTCATGCCTTGAATGATCATGTGAGAGGGAGTGGAAACTGACGACCGTGAATAGCTTCTTGTTTGTAAAGTGTCCTTCAATGGCAAGTCAGACAGGAACCTACAACGAATCACATATATTCTGGGCAAAATTTGTGGGAGTATTTTACCTTCAACATTCCAATAAGCATCTTGTCAGCCTTGGGTCCCATCCTGAAAGTATACAATTGTCTCCCGGAAACACGGCTGAAGTGGTGACCAAAGAGAGGCTGTAACTCTTCAAAGCAGATCTGGGGGACGGCTGGGTGAAGTGGCCAGGGCGGGCGGACAGACAGGGAGAAACGCGGACACGCCTTACAGGACATTTTGGCTGTAACCAGTGTCCATCCTAACTGTGGTCCACCAAACAAAGTGTTTAGTGTAAAGAGGGCCCGATCCCTGGAGAAGCAGAAAAATGATTTCTGTTGACTGGAGGGAAATTAACTCATTCCTCCCTTTTCCTAGCAGAGAAGGCGCTGGATAAGTACTTGGTGATTAATTGTCTTGGTTGGTTTCAAGGGGTGTCTCCATGTCCGGAACGGTATTTACACCCACGGAATGTTCTGTGCTGCCGAGTGGCAGGATCCTCTAATCCAGAGCCTTGCCTCCCCCTTCCACGCCCCTCCTGCACCTGGCACAGGTAGATGATGTGGAAAACTTATTCTAGTAATTACTAAACTGTTAACATTGGGCCCCAGTGACTCCTTTTTTGGCAGAAAAGTAACTAAGGACCATTTAATACTGAAAGTTTAAAACTTACTTTGAGATTTGAGCTGGAAAACTATTGGTCTATATCAAGGATGCTAAAAGCAATAATAAGAGTATGTATCAATATAAGTTGATCTTTTAAAGACTGAATGGATTTGGAGGGAGGAAAATGATTGTGCCCAGTCATAGCTGTGAAACCGTCAGCAATACAGTGAAGAGCTGGTGAGAAGAGTCCAATTGCAGCATTCTCCCTTTAAGAGGGAAGCAAGATTAGCAGCAACCTTGGCAAATTTTCGGCTTCTTTTCAGAGGGAAAGAGAAAAGCTTCCAGTGTCCAAAAAAAAAAAAGAAAGAAAGAAAAAGAAAAAGAAAAGGAAAAGAAAGAAAGAAAAAAGAAAAAAGGATGGATGTTTTGAAACAAAGGCAGAAGCAATCTTATACTTTATTGAAAGCTTACCTGGGAGTGGTTTTAACTCCTCTGGGGTTAAGAAAGATTTTTTTCCTCTCAAGACCGAAGGTGGAGCTAGGGTAAAGGAATTGGATCTGAAATAGCATCCCTGTCAGTTCTGTTCTGAAAAGTACACAGGGAGGAAAAATCTCCGTGGAAGAGAGAGGAGGCCACAGGTGCAGAAGGCGAGGGACCGTCTATGATACAACCTGTATGTAAGTTACATTGTAACAGGAACGTAGAAACCCTTAACTGCCTCTTTTTTCTAAGGAAAACCATCTGACTTAGAAAGCCTCTAAGACGGCTAGACAAATACCTGAGTTCTATTTTGCCTTTTTACGTTACAGATTATTTTGTTTTCTAAATGCCCTCAGGCCAGAAGAGTCTACGAAATGAAGACAATTTTTTTTTTTTTATGTCAGGTCAGAAGAGGTAGTGAGGACTCATTTGGGATAATCATAGTGTTTACTGAAGCCTTATGCATGTATAAAAATGTTATTTTCTCTAATCGCATATTTTGTTCCTGTAATGACTGAGTTGAATTCTAAACTGAACTGAGTAATCAATACTTAATGCCTCTGTCGCGCAAATCAAGTCGTAGCTGTTTCAGATGGCATCAGATTGCTTCCAGTGGGGCACATGGCTCTAGAGATGGAAATTAAAAGCAAGTGTGTCGAATTTTCTGTTTTTCAGGTTTGAAGTGAAAACTCACAAACAGCAGTCAGTACCCCTAGAACAGTCGCCGCCCCAGGAGCCACCCGGATGCCCGAAGGGCAGTAGAAAGCATGAGCTTCTACGGCAGCAGCTACCCGATCGTGAACGTGGACCCCAAATACCCGGGCTACCCCCAGGAGCACGTTCTAGCCGAGAAGCGAAGAGCCAGGAGGCGTCTCCTGCATAAAGACGGCAGCTGTAACGTGTACTTCAAGCACATTTTTGGAGAATGGGGCAGCTACGTGGTGGACATCTTCACCACCCTCGTGGACACCAAGTGGCGTCACATGTTCGTGATATTCTCGTTGTCTTACATTCTCTCCTGGTTGATATTTGGCTCTATCTTTTGGCTCATAGCCTTCCATCACGGAGACCTGTTGAACGATCCCGACATCACGCCTTGTGTGGACAACGTCCATTCCTTCACGGGGGCGTTTCTATTCTCCCTGGAGACCCAGACCACCATCGGGTACGGTTCCCGCTGTGTCACCGAGGAATGTTCTGCGGCCGTGCTCATGGTGATCCTTCAGTCCATCTTAAGCAGCATCATAAACACCTTCATCATTGGGGCTGCCTTGGCCAAAATGGCGACCGCCAGGAAGCGAGCCCAGACCATCCGGTTCAGCTACTTCGCCCTCATCGGCATGAGAGACGGGAAACTTTGCCTCATGTGGCGCATCGGTGAATTCCGCCCCAACCACGTGGTAGAAGGCACGGTCAGGGCCCAGCTTCTCCGCTACACGGAAGACAGCGACGGGCGGATGACGATGGCATTTAAGGACCTAAAGTTAGTCAATGACCAGATCATCCTTGTCACACCAGTAACGATCGTTCATGAAATCGACCACGAGAGCCCTCTGTATGCCCTTGACCGAAAAGCCGTGGCCAAAGATAACTTCGAGATTTTGGTGACGTTTATCTATACTGGCGACTCTACCGGGACTTCTCACCAATCCAGGAGTTCCTACGTTCCCCGAGAAATTCTCTGGGGCCATAGGTTTAATGATGTCTTGGAAGTGAAGAGAAAGTATTACAAAGTGAACTGCTTACAGTTCGAGGGCAGCGTGGAAGTCTATGCTCCCTTTTGCAGCGCCAAGCAACTGGACTGGAAGGACCAGCAGATCCACAACATGGGAAAAGGCCCGCCAGCCCAAGGACCCGGCACATCAGACACCAATGTCAGAAGAAGGTCATTTAGCGCCGTTGCCATCGTCAGCAGCTGTGAAAACCCAGAGGAGACCACCACCTCTGGCACGGATCAGTGTAAGGAAGCGCCTTACCAGAAAGCTCTCCTGACTTTGAATAGGATCTCTGTAGAATCCCAAATGTAGTCCTGAGTTGTAAGTACGAGGGCTCCCAGTCAATGTTTTTACCCCCTAGCCAATCGCCGTAAGGCAAGTAGTTATCGACAGAGCTTTTAAAGAAGGTGATAGCTGTCTTTGATGGTGAAGGAAGATAAATAGAGCAGGTTAAACTTGATAAAAGATATCTAAGCATTACATCATATCCAACTGTTTAACTTTTTTTTTTTTTGGCTAGCAAATTTTGTGTTAGGGGTGCTATTAAGAGGCCTAATTGATTAATTTAAATTTCATCTCCTTTTGTTATTCCGTATACTTGTATTGTCAGTTGGAGGTATAATATTCAATAATGGGGAACAAAGGTAGGACACTGGGATAATAGAAAGTAGAAGGGAGAATAGCATGAATAATAAAAATTTTAAATGGATCCAAATCGGTAGTATGAGTTACCTATAAAGACATTATATCATATATTCAAGATGTGCAAGGGATGCGTTCAGTAGATTGTAACGTTGAGCTGTTTAACTGTGAAATCAGTCCCTGTGTTTGCCCAGCAGAGTGTCTCGGTATCAGCTGGCAGAGGCAGTGGCTGTAGGAAGTAACAATGCCCCCGGTTCTGACGGTGAATCCCCTGCCACTTGCCAGGTAATGATCAAGCAGTGCTAGAAGCTACTTTTTCTCTCATCCGTGAGGCAGAAGAAAAGTTGGCGTTATTACTCAGAGAGGTATTTCTCTCTTAAATGCTCTGTTTGACTCCAACAAATGGCTCGGGGGGTGGGGGGGCAGAAATAAGGCACACAGGAGCTTTGTAAAGTGTGTGACAAGGGGACTGCTTATGTCCACCTCCCCACACCTTCTTTGAGGAAGGACAAGAAGAAGGATCGGGACCCTAGAGATGGGGTGAGGGAATGGAGAGCCGTAAACATCCTCAGACTCTTTGAGAGAAAACGTGTTCCTGGAAGACTGGAGCTCTGGCTACACAAGGGATGGAACCCTGTTTTTTTGGTTTTTTTTTAGCAGTTGCGGTGGGGTTAGGAGGTGGGGAGGCTGTGAGGGGAAAAGTATTTATTTGTGCCTAGAAGCAATTATGTATGGGTCACTTTAGAAAACACAAATAACTTGAATTGTGAATTTTAAGAAACGCTTCCATTGAACTTGGAACAATCATTTAAATGCAGGATTTTGTGGATATAATTAAGGTGATTTTAATGCACATTATGAAGTGGGTCAGCTAAGTGCTTTAGAATTGCTTAAATTGTAGGACAGGAGATAAATGTGTATACTCTATTTCCACCTTAAAAGATGTTAATCATGATTACTTTAAACACAAATCCAATCACCTGCGAGTGAAGAGGCACTCACTCTAAGCTTTATCAGTTGAAGACTTACGAGCTATATTCCGAATTATCTGTGTTATTTTTTACATTCTTGCTGAGCTGGTAATAAGTATATGCCACAGGTTTTCACGTGTTTATTTTATTTAAATATATATATACACACACATAGTTTTTGCTTTTTTCTGGAAAATCTCTCTCTCTCTCTCTCTCTCTCTCCCCATTTAAATTAAAGCACACAAGTAAATTTTACTGAATTGCAGAGTCCAAGATTACCAACAGAAGTAAAATGTATAGGTATATAAAGTTTTTCTTTTGTTTGCCTTCTTTTTTCTCCTTTTTCCTTCTTCCCTCCCTGCTTTCCTTCTTTCCCTTTCCTCCTCCTTTCTTTTGCCTGTGAGCAATAAAGTTATTTTATGATGCACAGGTGCAAAGCTTGTATTCCTGTTGTTGTATGGATAAGAGATCTGTTCAGGTCACAGGTTGCAAAATCGTCCTGAAACTTAACATCAGAGTGCTAAATAATGCGTTTCTTTCTTCCAGTCTTGTTTCAGGAACGCAAAAACCCATGTTTTTAAAACTGCACATGCCCTGTAGATTCGAATTTTGGAGCAGCAATTACTCAGCTAAATTAGAATATTACAATCTACCAAGTAGAAAACAGCCAACACTACAACAAACAAACTTGCCCCCTTTTCTGGCATGTTTCACACCCGTCTAGTTTCATTCACTTTCCTTCCTGGACTCTGCTCGTTCACGATCTTGCTTTGTTAGTATCCGGATAGAGGTGTCACTGTCCAGTAAATACACTCTGTCGGGCTTCGTGCCTCTTCCATCAAATTCTCTTACCCAGAATAGAATGTACAATCAGCAACACCATGTAATAGTTATCTCCCATTTTCTGTTTAGATTGATAACACACTTTGACACCCCAATGAGTTACATAATAATAAAGATCTTAAAATTGTGCAAAAAGTGTGTGCCTATGCTAGTGGAAATTCTGTGGCTGTGGTCAGCAGGGGGGACAGGGCACCCAAACTGAGATTGCTGTTTCATAGAGTTAGGATGTGGGCAGAATTAGAAACCATTTTTTATTCGTTTCTAACAGCTTGCAGAACAGCTCTATTCAAATGAACAATTAAGTGCTCCTGTAAGCATTGCTAGAAACCTCCCTGCAAAATAGCATTTCTAGTTGGAAGTGCTCTGTCGATGATGAGAATGTTTTTTCTTCTGGCATTCGTCTCCCCCTAAAAAAGACATTATTCCGTAGACCCAATTAGAAAATAAATCGTGGCATCAAGGCGCTGCTCCACTGTGTTTTATAGCCTGAGAGGAGGGAACACAGGAAGAGAGAAGGAAACGCTGTTTCCATGGACCACCAGCTCATCAAGTACCCTTAGGTGCTTTGCACAGATACACTTAATCCCCACACAGAAGACAAAGGGGTGGATATTTTTAATTTCCACGTCATCAAATATCTCATTCTTAACTTTATCCTGACTGACACATTCCCAAGTGGGATAATAAAGTGCCCAGGTTAAAAAAAAAATTCCAACTGTGTTTCCCAGTCTCTCTTGCAGCCGAGGGTGGAGTGGAGGGTGTGCTTCTGTGACATAGTTCTGACCCACAAGGTGCCAGCAGAACTCTCTGGATGTGACTTCTAAGAAGGCTCTTTGGCTGCGGCTGACTTAGCGATCAAAGGCCCTCTTACCTTCATGCATTCGTCCTCTTCCTCACCTGGGCCTCAGACGTGGCGGCTGGCGCTCCTGAAGCCCTTCTCTTAAGAGTGAGAATCAGGGATGCTCCTGACGAGGGGAATTGGACAAGTAAGAAAGAGCGCAGGGCTTCCCCGGTGGCGCAGTGGTTGAGAGTCCGCCTGCCGATGCAGGGGTTCGAGCCTCGGTCCGGGAGGATCCCACATGCCGCAGAGCGGCTGGGCCCATGAGCCATGGCCGCTGAGCCTGCGCGTCCGGAGCCTGTGCTCCGCCAACGGGAGAGGCCACAACAGTGAGAGGCCCGCGTACCACAAAAAAAAAGAAAAAAGAAAAAAAGAAAGAGCGCAAGCCTAGATTGCACATCTCCAGACTTCTGCAGGGGTGACAATAAATGCGATTCCAAACTGATAGAGTGAGCCATAGATCTAGAGGGAATTAACCAGGAAACAAGGCTGGGAAGGAAAAAGAGGATGTACCAGTTACGTCCAACCTGAACTTGTAGATGCCATTTCACGGAGCGGGTCTCTGTGGAAACCACATATTTTCTGGGAGAGTTGAGGAAATACCGCTATGATTGTAAAACAAATGCAAAAGAATTACTTTAGGCCTGGAAATCCCTCTGAGACAGTGAGGGCCGAGTGACCTTGATAAGATAACGGGCCAGGCCTGCTGTCGGGCTGCCCTTAACCTTCTTCCATCCCTCCTGCACCTGTGTTTTAATGGTGACCTGAAATCTCTGCAGACTGAGGCCGGCAAGCACCGTACAGCTTGGGCAGGAAAGCAGAGCTCTACCGAGGCTGTGTTTAAGAACCCCCGGCGAGATCAGACTGCATGAGTTCATCCACGTGGACTCTGAATATATAATATACCAAGGAACCCAGACCCTGACTTTAAATAGTCGTACTTCGTTCCGTCTGAGTTGGCCAGGGTACGTGAGGCAGATTCTCTGGACCACTCTCCTTTAAATGATTGGGCGCTCATTCTGCTCAGTTTAAAATACTCTATTAGTTCCATCCATTATAAGCATTGATTCTTCCATTCTGAATATGCTGTAAGACACTATAAGCCCCTGAGTTGTTTTGTTTTTTTTTTTTGAGGTAAGCTTTGCCTTCGGACTTCTAGAAACATCCTTTACACCCTTGGCACTCTCTAAATCACAAAGCCCTGCCCCACTTCTAAGTTTGCTGCAGCCAATCTCTCACTCTCTAACTTTCACTTTTAAAAGCACTATGACCCGTGCTCTGGAGAAGAAACTTGTGCACCACACGCAGAATGCAAGGAGGAATAACACAGACAAAGCAGCAGGGAGGCACTTGGCAAACTCTCTGCAAAGGCTGTCTTGGGTGGGAGGGCTTTAAAAATGAAAGCTAGTAACAGACGCAGTTTGAATCCATCTGTGGGCAGAGAGCAAGCAAGGCCTCCTACAGGGACGTTTTCCTGAAGAGGCAAAAGCCTACTGTTGCCTGGACACCGCGATTCCTCCGCATTGCTTTGGAGCTTTTCTTCAGTAAGAAAAACCTTACGTCCAAGTGAATTCCCAAGTTCCTCTTTCACGGCTCTTAGTTTACTAAAGCAACTTCACACAAGCCTCTGACGACCGTGTGGTTGGGTCATGAGATTTGGCCAGGGGCAAGCAGCCTGTTGCTTCATCAGGTCACCCTGTGCTCCTTTCCTCGGGAAATATCCAGGCCTGTGGTTTGGGAGCTTTTGTGCAGAGTTTGGAGACTTAGGTCAACATGGCTGAACGTTTCAAAGTTCAGGAGACGCTGAGCTGCTGAGCACCTAGCAGGGAACTTTTAAAATAAACGCTTGCCTTCTGCTGTTTGGTCTCATTGATTGATTCTAGTTTGTAAGTACTACAGAGTAAAAGAATACTGGATCTCGAGTCTGTCTGTCATCCCAAGAAAAAGCTACTGGGCTGAGATCGAGAGGCTTCTAGATAATGAAGGTAACCTGAGCTGGGTCATCACTGATGTCAGGTTCTCCATGAAAACTCTGGAGACTCCACAGGCCGCCAAGAGAGGCAGGTTAATCATTTTCAGTTTTCAGCAGGCCCGGTGGATGAAAACCCAAACAGATACTAAGTCTTGCTAAATTACATAGCCAAAGAATGCTTTTTCTCTGTTTTGTCATTTACCACTGGGCTTATAAAACCTTCTTAATCACTATCTAAGTAACGTGAACTTGAGACAGAAAAGCCCCAAGAGGTTTGGACCCTGTGAAAACTTCTTTACAGCAAGTTATCAGAAACCTTCAAATTTCCACATAAAATACTTCTGTCACGTGCGCTGCACACTGTGGTTAAAGGCTCTTTATTTGAATTGGAAGCACATGTTGGAGATCAGTTATTTATCGTGCCTTGTGTGCCTGTTGGTTCTATCTGATAGCAGCTTGCCTGGGGAGGGAGGCTGGCCGCGGGGCTGGATTCAGGCGGAGAGGCCGCGTCTGCCAGCCGCTGACACTTCCAGATGCAAAGATTCTTAAGACACTGGGGGTCATCAGCGCATCTAGTCAGAATCCACTTTACATAGGAGGAAAAATGATCTGCCCAATGAGACAAGGCCTCGGAGAGGCAGCCGAGGAAGAAATCACTACGACCAATGACCGGGGCTCTCTGGGATCCCCAGAGGCGATAATTGGTCCTGATGTGCTGCCGGAGATCAGTTTTCTTCTGTAATCGTCAAATGGGAAAAGTGACCCCTTGAAGACCCTCTGTTAAATAGAAGCCCGTTATTTTCTAGAAGTGCTCCTGAACAGAACTGTTGGTTGGCCATTGATTTTTTTAGAGAGGCTGGAATGTGGGCAAGGGGGAAAAAAGTGTGGGAAACAGCTGATAAGAGCAACGATGAATGCCGATAATCTTTTCTAGAATGTAAACAAAGTGGTTGAATTTTAAAAGTCTCACCCGTTTCCAGGGCAATGCTAGTGCACAGTGGGGCACAGCCCCGAGCGTGGACCAGCCACCAAGCCTGTCACCTTGGAAGCAGGAGCACTGAGTCTTCCTGCAGGGCCAGCCTCAGGGGTAAGGACACACGGTGAGCAGTGGGGGGTTTTCTTCCAGTGAATGGATGTGCTCCATTTTTTGAGGCAAGCCCTAAAAGGAAAGGAGGCCAACCTGAGACAGACCCAGACACCTGGGCTGACAACGTTTGCTCTTTTTAGTAGTTGTACAACCTGGAGCAACTTAGCTGGAGTTTCTGATTCCTGCTTTCCTTATCTAGAGTTTCTCTTGCTGATTTAAGCTGAGATTGAGCGCAGGCTTACGGACCAGACTGCCTAGGTTTGGATTCTCTGTTTTCTTCCCGCATGACTTTGGGCAATTTTCTTAACTTCTCTGTGCCCCAGTTTTCTCAGCTGTGAGGAGAGGAAACTCATCGTACCCACCTTACAGTTGCTGTAAGGATTAAGCGAGATAATGTTTGTAAAGTGCTTAGAACAGTAGCTGGCACAGTACGAATGCTAATAATTGTGAGCTATTATTATTATCTCCAGCAGCAGATTCTTAGGTTCTTTTAGTGTTTTGTCAATTAATATACATTCCTTAACTTTTTTTTTTTTTTTTTTTTTTTGCGGTACGCGGGCCTCTCGCTGTTGTGGCCTCTCCCGTTGTAGAGCACAGGCTCCGGACGCGCAGGCTCAGCGGCCATGGCTCACGGGCCTAGCCGCTCCGCGGCATGTGGGATCCTCCCGGACCAAGGCTCGAACCCCTGCATTGGCAGGCGGACTCTCAACCACTGTGCCACCAGGGAAGCCCTATACATTCCTTAACTTTTAATCTGGACTTACTGCTAAAGGAAAAAAAAGTAAAAGGAGCAATCATTTGGTAGAAGGAGGATAAATTATTGGCATCCAAATGTAAATGATTTGTATACGATCTTACCCAAACCACTTCGGATGAAGTAAATCAAACTTCTTCTCCATTAAGCGAGGCATCAGGATTTAGTAAAATGGTGCTTTGAGAATAAAAATACTACTCTACTCAGATACACCGAAGACTTAGTGAATAGTACCAAACCAAGGGGAAACCAGACTGCATATCATACAGTGTACCCCCCATTCCATGTAAACCACCTGCTGGGTATGAACTTCAAGCTGTTTCAAAAAGTGTTTAACTTTTATGTCACGATACCATACATTATACTAAATTAGAGGGGTCCTGGGAGGAGCAATCTCAGTATCCAAAAACGATCCATTACAACCCAAATAAGCTGCCGCAACTTGAACTTGGAAAAACTTGGTCTGTCATGTGCTGGTGGCCCCAGGAATACGCGAACCACCCAGGAGACTGGCTGCCTCGCTTCAGGTGCCAGACAAGAGGTGTTGAAGTCATTTGGGATGAGGAAGTACAAGTCTTTTTCTCTAATGTGTGACACCCTCTTGTAGGGGGGTCATGGACTTTCGATCAGATGGAAGTGGGCTTGGATTCCAGATGCGCTCTGTGCCAGCTGTGTGAACTTGGGCAATTTCCCAATTGTCACGGAGCCTCAGTTTCTTCTTGAGTATAAATGGAGATAATAATACACATACGTATCCTGATATACTCTTCACAGTCCATATATATGTGTGCACGTGTGTGTGTGTGTGAAGATATACACATAACTCCCTGGCACTTAGGAGTTGCTCAATCAACTAATATTTCCTGTTTCCCTCTATATCTATCAGTCCTAGTAGCATGTTTCAAAGGAATTTGAAAGCAAAAGCATTGTTAGCTGTAGCATTAGAATGCTTTAGTTATGATCACAAAATTATTTTTTTCTAAATATTCATGCTTTCACTGTGATGTGTAGGTTGATGGCTGAGGTCAACCTTCTAAATGTATTGTCTTCCCACTCCCAAGAGTAATTGATTTTAGTCCCAGCACTGCCACTAACGAGCTGTGGGATTTGGGGAAGTTACTCACCTCTCTGGTCCACAGTTTCTGAACACTCCTGGTTTGCTTTATATTTTTTCGTGATTCTTTGAAGCCACAAAATGTGATGTCTTCCCCCTCACTTTACTTCTACCCATGACTTTTTTTTTGTTTCTTGTTTTTTGTATGTGCTTTTTTCATTAACATATGTAATTTACTACAACCTTTCCTATTCTTATGATCACTGGACTATCTAAATTTAACAGAACAATTCCTCTTTCATGTTATTTTCTGCTTCATTTCAAATCTTTCCTTAATGTATAACTAACTGGGATGTACACTGAATACTTCTCATGATAAATCAATAGTTCATTTACAATAATAATATCTGTTGAACTTCGTTTTCAGATCTCATATTACTGTACTTTTAAAAAATTGGACCTACTTTAAATGGTAAAATTTAAGGCATTTAAAAATGACGCAAGTCTGATTTCATAAGAAATGAAATACTGCTCTTGCAGTTACAGAGGTCGGAAGCAAGTAGTGGCATAAAAAACGCAGTCAGTAAAGTACAGCACTTAGATTCTGACGAGGGCAACTGAATTTACGACCAATGAACAAAGGGCGTCAAATATGCTATTAAATGGTTGAAATGCCAGGAGGCTTAATCTGTGGAAGTTGGGGGGAAATGCTCAGTCAAGGATGCTAGTAGCCCTTTGTGCCATTATTAACTGATGCATCTGCAGACTGGTGACTTGTGCAGTGAATGGCTTAGGCAACTGTACCTGGCCAGCCTGTGTTTCATTTCCATTTAGGAAAAAGTGGCTGCTGTTTCATATCCTCCCGATAAGTATGTAACTGACTACGATCTCAGCACCTGGATTCCCAGACCCCAGTGACCTCTGAGTTCCCTGAGCCCTGAGGAGAGGTGGGCTAATCTCAATGCCAAACAATCATAAAATACACGGAGAGCGCATTTGCAATATTCTGGGTTTTCTTTCCAGTATCACATCTGGTGTGGACCTGAGAGAAATAGCAATTTGCAAATAACAAATCTGAACCAAAGTTTCCAAAATGGCTTTTTTATTCTTACATTATGAATAAATATCAAAGTAGTCATGAAAGCCTAACGCTCTGAGAGCAGCAAAAGATTCATCAAACAATATAAAGTTTTGTTTATCCTTTTCCAGAAACGTACAATAACTTACTATTATCTAAGCTGTCATTTTAAAGCTTTGGACAATAAATAAAGGATCTGCACACCTCCTTGTGTAGCTTGGGGCTTCTGGGGGTTGGGGAATGGAAGGAAGCAAAATATTAACGATTTTGCAGGCAGAAGGAAGAAGATAAAAACATAAATAAAGACACTTTCTCTTTCCACCAAAGGCTAGGGCGATGTGTTGGTCTTTTGGAATATCATAATGATAATAATAACAACAGCATTAATAACAGCAATTATGTAAAAGCCTCCAGTAATTGCAATTCTATTAGGAGGTTGAGTATTTTTGGTCACCATTGTGCCACCTTGTGGTCACAAGAGAACACATGTTTTTTTCCATGAAGTAAATCCATTAAGTTTTTATTTTCCGCCCTCACTCCTAGGGGATGATATTTGGAAGAATAACTTGGGAAGCATGTTGCCAATAAATCCTAGAAACAAAATATAATGGGCACCATTCAAGTCAAAACTCGCATATGCTTAAAAGTGACAAATGGAAACGGCCTAAGGATGAAGTCCATGTAGCAGATTTTCCCTCTGCTGCGTAGACATGGATTATACATTTAGAAGATGAAGTTCGAGTTCATTAAGACTGCCACTCTCAGGGCTTCCCTGGTAGCGCAGTGGTTGAGAGTCCGCCTGCCGATGCAGGGGACGCGGGTTCGTGCCCCGGTCCGGGAAGATCCCACATGCCTCGGAGCGGCTGGGCCCGTGAGCCATGGCCGCTGAGCCTGCGCGTCCGGAGCCTGTGCTCCGCAACGGGAGAGGCCACAACAGTGAGAGGCCCGCGTACCGCAAAAAAAAAAAAAGACTGCCACTCTCGATCTACAAATACAGGCATCGAAGTCTGGGTCATCTCCATTGAGAACCTAATAAATAATTTAGCAATCTAATTATAGCATGAGAAAGCGGTCAGCATTTAGGGATCAATGGCCAATATACTGTATGAGGATAATCATGTCAATATGCATATATAGAAGCAGTTTAATAAACACAATTTTAATAATATGAGTGAAGATTTGCTTTGTAAATAGGTATATTATTGTCTTATAATTTTTATGCATTTCAAAGAGTTTTGATATTCATTTAGAGGCTTTTTCTGCTTTCTGAGCTCCACGTATGTCAGCATCCAGATGTGAGGAACAGAAAAAAAGAGGACAAACCACCTTCCCACATAGCACTGTCTGCTGGCAACTAAATAATATCTTAATATTTTGTAATCAATTCAGAAATGGCCACCATTTTATATTATTAGTGCTTGTTTCATCAAGCATATAGCTTTATCAAGGATGAAAGTATCAGAAAAAAAAAAAAAGAAGTCCCAGCAATTGTAAATAGTGTGTGTGGAGAATGAGAGAATGTAATACGTTCCCCTAGATGCGTAACCATGCTCGTATGGGCCTTAAGTCTCTTCATCCCTCGCTTGGCCTCTGTTTCTTCGCGTCTATGTCTGTGAAGTCCTCCATCTCTCCTGTCCTCACTGTCTATATCTTATCTCCCCATCTTTCTGTGTCTCTCTTTGTCACACTCTCAAAATTAACCTCGACCAAAATCTAGGAGGTGAACGGCTCTAGATTTGAACCCTAGCCCTGTGGATGACTAGCAGTGTGCCTGTGGGCAAACTATAGTCATCCCTTGGCATCCGAGGGGGACTGGTGCCAGGAGTCCTGCAAAATCCCCCGGTGCTCAAGTTCCTTACATAAAATAGCAGAGTACAGTTGGCTCTCAGCGTCCGCGGGTCCCACATCCCCACACACCCCGTGGATGGGTTGAATCCCCAGACGAGGAACCCTCGGATACAGAGGGCAGATGGTACTCCACCTCCAACTCAGGCTCCTTATCTGTGGAATAGGCCTAAAAGTTCTTACCTCATAAAGTTGTGACAATTACATGACGAGTTGCCTGCAAAAGCACTTCCGACAATAGCGCAGAGGAAATGTTCAGCGCTTGGAGACTGTCTCTATTTTTAGAGTCTGAACAAAGATCTCTTCTCAATATTCAAATCCCTGTCATCATAAGATGTTGCAGTACTGCCTCACTTAGAAATATAATGTCACCATAAATTAGGTATGTATCTCATAGAATTTTAAAGCACAAAAATCTCCCATGTACCTCTTGTAACCACTTTATCAATGAAATGATAAGAATCAGAAAGCTTCTTGCCCAGCGTCCCATAAGTAAAAAGCGGAACCCACACCTGCGCCGTACCTTCTACCTCTATGTACTTGCCCAGTGCTGTGGCAGTGCACAGTGATTCTCATTCCAAACCATCACTCTATTTTTTGACCTTCCTTCCTTCCTTATCTATCTATCTATCTATCTATCTATCTATCTATCTATCATATATCTATTTTCCAGGTCTAGGATTATTGCCGTCAGTGAGATAAAAGTTTTCAGTCACAGCACCTGATTTTTCTAAAATTCATTAATTCATGTATTCACATATTGTGTCTACCTTGTGTCCGGTCATTCACAGACATTGTAAAGGCAATAATGAACTAACCAGAAAAATAATCTTGCCCTTTTGGAACTTACAGTCTAGTAGGAGAGACCGAAAGTAAAGAAACAAATACATCATTTAATGCCAGGCATAGTTAAGTGCTGTGTAAAAAAAGTAAAGGGGTGTATCCCAGCAAAGAGGACGGATGCCGTTTTAGGTAGGGCAGTCAGGGAAAGCCTCTCAGTTGAGATAACACTTTCTCAGAAACCTGGAATAGAGAAAGTAGCCCATGTGGATACCTGCAGAAATAGAATTCCAAGCCAGTGCAAAGGCCCTACAGCAGAAACAAGTTTGAGAATCTGGGGAAGTAGCAAAATGGAGAGAGTTCAGTTTTGTATTTCAGATGCCTATTTGACACTCCAGTGGGAACAAACAGTAGGAAGTTGTGTATACATGCGTTCTGAGTGTGGGAGAAGGTCAGGGCTGAGGATGGACATTTGGAGGCCTTCAGCGTAGATCTGTAGTTCAAGGTATAGGCTTGCATGAGCTCTGCCAGGAACTGGGTACCAGAGCCAGGGATGCTGAAACATGGTGAGATAGAGACACAGAAGAAACTCATTCAGGGAGGATGAGAAGGAGCCATCCATGAGATCTGAGAAAGGACAGAGAAGAGTGGTTACTTAACAGCCAAGTAAAGAAAGGGATCCAATAAATGACTGACTGTGGACGCTGCTTACGACACCACATGTGAGAGAACAGAGCTGACCATGGACTTGAGTGTCTGCCTGGAGTAATGCCTGACTCGAGGAGATTCAGTGAAGAACAAGGGGTAAGAAGTAAGGACAACTTGAGAAACCTTCTGATAGACAAGGGGGAAGCGGAGTGCGATCATCGTAGCTGGAGGGAAGGACAGAGCCCAGGCAAGCTTTGCATTTCTTCTTTCTTTCTTTGTATTTTTCTTTCTTGTGTTCGTGGGAGGTCGTTGAGCATGTTGATGAGCAGATGGGAAGGATCCCATAGAGAGGAAAAAATAGATGATGTAGGAGAGGAGATAAAGAAGTAGAGTCTTTGCATAGGTGAGGAGTGTGGCATCTCTCGTCTACAAGTGAAGAGAGGGTGACATCAGAGCCACAGGTACAGGAGGGAAAACAACATATCCAGGTAGAGATGGAGAAGTGGGTTTCAAGGTGGGGTAGAGAGGACTGATGGTTGAAGACATTATCTTCTCTCTGCCTCCTTTTTTTCCCCCAGTGTGATGAGAAGCAAGGGAATCAGCTGAGAGTAAAAGGTATTAGAGATTTGAGTGGAGATAGAAAATGTTCAGAGCCTCATCTCAGAGACCAGGGGTGTGAATATACTAGGGGAATAGAATAGGATTGCCAGCCATCCCAAAGTCCCCTCTGAGGTTTGTGGTCATACATTTAATGTGGTACATATATACAATGGAATATTACTCAGCCGTAAAAAAGAAATAATGAAATAATGCCATTTGCAGCAACATGGATGGTAATAGAGGTTGTCATACTGAGTGAAGTAAGTCAGACAGAGAAAGAGAAATATCGAGTGATATCACTTATATGCGGAATCTTAAAAGAAGTAATGATACAAGTGAACTTATTTGCAAAACAGAAACAGACTCACAGACTTAGAGAAGGAACTTATGGTTACCCGGGGGAAGGGTGGGGCAGAGGTATAGTTACGGAATTTGGGATTGACATGCACACACTGCTATATTTAAAATGGATAGGGACTTCCCTGGTAGTCCAGTGGGTAAGACTCCACGCTCCCAGTGTAGGGGGCCCGGGTTCAACCCCTGGTCGGGGAACTAGGGATTGAATTAAGGATGCCGCAACTAAGAGCCCGCACACCACAATTAAAGATCCCATGTGCCACAACTAAGACCTGGTGCAGCCAAAATAAATAAATAAATTTGAAAAATAGATAATCAATAAGGACCTACTGTATAGCACAGGGAACTCTGCTCAATATTATGTAGCAACCTAAATGCGAAAAGAATTTGAAAAACAATAGATATATGTGTCTGTATAACTGACACTTTGCTGTACACCTGAAAGTAACACAACATTCTTTTTTTATTTTTATTTATTTATTAAAAATTTTTTTTTTTTGCGGTACGCGGGCCTCTCACTGTTGTGGCCTCTCCCGTCGTTGCGGAGCACAGGCTCCAGACGCGCAGGCTCAGCGGCCATGGCTCACGGGCCCAGCCGCTCCACGGCATGTGGGATCTTCCCGGACCGGGGCACGAACCCGCGTCCCTTGCATCGGCAGGCGGACTCTCAACCACTGCGCTACCAGGGAAGCCCTAACACAACATTCTTAACCGACTACACTTCAATATATAATAAAAAGTTTTAAAAAAATGAAGTAACATCAGCCAGGATGACTGTGTGTTTTTCTTCATCTAGAACATTTATTATAAAGCTTAGTTCCCAAGAATTTATCCGTTTAAAAAAGTCCAGCTTTCCAAATTAACATGCTTTATTTTTGTGAGTGGCACATGCACTCACACGATTCAGTAACAGAGATGACGAATCTGATCTGCTATTAAAACAGGACTTGTGACGATCTAGCAATTAGCAGTTGGATTACCATTTTGGCTCAAGAAGGACATACTACCACATCATTATACCAAAGAGAAGATACCTCTGACGCTTTGCAGTCTGCCAGGTCTCCATCTCTCTCTCTCTCTCTCTCTCTCTGTTTGGTCATACAATACAACCAGCTGTGGAAGGGAATTGTGTAAAGTGTGTTGGGACTCTCTCCTAGCCCAGGGGTCTGGTTAGTAACAAAGCCTAGTGAAAGGGGCTGAGGGCTGCGTGCATGAGCTGGAGAACCATGAGTCTGTTTCAAACTGAAATTGTTCTGCAACCCTGGCCACCTGGCTACTTTGGGTCCATGCTGGGGTTGAACAGCAATCAACTGAGAAACTTTCAAACATTTATTTGTCCTCGCGATCGTTTAACTTATTGTTTTTCCATTTAGATTTGACGTTTTGCTTCCACATTTGTGTATAATATCAAAACTGGGCCTTTCAGTTGAAGCCAACTGCATACCCAGCTATGTACCCAGCTATGTACCCTTGCTGTATAGACTCCTCCACCATGGACCTTTTCCATGTCCACTTTTTTGGAGTCAGGAGGCGAGAGGGTCCTTAATGAAGTTGGTGCTGCCTTCATTTGAGATCTATTCTTTGATATCCTTTTAGAAAAAAAGTCTTTTTAAATTCGACTTCTAAGTTTATTTTTCATGCTTTTAAAATTCCCTCTTCTAGAACACACAGTTAAGGAAGCTTAAAATCTAATAGGGTTATTTGCAATCAATTTATCAGAACATAAAAACTAAATAAGTTCATTTTTCATGCAAAGTGTTCTAAAGAGAGTGACGGAGTCACATCTGAGAACAGGTGTCTCTGTTAATAAATGAAGTAGTTGTAAAGCTGTGTTTGGGTTTATATCAGGGCACGCATGACCGTCCTGATTCAAAGGCACGTGCAAAGTGTATTCTTGGAAGTATGGAGAAGCAGTCATTTGTGATGTAAACTAAACGCTATTTTAATGGCTATTTTGTGGCTACTTAAATTCAGTATTTGAATGAGGGGGCATGTTCATATTTAGTTTACGTAAAGTGCTTTGTCGGGTCACTAGAATAAATCATTGATTTTTGTTCATGATCATAATCTGTAAACGAGGGAGGCCTCCAAAAACTTGCTGGTGTGGTTATTTACAAAGGAAACACTCGTGAAAATGTCCACGGCACTACCTTCTTGCGTTCTGATTATTTGCAAGGATGGCTGCCAGTCTGTTTAGTCTTTCCAGGAGCCTCTGTGAAGGAAATCCATATTCCTGTAAGAACATTGTGTTGAAAAGACACAACATTATTGTGTTTTTTTTTTGTTTGTTTGTTTTTGTTTTTTTTCGCGGTACGTGGGCCTCTCACTGTTGTGGCCTCTCCCGCTGCGGAGCACAGGCTCCGGACACGCAGGCTCAGCGGCCATGGCTCACGGGCCCAGCCGCTCCGCGGCATGTGGGATCTTCCCGGACCGGGGCACGAACCCGTGTCCCCTGCATCGGCAGGCGGACTCTCAGCCACTGCGCCACCAGGGAAGCCCACAACATTATTGTTTTTAAATGCACATACAGTTATTTGCGATGAAGAAAGAAGGCAGTGGTCTCTAAGTTAGCATTTTCTTTACTGAAAACTACAATGATGGTGATCATAATAATGTCATAGGAGTAACAACACCTTTAGGTCAGCCTTCAGAGGTCATCAGATTAAAGTAACGGTGCAGAAACAAAGAAAAGAAATAAGATAATCAAGCCATGTTGAATGTCATAGAACCGAAACCCCCCAAGGCATGGAGAACCAAGGTAATGACGCTCATTGAACTGTGTTTATATTATAATCATTTAAATGATATGACTGCCAGAGGACTGAAATTCATGCAGGAGTTTTAAAAATTGACTATAACAATTTTATTTCTAGTAGATCAAATTGGTAAGAGAGCCAATAAAATAAAGTACAATTTATGCCATTTTAGGGTGGCCAAAGATACCACAGAAAAATAACTCTAGACAGAACCTTGTTCAATTCCCTCTTCAGGGTAAAAAAAGACAATTAATTTGTCCATGAATTTTTGATCAACATTTAACCCTGAAGATCACTCAACTCCCTTTTTCAAATAAAAAATTTTGGTATTAAATTTAATGGATTTGGGGGAATCCTCTATTGTTTGAGGTAATTCATATTATCATTTTCATTTCATTAGAGTAGATTCTGAAAATTCCATTGCAATGGAATGAGCTGGCTTTATTTCTTTTTAATATCTGATGAATTTTCTTTGTGGAATTCCTCATGAAATACAATCATTTATTATATTTAAAAATACCATCATCTTCCTATTCGATCCCTCCCCGTTAGGTTTCTCTTTAATTGACTCTTAGAGGCAAATTCTGAAGAATGTATGCACCTATGCCACGTAATCTGAACGGCTAATTGTTCTCTCTGGAAGTACAGCCATTGATGCTACTATGTAATTTTCTTAAGGAAAAAACAATGTCCCGTGACAAACCTATCAGAAACAAGCCTTGCTGAAAATCAAGATTTTTAGGAAGATTTTTCTTTCACATGTTAGAGTCTGGTTTTCAGGGTCTGCCTGTGGGTTTAGCATTTCATCTTGTTCATAGTGCAATGACAAAACAGGAGCAGGGGAATTCATAATGGAATGGGCTGCACTTTCTCTTCCTCTTAAAGAAAACTTTCAAATGAGCAGAAGTCCAAAAGCCCTATATCTATCTTTAATCTGAGCTTTTGATATTAAAGGGAATTTAACTCTTATAGAATAGGATTAAATTAGACTTATAGGTACATTTAATGGGCCTCAGGGAGAAAAGACCAAACTTCTATGAATTCTTAGAAATGTCTAGGAGGAATAAGTTTTAGGTGACTTTGTACTTCAGTTCCTAGAGGAAATTTACCAGAATTTGCAAAATAATCCAATTTGTTCAATTATTTGTTGTTTTGATGTTGTTTTTTAATCAATACACGCTATTAAGTGCAACACAATGATAGCTGATGAGATCAAATTAAAGACTGGTTGAATTGAAGCAACACAAAGGTAAATAATTACCTGGTGGTTTCGCAGACTCTCAGATCCCTTTACAGACCAGCAAGCTTGAAACAATCTAGCTCTAAATTTACCAAAATCAAGAAAATAAAAGGTTGAAAAATAGGTCCAAATGTACTCAGTTTCTGTGGAATCAGTTTTGACATTCACTGATTTTAAGGCTTGATATTAATAGTAACCTTAACTCTATTTTATGAACCCACTTGGAAGCCACTTAATTTTAATATGGAAGTGAATTTGATCAAAATATATCAACGATAATGAGTTTCAACAGAAAGTATGTGGTGGTTGAATACATAGTTTACAATCATTATATAGTTAATCTGAAAATATATCTCCGAGCATCTATCGCCTCTTTAACAAGGAGGCCTCAACAGTTAAGCAGACCCTTCAGTGAAATGTATTCAGCCTGCTAGAATCAGAGTATCAGGAATATAGCATTCCCATCCTTTCAGCTCAGCTTGGTCTTACACTCCGTACCATTATCCTGGTCCAACAGTCAGCAGACCTTTCTCAGTGAAGGGCCAACTAGTAAATATTTTCTGTTTTGTGGACCACATATGGTCTCTGCCTTATCCTCTCACCTCTGCATTACAGCAGAAAAACAATCAGAGACATTATGTAAGCAAATAAGTATGACTATGTTCCAATAAAACATTACTTATAAATCCAGAATTTGAATTTTATAAAATATGCAACTGTCACAAAGTATTCTTCTTTTGTTTTTTTTTTCCTACCATTTAAAAACATAAAAACTTTCTTAGCTCACGGGCTGTATACATGAGGAGCCAGGTCTGGCCTGGGGGCTGTAGTTTGCAGACCCCTGTTCTATGACCATGGGAAGGATAATATTAAGATTGAAAATATTAGAAAAACCCAGGTTTCGCAGAAAGGCTTTATTTCCTATGGGTCTTATAATACAGAGATATTCCCCTACCAAGTAGTGTGTATCTCCGCTCTGGGTCATTTTCTTGCTGCAGATAATCTCCCATAAAAAAGGTCAATCTTATATTGTTTTTCATGAAAAAAAGAAGGAGGATATGCTTGGGAGAACTCATTTAGGAGTTGGCCATATCTGGTGCCAGGGTAATCCCTGCACTCAAAGAATTTTTGGAAGAACTGATTTTTAAAGAAAAACCTTCCAACGAAGGATCTCTGTCTCTGAATGTTTCCTTATTTTCCCCTGGGTTGCTACTTTCTCCGTTTTAATTCAGTTCTTCATCAGGACTTCTAAGACTGAATACTATTTAGAATCAATCGTATTCAAAAGTCCCCAAGACCAGCTCTAGATCTCTGCAGATCTAGGTATCTAGATATCTAGGTATCTACAGAAAAACACTGTAGCGTTTTTCCTGGAGGAATTTGTGTGCAGACAGCAAGGAAGGAGGAGGAGAGGGGAGGAAGAGAACAGGGCTGCATTGGCAGGGTGTCCCCTGAGTCGCTGCTGCATGAACACAGGCCCCCAGATACATCCATGGCCAAGGGCAAAAGTGCAACTTCTCTCATCACTGTGACAACCGATGTCCTTTCTCTCCAGCTGATGGAAAATTCCTAGAGGAAAAAGGGAAAAGGGAAAAGGAAAGGGGGCTGGTGGACGGTTAAGAGATCTGAGTTGAGAGAGGGAGAGGCTGCCCCTACCTCCCCACTCTGGCTCTGCCCACTTTCTACTGGTCTAAGTAAATCCCCCACCCCCACCCCCCACCGAAAGCTCAATTTGCAGCAATGCACTCGCTCATCTAGGGAAGCCTCCACTGCAGGGTGAAGACAGGGCAGACTTTGGCATCTGTCTCATTCACTCTTTGAAGCATTTGATCTCATCAATAAAGGAAAACAAACTGGGGTCCTCTATTTTTCCCCAAACACTTTTCCCCTGTTAGACAATCCTCTTCCCCTATTTTGCAGAAAGAAGGCAGAGCGAGATGCTTGATGAAAAGCAGTATTATCAGAGCCAGTTTTTTTTATTGTTTTTTTTAACTTAAACCACCGCAGTGACGCTTATCTGCCCGTAATTCTTTCTGAAGCCAAGTCCTCTGGCTACTCAAGCCATTTCCCTTCCTAGGAAGTTAGGTTTGGGGTAAAGCAGTTGTAATTCTAGTACCTTTCAGTCAGAATCAAACGGTCACAAACCAATCACATGAGGCTACTCCCTACAGCCCAATAGTGGAGATGATTTTCCCATGATGTAATGAATCTGTTAGATCCTTTGCAAAGAAAACTCACCAGCAAGTCCATCTCTCTGTCTAGAGATCCTTTCTAACGAGAAGGCTGTTGAGATCATCTAACGTGGGTAAAAACAGTTCCTTTAGGGAGAAGCTTTTTAGACCAGAAGCATTAGTTATGGGGGTTGCCATTGTTACTCCCTTGCAAGGAAGAGAATAAACGTGTAATCACACGAGGTCATGTGTAAATTTATGCTGTTTTTACTGGCGCTTAACCCTTTTCCTTCCAGGAATTGTTAAGTTCCTTTGCAGTCATAGATCAGTCCTTGGGTACGTTCTCACCAAGGGTGACTGTTTGACGGTAAGGTCCCTCAGTGGACCAACAGAATAGAAGTCAGGTCATGTAACTGACTCCCTGGAAATTACGTAAGAGAAATAAATACCTTGGTATTTGCACAGAAAGGAAATTATGAAATTTGCTTCAAGCATGAACTCAGACATTCTCAAAATCAATCTTGTGAGAAAACTTTTTCTTGGTCTGAGGGGGTCTGCAAAGGAGTTAGGGGTGAAATCTTTTGTAGGAAAGACCTCCAGTTCCTATGTGGCTTGAAACGGGCTGCAGGTCAGGCTGCCTTCAGATGGAGACTTGGAAGAGGGTTCAGGAGACGAGAGAAAGAACAGAGCATCTGTCAAGGCCTAGGGTTCTTTCTTGTTTTCTTGTCTTTTCTTTCTTTTTTGGTTTGATGTCCTGGCCTGTAAGTCAATTCGCAAAGAATGCTTTCCCTAACGGAGGAATAATTTTAAAAATGAATTGTTTGCGGACGGGACTGTCTCACCTGCAGGATATGGGTTGGTGTTTTAGATTCTCAAGTGTGCAGGGTACTTTCTCCAGCATGTCGCTCTGTAGGTTACGCTTTTCAAGGCGTCCTGTGGAGCTGGAATCCCACCGATCCCGAACTGTATTTCTAGAGATGAACCAAATACTCAATTATGATAATCGTACAGTGCTGAGCACTCTGCCTTGATCACCGGCTAGACTGGGGTCCCAGCCCCTGCCTTTTTGGTAGGATTTGAAATAATGTACAGACCGTGGAGGAAAAAAAAATGAATGAAGACGACCAATGCATGAGGAAAGAACATAGCAAGGGGTAAACTAATTTCTGTGCTTAATTCACTGAGGGAAGAGCGCTGATGCATTTGGAGCCCGGTATTAAAGAGCCTTGCATAAATTCCCATCATACTGCTTGGGTTTTGAAACGGTGGGTATGGCATTGGTGACTAACTCTCTTGTGCTACATGATGCTTTGACCAGGCAGATGTTCAGGTAACTTCTGCAAGAAAGTACAAACAACCTTTTTCATTATTGTCTGCTCTTCTCAGGAAACTGCTTATGATACATATACTTGGCTAGTGTCGCACGGAAATATTGACGCTGTTTAGCCTCAGAGCTTTATAGTTATTCTACTGTCGAAAAACATTGAGAGAGTTGCTACTATCTACTTTGAAGTTTTGGTATTTTAACACATAAGAAATAGGGGTGCAACGGATGAGTAGATGATTTTTTAAAAATTGTAAATTGTAAGATACAACTGAACTCTGAACACCATAAAATCAGAATCATGACAGCAATTTGCTGAGAAATGTGGTCTCAATGCTGACTACAGCTCTTCTGTCAGACTGAAGCAACTACAAGTCAAAATTCAGCTGTCTTCAAGCTCTTAGGAGGTTTTTAGGCATGTCATCATTATGTCAACAGCTATAACTGTGTGTGTGTGTGTGTGTGTGTGTGTGTCTGAATGTTTAGATAAACTCTGAATTTGCTTTCTGCCAATTAATTTATTAACTACATTCCTTCCTTTACTTAAACCTGTACTGAGGAGGCACTACATTTTTATATAAAAATAATAGACATTAAGAGCAATAGCTTTGGGATTTGTCCTTTGCCCAAGTGGAAATATATGATTATTTTTCAAGGATTTTTTTTTTGGAAGCACTATAGCACGTGTTAACACACAGGAGAGGTTCAGTCTCCTAACTGATTTTTGTTTCCCAAGTTGACTTAACAGGTACAGTCTACACATATTTCAGTTTACACGCAGGGAAATGAGAATCAGGTTACAAAAAAGCATTACTTGTAATGTCAGTTCCTGCCTGGCTAACTTGGTGACTCAGTTATGCAAACCTTATAAAAGAATAGATTTTGGTATAAATACAAGTTTTGAAATGCGATCTTCTTTAGTGATAAGAAGATCTGAAGCTGAAACACTAGGAACAGAATTTAAGTCTGTGTCGTAAATTCAGAGTTTCTCTATTGCTAACCATGGAAACAATTTTCTAAAATGCTTGTTAGTGATAATTATAAAATAGTGATAATTCATTTGAATTTCTGTAACATTTGAAATAGCTGGATGTAGCTCAAATCCACATGCAGGAGAAGAAATATCTGGATTTAGTCCTAATCAGTACATTAAAATATTAAGCACCTATAAGGTGAGTAGTGACATAACTTGGGTTTTCTTTTAATAATCATATAATGCTATTAATGTTATTTGTTCTGTTATCATTTGTCATTCATGTTATTGCCAGTAGTAGGATACAAGCATTTTATTTTTGCATAGTTGCGATACATGTTTTATTTATTTGCAACTATACACGAGGGGTTTGAATACTAAAACATACCTTTATCAAAAGCCTGGAATTAAATATCATTTGAGGTTCTATGCCTGCGGTACAGAAACTGGTCAATGAAGGAGGAAAATTTTCAATCAAATCCTTAGACACTGATCAAATTTATTTTCAACATGGAAGAAATCCTCCCACAGCATGAAAAGTGAGCCAAACATTGGGAATTAGGCTCTGTGTAAGGAGTAAAAGGCCAAACTTCATATACTATAATCAGGGTGAAAATAATTTGGGGGAATTACTAAGTGTCTGTGAAAAATATAAGTCCTATTCTAGGATTTCTAGATTTGTCTGAGCAGAGAGGCTATGAAATGTTATATTCTGCAGAAAGTAGAGGAGGAAACTCTGGATGTGAAATCAGCAGGCTTAGAACCCCTATCTGCAGCTTCCATTCAGACGAGCAGCTCTCTTGGAACGTAATTTCTATATCTCTGTTTCTTAATAAATTAAAATTGGGACTTGGGAAATCCTATAAAAAGCAAAACAAAACAGAACAAAAGATCACATGGTAAGGCTGCAGCCAGAGGCAATGGCGGAAGAAATGACAGTCCGATTAATGTTGCAACGGTCCTGCTTCCATCTCTTATCTTCCTACTCACTCATCTGTAGATCCCTCTCTGTCTAAAGTGTCGGCTTCTCATGCTTGTCCTAAGGGTCTAAAATCTGGCCCAAATTTACTGTTCAATCCTAATATCCCTTTACTTTTGAATTTATACAAATGCTGACCATCAACTGGAAAATTCACTTTACTTTCCTCCCTTATCTAACACCAGTTTATACGTCCAGCTGTAGCTATAATGTGCTCCTGAATGCCTCAGTTACTTACCTCTTCATTTATGATTTTAGCACATAATCAGGCACTGCCATAGACTGCTAGGTTATTTAAAGATTTACTGTGTAAAAATGGCTCTTTAAAATACCTTGGGACCTCCCTGGTGGCGCAGTGGTTAAGAATCCGCCTACCAGTACAGGGGACACGGGTTTGAGCCCTGGTCCGGGAATATCCCACATGCCACGGAGCAACTAAGCCCGTGCGCCGCAACTACTGAGTCTGCGATCTAGAGCCCATGAGCCACAACTACTGAGCCCGCATGCCGCAACTACTGAGCCCGCCTGCCTAGAGCCCATGCTCCGCAACAAGAGAAGCCACCGCAGTGAGAAGCCCGCGCACCGCAAGAAAGTGTAGCCCCTGCTCGCCACAACTAGAGAAAGCCCGTGCACAGCAACGAAGACCCAAGCAGCCAAAAATAAATAAATAAATGAATGAATAAATAAATTTATTTAAAAAAAAATAAAATATTTTATTTTTCCAACTAAGTTATTCACTTATCTTGTCATTTTCATCATCCTTAGTAACAGTAGCTGCGGTAGTAGCGTAAACAACTACCATGGTCTAAGTGACTGCTATGGGTCAGGGATTTCATGTACATTATTTCTAATCTCTATAACAATCTTTCACAACTAGCTAGATCAATGTTGCAAATCATATCAGGCTGACCGGAAGCCCAGATTCTCCCCACTGTGCAGTGCTATCACCATTGTCAAGGTCATAATTTAGAACATCCTTAAAAATCAATGCACTGGATATAATTTGAAAGAACTGCAATTAAAAAAAAAGTTGTAAGAGATCATACCCATATACACTAATATGTATAAAATACATAACTAATAAGAACCTGTTGTATAAAAAATAAATTAAGAAAAAAACACACAAAGAAACAAACTGTCAGTCGAAAGGAAAGCTTCACTGGTGTCAGCTTAGTCCGAGTGAATAGAAGACAAGAATTCAAAGTTGAAGTGAGGGTTCTTTTGCCCCTCGAGAGATTTGTCTTGGCAAAGGGGAGCTCCAGGCAGAGCTCTGGCCCTTGAGGCTTCTGAGGAGGAGTTGCTACCATCATGACAAGCATGGATTTCTGTACATGAGCCCCTTTGGCAAACTGGTGACACCTACAGACCTCTTCTCAGAGTAGTATTTTTAAATGCATCAAATGAAATATGTCAGATTGCAAGGGAGGCCGATTATATCAAAAATAAAGCTTTTAGAATATTTTTTAAATCTGCAATATGGTAATATACATGCCTCTTTTAGTAATACATTAAATAACAAGATCTAGCAGCAGGTCTTATAAGTACCATAATTTTGAAGTAGTTTTGAACTTGAAAGATATTTTGAAATGTCTACAACGACTCCAGCATGATGTGAAAAATCCATGATTTTTATTGGTGACAAAGTCAAGGTCATGCTAATATTACTGTGACTTGTTGCTTACATTACAATTGGAAAACATGCCAAATTTCAGTTAGAGATGAGTGAAAATAAAGATGTAATTTATTCCCATGCAAGTTCACAAACCCTAGATTAGGTTTTCAATAAATTCTGATAGTACCTGGAAAAAAAAAAAAAGAGATCATACCCTTTGACCTGGTAATTCCATATTTGGAAACCTACTCTAAGGAAACAGTAAGAGATGAAGATAAACATTAATCTACAAGGACAGTTAATACATCCTTGTGAGCATAAAATAAAAGAATATAAATGCATAAGAATAGGTGATGATTAATTACAGTATGGTTCATACATGCTATGGAAATAAAATATATGCAAACATTAAAATATATGGTTTTTGATGACATGACAAATGCTTAAATATAAAAAGTTTGGTACTCATTTTTCAAAAAGTATGACACAATTGATTTAAAATTATGAAAAATAATGATATAAAAATAGAAACAGAACTATAGGACAAAGGGAAAGAGATAACCAAAGTATTTATAATGGTGGGAATATGAATTTATTTTATTTTCTGTATGTTCCTACATTCTTCTATATTTGTAATGTTTATCTTGTACGTATCTCACAATGGGCATATATTGTTTGACAATTAAAAAAAAGACTTAAATACACTTTACACTTAGAAACCCACACACATAAACTGTTAAAGCCCATACCCCCGAACTTAGATATTCAGGTATGTATGTAAACTTTCTTTCAAAAGTATCATTACAGTATTGTTGACATTACTCAAAATATGTTTTGCACTTTCTTTGTAGCTTGTGGCACCTTCCTTAAATATCTGCAACAGTGAGGAGCATTGATCGTGCAAAGTTGTTTGTTTTGTTGTTGTTATTGTTAGTTCTGGAAAAAGCCAAGTTGCATGCATCTTAGGGCTATCAGGTCAAAGGGACCACCATCTGTGTTGAAAGGGAATGAACCGAAGCTGTAGAATATTACCCCTAAGAGTGCTAACCTGCCACAGATGACACAAATGAAATGATCATCACAATCATTGTGTTAAGAATGACAGTGATGTGAGGGTCTGGCCCTAAGATGAATACGGCATTTTCAGAGTGTGATTGTCTCACCCACATGAGATAAATAAAGGCCTCCAGAGCAAAACAGAGAGAATTTACTAAATAATAACTCAGCTGCTCTGGAAGTGTGAGCTTCTTAAAGAAACATCCCACTTACTGTTGTTGGTTTTAACATATCTGATGGAAAACAAAGATATATTTAATGGACAGAGTAAGCATTCAAATGATTTCTCACAAATGAGTGTATGATTTTCTTGTACAGAAACGTATAAACATGTGCATATCTGCAAACACACAGGTATCTTACTTTTCCAGAGCTCCTTCTCAACTATTCCTAACACAGCAAATACAAGGTCTGAAGCATTTAAGTGCTCTGAGAAGCTAAAATAGATGTCATAAGTCCATATCCTGCAGCTTTTTTATCCAAAAAGGAAACTGACCAAAACAAGGTAACTCCAAATTTAGCATATGCTCATACTATTTCAAAAATATGCATCCACTTTAAGCCCTTTAGATCATATTTACTTTTACTTTGCATATATTTTTAAACAACCTTGGTTACATAATTTCTCAGCCCAGTGCATATTAGAATCAACAAATTAGACAGAACACAGTGACAGCCTGGCAAATTCAAGGCACGCTGGCAGAAGCAAAAATGAGAAGTGAAGGCTCATTGATGGAGAAGAAGGAAAAACAAGCAGAAAGGCTTAAATAAGCTAGTCTGGGGTCATTTAATGTAGAAGACACTGTTCTTATGGTATCCTGACAGGCCCACGCTATTGCAGGTAAAAATGAAATAGTTTATGTTTATTATAATGAGTTATTACTGAGTCATTATTCAAAAGTCATTTTATACTCAAAAATATTGTTACTTTCATTCTTTTCATCATTTAACTGCCATTTACTGAGCCTGATTTATTTACTTGGCCATGTGCAGGGCAATAAGGATATAAAGATTAAAAAAAAAAAAAAGACCTGGCAGCAGACTTTGAAAAGCTCCCCATTGGTAGGTGGAGACAGATACAGGGAAAAATATATCTGTAACAGCATGAGAGGAACAAAATATGCTATACTAGAACTATGTACAGAGTGCTACAGGGGCAACCAGTTAGAGTCTGAGGATGCATATATTACATAAGGGAAAATAATTCCCAATCAAACAAATTTCAATTGAGAAAAGCCATTATGTCAGGGGTCCCCAGCCCCTGGCCACAGACTGGTACTGGTCCACGGCCTGTTAGAAACTGGACTGCACAGTAGCAGGTGAGCGGTGGGTGAGTGAGCGAAGCGTCGTCTGTATTTACAGCCGCTCCCCATTGCTCGCACTACTGCCTGCACGTCCGCCCCGCCCCTCCACAGTCTGTGGAAAAATTGTCTTCCACAAAACTGGTCCCTGGTGCCGAAAAGGCTGGGGACCACTGCATTATGTGATTATGCTGCATTCCCAGGTCTGCCAGATCAGTTAGGCATCATCGCTGTGTGTGACAAATGGCAAATAAGCCTTGTGGTCTAAATCCCACTGCTTTAGAGGAAACTGTGCAGGCAGTGGCATGCAGGAAGGACATGCCATTCTTAGAAGCAGCTTATAATTTATAAACACAATTACACACATATAGTCAGAGCCGGGGGCACACCATTATGGACAAAATCTGAGTGAGGGGCAACCATGTCTTCTGGTATGCTCTTAGCATCCTTAACACAACTATGCAAGCTATTATGTCACACGTGTTGTCTTCCATTCTAAAGACTTCCCCATACATTCTAATCCATTTCATTCTACACTCCTCATTCTCCAGATTTTCCTTTTTTCACAAATCCACTTTAGCACTTAATCAGAGGCTGCCTTATCTTGTCATTTAGTCATTTCACTTGTGCACTGTCTGTCTTCTCAGTTAGAGATTGTGAATTCTTAAAGAGAAGGAACTGTTCCTCCTAGGGCTCTTCTCTTATCTCACCTAGCGCACAGCTAAAGTACAAAGTAGCTACTCAACAAGTAGCTACTACTCTTTATTGAATTTATTATGGAGATGAGATCTTACCAGTGCAGTAAGTGAGATTGCCAAAGCCGTTTCCCAACAGATTACACTCAGTGGCTTAAAATACCCTAGTGGGTGGCTTGTCCTCATAGCAGCAGACTGCAAACTCACCCTGTCTACATTTCAAGTCAACATAACGTTTACTTATTTATGATTATTAATTATTACTGCAAAGACTAGTAAGTGGTTCTTACTACCTAGTAGATGCAAATAACAGGAGTTTCTCATCTTTATCATTATGAAATTGGGCTGCATAGATGGTTAACAGACACCTGAAAGTATATCTAATTGCTGGTGATCTTTACATAAATGCAAAGGAAAGATTTATGTTCCTCGTGAAACAATCTCCTTCTGCATCACACGACCATTCATAATCTGACTGCAGATCTAGACTGTGACTAATATTTGGCTTTAATATTATAGGTGGTTACCATGGAGGGAATCAGTAAGAGCATAATTGTCACTTCCTTGGAAAAATTTAATCCACAGATGGATCCCAACACTCAGCTGCACTGGTGTCCAAAACTAATGGGGACTTTTTTGCTAAATAAGGACTGATTCAGCCAAAAAGATATACTCTGACTAGAGAAATCTGTATCACGCATCGCTCCAAAAAAGTATATTTACCCAAGCACTGCATGTTTTGGAACACTAGAATTTTCCTACTAGGGACGTAGTGAAAAGTCTCTCTCATTAATTAAAATGCAAATTTATATTTTTCTTTATAAGGTGAAGCAATAGAGTTAATCAATGCTATCCCGAATTTACAAAGTTTCAGTTACTAACAAAATTTAATCCTTCATGTTTCCTTATTTAGCTAAATAATTAAGGTGAAAATTCTATTCAGATTGGGAAGCTGCTTATTAAAATAATCAACTTTTCTCTAATATTCTACTGCAACAAGTAAGCCTTGCTGCATAGCATTACATGGGAGGTGAAGGTGACACTGATGAGAAAGATGCCTCTTTACCCAGATAAATACATATATTTATTTGCCCCCCTCCCATCAGCAAATTTATACAAACAACCATAATCTTGTAACTTTGCATTCATTTCTTTAAAGATTTTTCCTATCATATGAAACTTTCCTGGCCTGGGGTGTATTCAGTTTACTTAGAGTAAATTAAATTAAATTAAATTAAAGTAGAACAATTTCAATCCTAATTGCAGAGAAATGCCACCCCTTTCTGGGTGACTGGTTTTGAACTACAGCTCATTACCTGGAAATAGAGTGTTGCCTCTCCGAATTCCTGTGGTTTGGAAAATTCTTAGCCATCTACAGATACATAGATTGAATCATAGTAGAGAAGAGAACATCTATAGATGATGAATTTCTCCCTCTTTCCATTTAGGTTTAATATGCTTTGAAGGGTTAATTGGACCTCTCCCGCCTGTTCCTTAGAAGAAATCCATGAGGAAACCCATTTCAGAGGAAGCTTATTGCAGTGCAGTGAGCTGTACCTCATCCTCTATGCTCTGGTTACGCAGAGTCAGCCCCTCTGTCTCCAGGTTCTTTTAGCTTTAGGCTACAGCCTGGCTTTCTATACATCCATCTCTTTTGCAGAGTTGATCCAAACGGTCTATAAATAACACTCGGCTTAACACAGGTTAAATTAGACCTCCCTGGTGTGAAGCATTATTCCCACGGAGAGGACTTTAAAAGGCAAGACAGTTGGTACCAGGGCTCGGACTACTGTACTATCTCAGCAAATGGAATGAAACAGCAATGCGCTTGGCTATCAGAGAGACACCGCGCGCGCAACCTGTTCCAGACCCTTTGAATCTCAGCGTCTTCCTCGGTGCTAGGAAAAGTGGCCCACTTGCTAAGGCAGGATTAAGAGCGATCTGCAAAACCCAAGCGTATTTCACCAGCACCTCCTAGGGGCCGCGTGCGGGTATGAGGCTCGGAGGTGGGTCCAGGCGCAGACCCTTTCCTTGAAGTGTCAGTTTCACTCTCCCATACGCACAAATCCAGCCGGGCTGTGCCGCCCAGAATACGAGCTAGTTTGTTGAAGTAGTTCGGCGTCTCTAGGAGGCCTTTCAGAGGTTTAAATAAACTGCGCGGAAGACACATTTGACCGCTTCAGGAAATGCACATTCAACACACACACACACACACACACACACACACACACACACACGGATTTCAAACTTGGGGACTCCTAAATATCCTTTAAGAGCAAAGCTGCGTTATGACACCAAAGTACTCAGACACACACACACACACACACACACACGGTTTAATCTGTAACGTTCCAGGGTCCACACCCGGTTCGCGCTGAAGCTGACGGAGCTTCTGAAAGGGTCTCTGGAAAGGGTCTACATGCTCTTGCCTGGCTGCTGGGAAGGAGGGCTGGGAGGCGCTGATGCGCGGCAGCGCTGAGTGTCTGTAGGAGTCGCCGTTCCAGAGAGTTCATTACTCTTTAATTGCTCTGATTTTAGATCAGCAGAGCGTGCCGGGCGCTGGTGCAGACAGAGATTGAGGGCGGGCCCTGCGAGAGCGAGCGAGCGGTTCACCCTTCCGAGCAGTCTAGGCGCTTTGTAAGTAATTGACCCAGAGCCGGGAGGAGGGATAGCTTCTTCTCCCAGGCAGCTGCAACCCTCGCGCGCGTCTGAATCCCGCTGGGTTCTGCGAGCCGGTCGCGGTCCCTTTCCCCGTTTAATTCGCGGCTCTTCAGCGCACCGCTGGTCCCGGGGGGGTGGGGGGTGGGGGGCGGGCGGATTCAGAGGGTGGGAGGGGGGTGAAGGGAGAAGAAGACGCGCCCCGGCTGAAAGGCTGAAATGCAAGCCTCCCCGGCTGCCACCGCTTCTCCCGGACCCTGGCACCTCGCGAGCCTCTGGGGGCGCACGCCCCGCCCCGCAGCCACAGACGACAGAAGAGGGCAAGTGTAGGGCTGGCGAAGGGGTTGAAAGCTTTGCCCAAGGGCCAGGCTGCCACGAGGCAGCCGCAAGAGCCCGGCCGCGGAGCTTCCCACCTGCTGCCGGCCGGGCCGGGCCGCAGCTTCCCCCTCCCTTGCGCGGCCGGACCGGCGGCTGGGGCGCGGTGGAGGGGGGCGGGGGCCGGACGGGAAGGAAGCGGCGGCAGGTTCTCCCCGGCGGCAGCCCCGCGGCCGCGGGCGCAGCATCCTCCCTCCCCGCGCGGTCCCCGGGGCGAGGCGCGCTGCGATTGGCCGGCGCGGCCGGGGGCGGGGCCAGGCGGGCCGGTGGCTCGCGACGCCTCAAAAGAGCCCAGGAAAGCTCAGAGCGCCCTGGAGCCCCGGCCAGCGCGCAGCCCGCCCGGCGCCGGCAAGCTGGGTGTTGGGAATGCTGGTTCGCCCTGGCTCGCTCGCTTGTACAAACTCCTGGATCTTACATGCCTCTGTAACCCCCCACTTCCACGCCATGTCCCCATGCTCCTGCGCCGGCAACAGGTAAGGGCTGCTGTGTGTTTTCTTCCCTCCTTTCCTCTCGTTGCCTGTGCGGCCCGGGGAGTGGACTCGGGCTGCCGTCCCCGACCCTCCCCTGCCCCGCCGCCCCAGAGGTGCCCAGCTGTCACTCTGCCTTAGCGCTCACCCACGCTCCGGAGTCCCAGACCATGCCTATAGAGTTTGTGCGCGCACCAGAACACCCCCAGAGCTAAAAATACTGAGACATGCTTGGAACAGTTGAGCAATAGAAACAGATTTCTCTGCAGCATCTGTTTGTGCTCATAACTTCCAATGCACCAGCTGTAGCGAGATACTGAGTTTGGAGACAAGGGCGAGGGAGCCTCTGTTCGCTCTCGCTCTAAGGGGAAAAAAAGGGGGGAGCGAGTGCGTCTAGAGTACTGGTCTCAGACTTTGGCAAACCTGGGGACGCAGCGCTAGATCTGGATTCTTGGTGTCTTCCCCCCCCCACCCCCGCCCCTTTGTCATTGCTTCAAGTGTAGCTTCGAGTACCAAACCCAGCGAGCGTCTCAAAGTTGCTTTGCTGGGAAAGAGAGCGGGAGCTCGCGTTGGATTTCAGCCGGAAGACAGCACAACTTTCACATCCTATGTCACTCTCCCCTGAGCAACTTGTTATTCTTTG
Source organism: Globicephala melas (assembly GCF_963455315.2). Taxonomy (NCBI): domain Eukaryota; kingdom Metazoa; phylum Chordata; class Mammalia; order Artiodactyla; family Delphinidae; genus Globicephala; species Globicephala melas. The sequence continues at coordinate 23,914,453 of NC_083333.1, forward strand.
TAATAATAATATTAACACCGAAATTGGAAGACAGTGTGGTTTCAGGGAAGCACAGTGGTCAAACGACTTGATTCTGCAAAAGATTGCATCATAACATAGAGTCATCATGACAGTTGGAAAAAAATCGAGATAGGAAACGGGTAGTTTATCGTCTGTGTCTGGGTAATCCTGTCAGTAGGATGGTAACTGGAGTACCTGTGAATTCTGGGGATTTTCATAAACTCAGAATTTACCTTTTAGGAAACAAGGCATTATTTGAAAACGTGTTTTGGGTATGCGAGGAGTGCATATTGCTTTGTACCACTTGTCTTCTTTTCACGTTAATAATCGGTAGGCTGTCAGATTTCCTCTCACTAACCGCTGTTGTGTGTCTGCTGTATGTTACCTGTACACTTGCTAGCTTTTTCCTGCTCGCTTCCAACCCTGCGCCAAGTGTTTTATTTATATTTGGCATTATCCGGAAAAATCCCCAGGCTCAGGAGTAAGAGATGTTACTTTAAGGATGGTGGGAGGGGTGAGAGATGGGGTCAAGGTCATGTCACTTTACTTTCAGCCCCTCCCCCTCCCCATTTGCGAGCACTTTCTTTTGTATTATTGCTCTCCATAGGGATATTTGCTCCGAGCTCTTGTGAATGTGGCGTTAAAACACCACACACACACACACACACACACACACACACACACACACACTCGCTATTTCTACTTCCTTCAGACTTTCTGGTTGTAGAATCCCCTGGTTAGCTGTAGAGTCCTTGTATGACTTTTGAGTAGCATGGGAGACTGACCATGTTTTTACCTGAGCAACCGGACTGTTTCAAGCTTTTTTCTTTTTAGTGTCTATTTTTTGTTGGCCAAAGAGGTATATTTTTCAGCCTGTGCACACGTTGAGTGAGGCTACCTGCATCGTTGGGTGTCAAAGTTATCGGGCTCACATAGACGAGTGGGTATCCCGCCTCCCTTACCGCCCCTCCCCCTCCCTTCTGTTTACTGAGCCTCTGAGAGGTTGCTTTGCTAGCCTAGAGCTCTAATAGCAACGGCGTGCCCAGAGCACACTCAGGCCGGTCTATATGGCGTCCGCAGGGGAATAGCTGCTCTAGACACTCAGCCGATCTCTCTTTCATCCCAGGCCACTTTCTTTTACCATCCTTATTTCCTCTCCTTCCTTAGAAACTTTCTTATTTGCTCCACGCCACGACCCTATGAGGGGACCCACTTATTCTCATTTATTCTTCATGGTTACATGTTTCTGTTCTTTTATACTCCGTGTTGGGAATATTTCCTTTATGGTAAAAATGCTTTGGATGCATTCCTTTACACCGTGTTGTCTCCTCGACCGTGTATGTGGGTCCACAGCTCTCTCTCCTTTAACATCTACCTTGAGAGTGAAGCCCTGAACTATTTTTTTCCGTTGCTTATGCTTCATTTTGGCTCGGCCTATAAATAGTCTTAACATGAAGAACACCACATGTAACCTCTCAGTTTCCCAGGAATACGTTCTACCTCATTGGTGATAGCCTGGGTAAAAATGATGATCTGTGTCTATTACATTTCTATCAGGCCCTTAAATACTTTAGCTGAAAACGGGGGAATTTACACATTGTTCATCAACCCAGTATCAGTTCTCCTGAGTTGTGCCCATCGAGGACTCCAATCACCTGATGTTTTCATCTATTCTTAATTAAGAACGTATCAAGACTAGAGCCCTAAAATGAAGGTACGCGAAAGCCCTATTCCTAATTAAAGTACTTTCCCAGCTGCTCGTGAATCGGTGATTTTCAGTGTGAGAAGGGCAGGCAAGGAAGTTTTCTGCTCACTTGCGGCCCCTCAGGCATGCGGGCAGGTTGATAGGAAAGACATTCCTCAGAGCGGAATATTAAGACAATTACCCTCTCGCACGTTGGCAGGTGTGCGAGGGTAATCGTCAGCTCCACCAGAGTCCGAATGCACATCGTGTGTGTGCGCCCATAGACACACGTAAATCTGTTGTGGAGCATACCTGCTGGAAGTGACAGAAGTTTCCATTTTGCCAAAAAAGATCCTTTTTTCCCCCCTTTCCAGGCAGAAATGGTAGAATTTCTAAATGATGCTCCACATATGGAACAAATTCTGTCATTAGCAATGGAAATAAGACAATAATAGTTGCTCGATACAGGCTCTTTTCAAGATTCTGAATGTGGAAAGCTATTCGTAGGAAGCTGGTAGTGTGTGTTTTGTGGAATGCAAGCTAATGTCCTGGGGTCAAGATTTTTGGAAAGTCGTAATTCCGTCTTTAGATTTCATATGGTTGTTATGCTTTAATCTGGAAAGAGTGCAGAAATAAGTCAGGAGAAATTTGAGACTGTCTCCTCGTGGGCCCTAATGGTAACTCAGATGGAAGGATTGTTTTGAATCATGAAAAGGGAATTTCTTGGTGTCAGCTTCTAAGATTCTGAAGTCACACAGAGCTCATGGATGCAAGTACTATTTAAATGAGGCCTCCGTCGCCCCCCTTCTTGGAAAATGCACCTGCATTCAGTGTCATGTTGTGATCTCTGTTTTTGTGTAGAAACGCTTGGCAACATCCTACGAGCCGAGTGAGCTGAAATCACCGTTTAAAAAAACTCTTTCCGTGTCCAGGATCTAGAACCCTGAGGAATAGGAGTCTTGTTTCTTTGGTCCAAGTACAAACTTCATGGGGAAGCAGACAAAACATTGAAGCAGGTGGAAGGCTGGGAAGGCACAGCAACTTCTTTTTATAAAGTAATTCGAAGGCACTTTCAAATCAGGCATCACTTAGGTGTCAAAAGCTGTGAAAATGTAACACACATTGCAATTTTCACAGATGACTAATCTCAGGAAAAATGTGTTGGGGCGCATTCTTGCATAATAACTTGGATAAAAAGGGAGAAGTGAAAAGACTGTAACAAGACATTTGCAAAGACAGTGCACCTTGCCTCTCTTTAAGGGGGTGCCCGAGACAGACCAATGATTTGCTCTCTTTGTTTGCAGTGGGCTTGGCTGGACGTGGTTCTGTTAAGTGCTTAATCTGAATGTGGCTTGGGGGGAGAAAGAAAAAGTGGAGTCTTCGTCATCAGGGCTTCGACAGATTTCTGATCCTGTGCATCTGTTGCTCATTGACCCCTTTAATACAGGAGAGCGATTTGGTGGTTTGAAAAGTCGAGCATCACTTTTATTTCTCGGATCTGTGCTATATTCATTTTTTAAATTTGTATTTGGTCAACAAAACACCCTAGACTTTCTCCTAGGCTTTTGTGAGTCCAGGAAAAACGAGTTTCTTTGGAGCAAAATTGGAAGTCAAAGTCAATGGGTGGTTTTCACCTGGGCCGGGGTGGGGAGAGATGGAGCAGGAGGAGAAAACTGAAAACTACTATTTGTTCTCATTAAGTAAAGGTGAGTGCGTTTTCCATAGGAACAGAGAGCAAGCAGCGGCACTGGAAGTGAAAAGTCAGCTGAGGGACCCTTACGATTTACTACTGCAAAGTCGTCTCTGTTTGGGAAAACGTAGACTTGGACTTCCACGAAATGAGTTCCAGCCTTATGTCAATCCGCTAAAGACCTGGTCCTTGGGCACAAAGGTGCTCACTTCCTAGCCTGTCATCACACATGACAATCCCACCTCCAGAGACTTTCAGGACTCTCATTGCTAGGCAACAGGATCTCTCTGTATCCCCCAGAGTAAACCTGTGTCTTCAAGTCAGAATCACTTGCGCTAACAGAGATGTTATCAGGCGTTTCTGCCTAGTGGCTGCTTTCAGTGTGTGAAGTGACGGAATAAGCCCAAACAGTCTCCAGAAACTGGGATCCCTTTCAGATGATTAGAAGGGCTGTCTGCTCAGTTTTATCTTTTAAACAAAATAGTCGGTGCTTTTGGATTTCAACTTGTCATCAAGGGCTCTCATATTCTCTCAACATGCACCTGCTGTTCAATTAATATTAACGTTCTGCGTTCATGCGAAATGCTCTCCCGACATGTCCGCGTTCTTAAAGCTTCATGGCAAACCTTGGAGTTAGAAAGTCTTTCTTCTGCCTAATCACCTGGGACCCCAGCAAGTAGCAAAGGCAAAGGAAGAGAATAAGAGGAGAGAGGTAGCTCTGTAAAGTAGAATATTCCAGATCGCTGGCAAAAAATAGGGGAAGGGAGACCTGAGATTTCAGCTGAAAGACTGTCACGAACAACTAACTCTTCTGTGTTTAATGACTTCATGCTTCTAAATAATATAAGAAAATATTTTCTTATCTGTCTATTTCTCTGGGGCTACAAGGAAACGAAAAACCCAGTAATTCAACGTAGAGGACATTTATCTATATCTGACCCTGTGTCTGGCTAGGAAATGTTGCCTTAGGGAGTAGACTTCATTTTTCCATGACTTCTTTTGTAACGAACGATCTCTCTCTCTCTCTCTCTCTTTTTTTTTTTGGTAGGACCTGTTCTCTGGATGTCAGCTGAGTTACTAAGGTGACTCTGCACGCCAGGAGAGAGACCTTGGTAGAAAGAACCTTAAGGCTCTTGGAGACCCCCATCTCTCCTTCTTTTCTGTGTGTGTGGGTCTTCACTGAACATTCAAACCTGTTTCTCCAAAGGGTTTTGCAAAAACTCAGACTGTTTTCCAAAGCAGAAGCGCTGGCGTCCACAGCAGAAGTGATGGGCAGCGTACGCACCAACCGCTACAGCATCGTCTCTTCGGAGGAGGACGGCATGAAGCTGGCCACCCTGGCGGTGGCCAATGGCTTTGGGAACGGGAAGAGTAAAGTCCACACTCGACAGCAGTGCCGGAGCCGCTTTGTGAAGAAGGACGGCCACTGCAACGTGCAGTTCATCAACGTGGGCGAGAAGGGCCAGCGGTACCTGGCGGACATCTTCACCACGTGTGTGGACATCCGCTGGCGGTGGATGTTGGTTATCTTCTGCCTGGCTTTCGTTCTCTCCTGGCTGTTTTTCGGCTGCGTGTTTTGGTTGATAGCGCTGCTCCACGGGGACCTGGACGCATCCAAGGAGAGCAAAGCGTGCGTGTCCGAGGTCAACAGCTTCACGGCCGCTTTCCTCTTCTCCATCGAGACGCAGACCACCATAGGCTACGGCTTCCGCTGCGTCACAGACGAGTGCCCCGTGGCTGTTTTCATGGTGGTCTTCCAGTCCATCGTGGGCTGCATCATCGATGCCTTTATCATTGGCGCGGTCATGGCCAAGATGGCCAAGCCCAAGAAGAGAAACGAGACCCTGGTCTTCAGCCACAACGCCGTGATCGCCATGAGGGATGGCAAGCTCTGTCTGATGTGGCGGGTGGGCAACCTTCGGAAAAGCCACCTGGTGGAAGCTCACGTGCGAGCACAGCTCCTCAAATCCAGGATTACTTCCGAAGGGGAGTACATCCCCCTGGATCAAATAGACATCAACGTCGGCTTTGACAGCGGCATTGACCGCATATTTCTGGTGTCCCCCATCACCATCGTCCACGAGATAGACGAGGACAGCCCTTTATACGATCTGAGCAAACAGGACATCGACAACGCGGACTTTGAGATCGTGGTGATACTCGAAGGCATGGTGGAAGCCACGGCCATGACCACGCAGTGCCGGAGCTCGTACCTGGCCAACGAAATCCTCTGGGGCCACCGCTACGAGCCCGTCCTCTTCGAGGAGAAGCATTACTACAAAGTAGACTATTCGAGGTTCCACAAGACTTACGAAGTACCCAACACTCCCCTTTGTAGCGCCAGGGACTTAGCGGAGAAGAAATACATCCTCTCCAGCGCTAATTCCTTTTGCTATGAAAATGAGGTTGCCCTCACAAGCAAAGAGGAAGAAGACAGTGAAAACGGGGTCCCAGAGAGCACGAGTACGGACACACCCCCTGACATAGACCTTCACAACCAGGCAAGTGTACCCCTAGAGCCCAGGCCCTTACGGCGAGAGTCGGAGATATGACTAATTCCTCCTCGGGAATAGTTACTTTGAAACGCAGTCTGTTGGTCAAAGGCCCAAAGCAGTTACGCAGACGACGGTACTGGTGAAGAGGTGGTTTGAGACAAGTGACCACGAGGGACTGAGGCTAGCACGATGCTTTCAAAGAAAGACTGTAGGCTCAGAGATGAACCTAAAGCACTAAACATGCCTGCCCCCCCGTGACCCGATGGCACATAACACGTTGTAGAATAAGTTATGGGACGTTTATGTCTTGTCTTGTGTTTTCATACCAAACTTGAACTTGCAGGCAAGCCTTGGTTGGTTGGGTATTTGACGTCTCCAGAATGCTTCTCTTTAGGGAACAAGAATGTTTTTAAATGGCATCACATTTTTAAATGTTTTCAAGGCAAGACTCTGCCTTAACTTTTGAAAAGCTGCTAACTACACGAACACACGTTGTACTGTTGCAGTGTAGTTTTTCTTGTGTGTAATTTAAAAAGTCAGTGTTGAACTTTCTCGAGAGCTCATGGTATGCGCTTCAAAGTGGCAGGTATTTGGCTGTTAGTGGCCAAAACGAGAGCCTGATTTTTTGAGGCCAGTAATTTGTTTGCTAGAATTGATTTCTCTCTCTCTCTCTCTCTCTGTCTCTCTCTGTCTCTCTCTGTCAATCTCTTTCCGGTTACATAAGGGCATTATGTAACGCTAGCCAAATGGTAGCCTCTGGGTTGTCGTTATTGGTTTTTTTTTTCTCCATGATGTTAATGGGTGATCTCAAATTTTAAGTTAGACTACCTGAAATAAATACCAAAGATAATGCACATTTTTGCACAGTGGAGCTTATACTAAAAAGGAAAGAAAGCCCCACGGCTGCCTTGAAGTCAAGAGACAATAACTTTGAACCTCAGCAAGACCGTGAACTGCCCTCTCCTTTTGCACCTTATTCAGAACACAGAACATCACACACACAGTCGCGTAAGCGCCGTGCTTTACATCTCTGTTCCTTCATGTAACTTTCACGTTATAGAAGGAAGAAGACAGGGGAAGAAAAATTCACACGCACACGATATAAACATCTTTTCTTTCCTTCGAGGTGGTGCTAGCCAGGTGAACGCATACGACGTTGAGAGACGGTGATATCAGTGCCCTTAGATTTTTTTTCTGGGTTTTTCCATGTTTTGCACATTCCAAAATTGATTCCAGAAGACAAGACCTAGGTTGAAATGAGTTGGCATCCTTGACGCTGAGCCATCCAGCTTGAAAGATCAATAGGTTTATACCCCTGTGGCTGAATTCCTTGCCCTGACAGCTGGTACATCTCCAGCTTAACTGCATCTTCCAAAAGATGCCACGCCTGGCCTCTAGGCTGGCTCTTACGATCAGGCTGTCTGGACTGAGTCCTACAGCATCCGAGGGGGCTGGGAATGCCAAAGTGGGAAGGTGGGAAGATGCCGAAGGGCCGTTTTGACGTAGCTCATCAGCTCAAGTATTCAGGAGGGAGGGGAACATTGCTTTTTTTTTTTTTTTTCTAATGGTACAGAGTAGGAATTGAAAATGTCTCAGTAATGTAGGGTCAACAAGAGCCATAAAAATTCTAAGAGACTCACAAGTAAAGGAGATAATGATCTAAAAGGGTCCTTTCCCCCGACGGATGCACGCTCGTGATTGAATCCGAGCTGACCCCTTTGCCCGCGGAGCCCTAGAGCAGGCTCCTTAGGGCACATTGTTTTCCAGAAGCCTCTCCCGCCTGGCTGCCTGACTTGCTAGAAACATTTTGTTTTGTCTTGTTTTCCGCTCTAGCTCAACATAATGGAACTCTCTTTTGGTTTAAAGTTCCTTATTTGTGAATTCTGGGGTTGCTGACTTTTCTTTTTAATTGGCGTCTCAAAATCAACTCTCTTACGGTATTCTATCCCTGTATGCCATTAAAAAACAGCTTGTTCTAGAATCCTGTATTTTGTAAACTGTTGTCTGTGATGGTCTATGGTTCTCGAACAGCCATATCTGAATGCAGTGCCTGCAATAATTGGACAGTCTCTGCTGTTCTCAGCCTTCAGAGTCGATGGGTTTGAACACTGTGGAGTTCTTATCACTGAAACCAAGTTAGAGATATCAAGCAAGTGGATGTTATTTTAAGTCCAAACTTAAAGGCAGATTAGGGAAGTTGTTTAGAGAGGTGGAGGGATTGCATGGATACAGAATTTACATTCTTCTGTAAACGGCAAATGTTTGGCCATTGACAGGATGCTGACGGTTTCAGCTGCTGCTATTTCGATATTTTTGCAAAGGAAAATAATCAAACCAAAGAGTATTCAGTGGTCTGTAAATTAAATGATGATTCAGTGGAGAATGGGGGTGACCACAGAAAAGGCACCTTCCCATCACACAGCTCTGCCACTTAAAAAGACTTGAGATATTTGAAAGGGGGTGGGTAGGGGGCAAGAATGAGGGAGGGAACTCTTGCAACTTCTTTCTGAAAAAGAGAAAAAAAAAATCTAAAATTTCTGGTGCACAGGTTTGTTTTTTTTTTTTTCAAGAAAATTTTGCAGAAGCTATGTTTTTAAAGTGTACATTTTATAAAGTTTATCAGATATTTTCATATTTAAAGCCAAATGTAAATAGAAGTCTGTAAAGGGAAAAAAGTTGCCATAGAAAGTATAATTTCAGTGCAGCCATTTCTGAGAGCTGGTACCTATATGCTACCGGTTAGCATGGTTTTAGCAAATATTTACCAGCCTTATAAGGTTCGTATTGCTATGTTCTTCTGTTATTTATTTCAGCATGGACTGTTGATTTGAAAGCTTTTTCTAGTTATTAGTATTTTCACAGTGACAATTTTTTTTTTCTTTTTGTCAAGAGCCAAGACACAGGTAATGCACAACGGTTTTTGTTTTTGTTTTTGCTGCATTTTACCTTCAAAACATTTGTCATTGACTGGGTTTCCTTAATTAGTGCACACATGTCATTAGAATGCAGGTTGAAGAGACTCACTGTGAATATCTGGGGTCTGTTCCGGGATCTGTGTTGGCTTCTCCGTGACAAGCAAACCCCCACTGAATTTACTTAGGAATTATTCCCTTTTAAAGAATTTTTGCCCATATCTGGATGGGCATTATATTTTTGGGAGGGGGACTAGATTCCTGGTTATCCTATTTTTAAAGAAAAGGTAGACAAAGTGAATTCTATTTTGATTATTGAGAAAGGAATAGTTTTCTATCCCTCTAAGAGTATACTTGAATCAGACATTTTAAGGATGTCACCCATAACTCTGAAACCATTTCCAAATTCCTGGTGAAAGTTTGTTTTATCTTTTTTTTTTTTCAATTCTATCAGTGCATTATTTCTTCCCTTCACTTCCTTTCTTCCCTGTCAACTCCCACCTCAAACCTTGATGTTTATTCAATGAGTTCTGTCCCCTAAATCACGTCACTCTTACAAAAAACAAATGTTGGTTCATATTTGATGATATGCCACTCAGTAAAGGTAAAAAGCTTGTTCTGAGAAACAGAGTGAGTGTTTTTTCACTCTGTGTCCAATAATGTTAAGGTTAAAAAAAAAAAGAAAAAAAAAAGTGTTGCAGAGTCACTCACTCCCAACTAGAATCCCTTTTCTAGTTATGTTGGGTTTCAGCTCTGGGGCTGCGGTGAATTGAACCATCCCGGCCTTTGACAATCGTGAGAGTTATTATTTTCCCGTTTGCTGTCTTTTTGTATCTAAAGTCTTCCTAATGTACTGCACAAACCATGGATTGTACATATTTTTATATATTATGTCTTATTTTATTATTTCTAAATAAAAAATTAAAAATTGAAAACAAATAAGTGCAAGAATCTTTGGGCTCCCTGTATGGTTACTGTAGCGTCCCTGAGATAGAAAGCAAAGGTTCCCAAACAAGAGGGCATAAACCCTGATAGTTTGGATAAATGGAACCGATCACCGAAACAGGTGTGGGGGGCAGATTACTTTAATCCAAGTAAGAGGAAGTCAAGCTTGTATTTTGTTTCTGGACAGAATGGCCTAGAGAGAAAAGACCGAGAAACAAGCAAACAAAACTAGCAAAACGTGTAAGGTTTAGATTTTGAGTCTCTGTGTTAACAACGGAAGTTACTCGTTATTGAGCCTAACTGGGTAGGGTTCTGGCTTTCTATTATTTCATTCCCCCGAAACCAAATCAGGTTATTATATTCTCGTGTAATAGATCAGAGTTGGCAAATATGTTCCCTAAAAGGCCAGATAGTAAATATTTCTGGCTTTGTGGAACAGTCTTTGTCAGAACTATGCAGCTCTGCCCTGGTACTACAAAATCAACCACGGAGAATACAACAGCAAATGGTGCGGCTGTCTGTCAATAAAACTTTACGTATACAAACGGCTGGAGGGCCAGATTTGGCACATGGTCTGTAATTTATTGACCTCTGTTATACAGGAAGAAACTGAGGCTGGATTTGAAAGCTAATAAATCATCGAGTGGGTATTCAAATTCAGGTTTTATGTGCTTCTAAATTTAGTTTAATCCACTAAGCTATAGAGCGTTTCAGGGTACCAAGGATCTGTGGTCTCAGAGAAAATGTCAATTCCTCCGGCAAATTTCAAATAGCTTAACTGTTTTCCACCATTGGAAACACTGAGGAAAATCCCCATCCTGAAATATGGGTTGCTCCTTAATATTTTTCCTTTAACAAATATTTTTCTTTTAACAAAGCCCTTACTGTGTTTTGAAGATGGTTCTACATTCTTTATGAGTATTGAATAATTTAATCTTAAGAGCAACCCTGTGGCTTCTGCATGATTATTATCCCTATTTAAGAAACGAGGGGACTTCCCTGGCAGTCCAGGGGTTAGGACTCTGTGCTTCCACTGCAGAGGGCCCGGGTTTGATCCCTGGTTGGGAAACTAAGATCCCACAAGCCATGCGATGTGGCCAAAAAAAAAAAAAAAAGGAAATGAGGTCACTGAGGCCCAGAGAGGTTGAGTATCTTGTGTAAGCACACACAGCTAGTAAGTACTAGAGCTGAGCTTTAAACTGAGGCCATTTAATTTGCAGCAACATGGATGGATCTAGAGATTATCACACTGAGTGAAGTAAGTCAGACAGAGAAAGACAAATACCATATGATATCGTTTATATGTGGAATCTAAAATATGACACAAATGAACTTAACTATGAAACACAAACAGACTCACAGACATAGAGAACAGACTTGTGGTTGCCAAGTGGGGAGGTGGGGGAGGGATGGATTGGGAGTTTGGGGTGAGCAGATGCAAACTATTACTATATATAGAAGGGATAAACAACACGGTCCTACTGTATAAGCACAGGGAACTGTTTTCAAGCTCCTGGGATAAACCATAATGGAAAAGAATATGAGAAAGAATGTATATATGTGTGTAACTGAATCACCCTGCTGTACAGCAGAAATTAACACAATATTGTAAATCACATATTTCGATTAAAAAAATAAATGGGGGCCATTTAGCACTGGGCTGAGCTTTTTATCATTATACTACGCTTTCCATTTGGAGGCATTCTTGGGAAAAGCTTCATCATTTCGTTTCAGGCCTCTCTGCTTCTCAGTTTTTATTCTCCTTGGTGATGAAAATGCATTCTTTTTCTCCACATAGGAGACTAGACATGAGCACCCACCTCCTTCATAACCTGCTCTACAATTGCTCCTTTGGTTCCTGAGGAGAGAGGACAACTCACAAAGGTAGATTAATTACAAATAAGCATCAGTGGTGGGATTTAGGTAAATTTCAAACTTCAGGTTAATTTCAGTTAACTAGGAATCGCTGAGGTCTGTCCCGAGGTGAAACCACAAAGCTCTGTTACTAACCAAACGGCAGGCACCCCACCACATCCCACACTTCTGCTTTCCTCCAGCTGTAGGCTGCCAAAGGTGTAACATGATCCGCTTGGTGATCGGTCCCATTAAACAAGATACAGGATGGTAACTCCAGGCAACAGGTTGAGCGCTATATGAGTCCCACCTCTACTTTAAAAAAAAGAAAATTAAATTGTACAAAAAGAAAGGGTGAGGGTAGAATTTCAGAGGTTTTCTGCTTAGGCCTTTTCAGTGAAAGCCAAGCAAGGCCTCCCAACTCCAGCCTCTTTAAGCAACAACCTCTAGCTAATACTCACAAAGAAGAAAACATGTTTCTCTCTAGAAATTTCCATATTAAAGCTCGAAACACTGACTACATCAATCAGATTTGCTTTCCCCAATTAAAAGAAACGAAATAAAAAGAGAAACCTAGCTTTATGCATTTTGAGTGAGCAAAGGAGCCTAGTGACCTGATGATTTGAGCCACTATATGAGGTTTGTTATAATGACTTAAACATTTTTATATAATTATAAGGTGATACCTACAAGGCATGGGTGAATAAAACTATCATAGTACCTGGCTCTGGAATAGGTTGACCAGCTGTCCTGGTCTGTTTGGAACACAGGGTTTCCCCAGGATGCAAGACGGGCAGTCCTAGAACTGGAAAAGTCAGTCATCTGCTTTGGAGGCTAAAGGAGTACAAGTGTTGGGAAAGTGAAGAGAGAAAAGGTGAGCCAGACTCAGCACACGTGTTACTAAATAGTAAGAATAATAATGATGGATAATTACACATAAGTGGTTCTCTTGGAATAACTGAGATTTGTTGCCTCGAGGGCATTCATTGTTTTGGAGGAATGGTTTGCTAAAATATTATACAATTCTCTGCCTCATTCAAAAAATAGTGTGTATTATTTAACGTTTCTTTATGTGGTTCAAGCTACTAGGTACATCTCTTCCTGGTGGGGTGTGCTTTGAAGTCTGTCCATTAAACAATCAGCTACTATTTTGTCCTTAGCACCATTTAGGTTCTTTTTTTTTTTTTTTTTTTTCCCGTACGCGGGCCTCTCACTGTTGTGGCCTCTCGCGTTGCGGAGCACAGGCTCCGGACGCGCAGGCTCAGCGGCCATGGCTCACGGGCCCAGCCGCTCCGCTGCACGTGGGATCTTCCCGGACCGGGGCACGAACCCGTGTCTCCTGCATCGGCAGGCGGACTCTCAACCACTGCGCCGCCAGGGAAGACCCCATTTAGGTTCTTGCTTCTCTTTGCTGTTTTGAGGAAATCAGATAATCCATTATAAAGACTATATGACTAATAATAGCCGGAAGGGTACAGGTGAGACACAAAAGACCTGGCTTGAGCATAGAGTTTTTGTGGTGATGGTACTAACTTTCAGAGATCTTTTTTATTTCAAGTGTGAAATTACATTCTGAATGGTTGACTCTGTTAATGGGTTTGGCTTCTAGAAAATTCTGTTCAATTTGACCAAAAATTTATTGAGGAATTATTATATGGTGCTGGTTACTCAAAACTTTCTGTATGGATTTTGTCTTCAATAGGACACAGTTTGGAAAAAGGGTGGTACCACTATATATTCATTTTGTCTTAAAACTGAGTTTTATATACAAAATGTCTCTGTATAATTATAAGTACCAGTTGTTGAATACTTATGACTTATTAGGCACTGCACAGAGATCTTCACTTGATTAAATATTTTTCCAGGGTTGTGACCATGGATTCAAATATTTCTGCAACACCTTATTGGGAATCATTTGAGGTAGTTTTGTAAAAACTTTGTCCCCTAAGATGCTGTTCCTTTACTTCTTCCTGCTAAATGACCGCTCTGACCCCAGACACTGCTTAGATTAGGTCTGTGAAATTATCCTCGCCTTTGGGCAAGTATCTGGGTTCCCTGCTGTATAACGAACAAATGAATCAAATCTCACACTGTGTCGTTCTATTTGGCTTTTGTTTTTCAAATTTTTGCTAAAACACTTGTATGTTTAAAGTCCCAGTTAAGCAACGTTTTATTTGATCCTGCAGACAAAGAGAGCATGTTTCACTAAATAGCATCTAGGAGTTTCCTTTAAAATATATGAACAGCTGCATTAGGCACTTAGACCCATGAAAACAGATTATGTACCAATAGAGACATTTCAAAGGCAAGTGTGGACACATCCCTGACAACACTTGGCAAAGCACCCTCAGATGACAACCATTCATACAAAAACTAAGGAGAGAGGCTTCCCTGGTGGCACAGTGGTTAAGAATCTGCCTGCCAAGGCAGGGGACACGGGTTTGAGCTCTGGTCCGGGAAGATTCCACATGCCGCGGATCAACGAAGCCTGTGCGCCACAACTACTGGGCCTGCGCTCTAGAGCCCATGATCCACAACTACTGAGCCTGCGTTCTAGAGCCCACGAGCCACAACTACTGAGACCGCGAGCCACAACTACTGAAGCCCGCGCTCCTAGAGCCCATGCTCCGCAACAAGAGAAGCCACCGCCATGAGAAGCCCGTGCACCGCAACGAAGAGTAGCCCCCGCTCGCTGCAACCAGAGAAAGCCCGCACGCAGCAACAAAGACCCAGCACAGCCAAAAAATAAAAATAGAAAATAAATTTATTAAAAAAAAAACAAAACTAAGGAAAGTGGATCCTCCGTGCCGAGGTTTTCTTCAGTCCTGCCATGAGCTCTTGGTGGTCAGAGGCCTCCTCCCTTCCTTTGCAGGCTCCGCTGAAAGTTACAGCCTGCCTCACTCGGGCACATCCAGTCAATGAGGCAGCTGAAGAAGATGCCCCAGGGTTGCCATGGAAACAGAAAGAAGCATCGAAGCACCTTCTCCTGCATACTCCTTAATTTAATCTGAGTGACTTTATTCAAGAACCAAAAATAAAACGTGCACCAGGATGTAATTATATAAAGAGCTGTGTTGGATGATAAATACAGTATGTACTTTTGCCTTGGTGTACAGCTCTCTTCTCCCTTCTATTCTGAAACATTTGAACTTTTCCAGCAGGAGTCTTCCTGTAAGGTTTAATTGAAGCGAGGCACAGATTTACCAAGATAAGGCAGTGAGCCTTGCTTGGGAAATTCTACCTTGTCCTGGCTTATACGTGTTCTATGAATGTAGAGTCTCCTAAAACAAGGTCCACTTCCAGGGTCTGCTCATATTGGACCATCTAATAAGCTCACTGGCACCAACTGAAATTGCTCTGCCTTCAGGCGTTCACCGGTCTTAAACATTCTATAGGTGTATGATCATTTTCTAGGATAATAAAAAGAAGTGGATAAGAGAATGCCAAAACAGCAATTAACAAAAAAAAATTTTTTTTAAATCCTGTTGCTACTTGCAATAAACAAGCTGTTTCACAACAGAGAGATGGGGGACGGAGATGCAAAGACCTCAGCAGTGGTCCTATTGCAATACTCACCTGGGAGAAAGGGGTCAGGATGTAAAGAGTCTGCCCCCATTAGAAGTTTACACCTTCTAATGGACTGATGAATTACGTTGGCTAGAAGAAAACGTGACCTCTTCTTCCCACCATCCTTAAGTGAAATAAGGCAGTCCTGAACCTGCACATTGGCATGATTTAAAAAGGGCTTAGGGGGCTTCCCTGGTGGCGCAGTGGTTGAGAGTCCGCCTGCCAATGCAGGGGACACGGGTTCGTGCCCCGGTCCGGGAAGATCCCACATGCCGCGGAGCGGCTGGGCCCGTGAGCCATGGCCGCTGAGTCTGCGCGTCCGGAGCCTGTGCTCCGCAACGGGAGAGGCCACAACAGTGAGAGGCCCGCGTACCGCAAAAAAATAAATAAATAAAAGATAAAATAAAATAAAAAGGGCTTAGGTTGCTATTTCCTGCTAGTGATTTGCATGAAGCTCTGTGCAATATAGGATTTACTTAAAAAGGAAAATGCAAAGGTACAAGGTGTGTCTGGTGAGCTAGAATACGATACTATTTTTTGTAAAAAAAAAAAAAAAAAATGCTGGTCCAGATAGTGCCATTTGTAAAACTAGACTAGCTGTATTGTTTCAATGCATATGAAAACCAGCTACATGCTTGCAAAAAAAAAAAAGAAAAGAGAAAGAAAGAAAAAAAGGAACTGAAGAATTTCCTTGAATACCTACCTAAGCTTGGAAATTTTTACTTTAATGAATCTAGTATTTCCAGACCTTTGTAACTAGATGTACGGAACAACCACTCAGAGGAGGTTATTATTCCGTCCATATCAGTGGCACAGAGGAGTTGAGTTCTTGTAGGTTGATGTGGAGAAAACAAAAACGAAAACAAATCAACAACATCAGCAGCAAAACCCCCAGAAACAATCCATCTGAACCCAGAGCCATGCAGATACTTAAAGCTGTGTTTGAGGAACTTCACATGTATGTTAACATATATATATATATTGTTCACGTATTTATTTTCCTTAAAGAAACTTGCCATTCTAAGAAATTCTTTAAGGAACCACCTATAAGTTTTGTGTAACAGATTTGATTTCTCCCGTTTCTTTTTATTTCTGTGTAAGATGCATTTAACCCCACTTAGTGAAATATGATTTGCAGCCTGAGTCATCTTCTGCAGAGAAATGGCTGCAAAAACTTGCCTTTCTAAGGACTTAAGACTTTTGAGCCTTAGTTTGCTCACTGGAAAATAAGAATAAAAACAGAATTTTGTGAGATTTAAAGGGAGAGAGGTTTTGTAAAAGTGCTTCATAAATTATAAAGTACTATACATCTATTAGTTTTATACTTGTAGTAGCAGTTTTTCATTTTCTCATATAGATAGTTTTGACTCCAAATTCAAGACATTTAAGTGCACCCAGAAAGAAGGGAGCTTGTCGCATTTGGGAAACGTTCACCAAGCATCAAGCACCTAGAACTATGATGGGTATTGAGCTTACAAAGAGCTTACAGTAGCATGAAGGAAATGAGAACAACAATTACAGTAATCTAATTTTATATTTCTATATTTGTGCTCTGACTTTGGCAATCAAAGCAGAAGACCTCCAGTACAGTGTCTGTGCGAGAAATGCAAGCAGACTCTTTTCCACTCTTGCTGAGAAAATCCATCCCATTACCTGTCATCTTATATTATATGCATTAAATGCCAAGGTGGTTTTCATTTTTTTTGCACTGGAGAGTGTAAGGTGGCACTTATGCACCTGGAGCCTGCTGCTACGTGAAGGGAAGTTGTTATTCTTGGCAAAATGCCAAACCTATCAGATTACAGAATCGATTTCCTCTATCTTGGGGCACTGGACTCTTTTCAGGACGCAAGAGGGATAGGATTTCACAGCTTGTTTGGACACACTGGTCGTTCCTTATTCTCATTTATTCCGGGAGAAGTGTGTAGTCTCCTGGCGCACCTCCTAGTCGGGTCAATGCCTGAACAAGAAATGCATTAGGTGCCCCAGATGCCTTCAGCTGAACAAAATGGCTTTATTGCCCCAAAACACAACGGCTTTCCAAGTGCAAAAGGTTGGCTCTTCCTGGACCTTCTAGCCAAACAAAAGCAGCCTTGCTCTTTGAGAGAAGTTTGGTAATATTTCTATCAGGGTTGGTTGTGTAAGAAAACCTCCTCTGTTAACCTTGGAGCCCAAACTGATTTCCCCTCATTGGACTCTGAAGGATTCCTTCGCTATCACTTCCTTGCAGATATATGTATATTTTTTTTCTTCACCATCTTCATCACTTCATTTTGCAGGTCAAATCTTTACCAAATTTTCAAGTCACCGAAAGCTTTCTGGAAAATGTGCTAAAATGAACCATCTATTTTCTTTTCGACAAATTTTTTTTAAAAAGAAAGCCAAATTCCTGACAAAGAATTATGAGGAGGTTCCTTTTGCCCATCACCCCACCCTAACACATACACACACGCGCATGAAACTAAATGCACTCACGATGATGCCCAGGGGCCTCATTTTTAAGGAGTCTTGCTTTTGACATTGGTAAGATGAAAGGGGAAGTTCAACCCAGAAACTGTACAAACATCAAATAATTTGAGGCATTTGACCTGAATTATTTATTATTTACTATATGTGTTATGGTTACAGGAAAGGAAATAATAATAATGATGGGATTGTTGGTGATTCTCGTTTTTTTCTTTATAATCTATTTATAGTTTTCATATTTTTTACCATGAAAATATACCTCTTTTTCAGGTCTTATTGAGATTTTTGAGTTGAACTTGTTGTTCATTTTTCCTATTCTTGTTTTCTTTGTTTTATAATAATGATTAGTCTATAAAATATCATCTGAGTATCACTTTTGCCAAAATCCGTAAGTTTTTGGACCTGCCGCATTCTCATGTTTATTTATTTATTAAAAGTGTCTGAGTACTTTGTAATAACCCAAAGGTTATCAAAAAGAGTCTTTAAAAATGTCCAGCTGGATATTTGTTTTTTTGTGTGTGCTTTCGCGTGTGTGTGTGTGTAAGGAGCCTATCTCATTCCTTTTGTTTTTAATATATAATTTTATTGAACTGTGGTCAGAAAACATAATATATTATTTTCTTTACAACATAATGGCCATTTTCTTGGGAATATGCCATGACTGAAATAAAAGTATATTTGCCCTTTGTTAGGTACAAAGTCTATATGTTTATATAACATATAATGATAACATATAAGTCTATATGTTATCATTATATAATTCAAATATTCAGTACCCTTAAATATTTTTTATCTGTTTAATCTCTTGACTACTGAACTAAGTCTGTTTAAATCTCTACCGTCATGGTGGAAGAGTCCATTTCTACTTGTCTTTAAGGGCACTTGCTTCCTGTATATTTCAAAGATATATTAAGTTATGATATATTAATATATTGATATAAGATATATTGTTATGTGATATATCACTATGATATACTGATATATTGCTCACGGTAATGGTTGTTAAATCTTATCGGCAAATTGTAACTTTATCGAACAAAATAATTATCTTTTTGCCTTGAATTATTTATTTTTTGTCAGACATTAATGTGGTAATGCTGTTTTAGGGTTTGGTTTGGTTTGGTTTTGGTATTTATCCAGTATATCTTTATTTTTCACCCTTTATTCTCTATCTTTTTATGTCTGATTATTTTTACATGTCTGATTTTTATAACAAATTTGAGGAGAACATCTATGACTATTATATTATGAATAATCATGTTTTCTATTTTCCTTTGCCCCTTCTCTTTCTTCTCCGTCCATTAATATATCAATGTATTTGTCTTTGTTTCTTCTTCTATTGGCTTTGGTATGTATGTTCTATTTCTTAATTTTAGTGGATGTCATTATATGTTTAAGCACTGTATTTAAACAAATCATTCTGAAAATGCCTAGAACTTGTTTGCATTTTCATCTATTTTTTTTCCGCTAAGACAGATATGCCTATGCTTAGCATTTCTGCACCCTACAGTACATGATAAAAATCCGAGCTGAATGAATTTTAGTGGGTTTTTATTTTAAATGTGATGCAAACTCATTATGCTCCTAAATTAAGATGAAACAGACACTACGGTGATTCAAGTGGAGTAAAGATTTCTACTACGTCAACAAAGGAATCTGCATTAAGTTGTAAATTCCAGGAAGTAGGTCAGGTTGTTCCCTTGATACTGAGCACAGCCGCCTTCCCCAGTCTGCTCTTGCGAATCTGCATCCCTTACCTCTCACCCAGCACTGCCCGTGGTAGAGGGCCACTCTGAATGTAAGCGGGTCCTCTGAGTCATTCTGATGCACTGGAGCTTGAGAGTTCCTGCACGAGACAAGCATAGAGAGAAGGCCCTCACCCCAGAATGTCTAAGTAGCAGGCTTGAGAAGGGGCCCCAGAATTTGCATTACTAATAAGTTCCCCAGTGGTGCACAAGACACTGACCCGTGGAACCCATGTGAGGAACAAATGGTCTAGTACAATAGTTCCGAACAGGAGCCTGGACACTTACCTTGACTGTAACAGGCTGGATCTACCATCTCGGGAAGGCCACTTTCTCCTCCCAGATTCCAGGTTCCTCAAGTAAAAAGGAAGAGGAAGGTGCAGATGGTTCTGAGGGTCCGGCTCACTCTGGTTTGTTTGTTTTTTCTCTCTGTAAAGAGGCTGTGGTTTATTTCCTATCACATTTGATAAAAGAGAGCATCGCGTTATTGTATTCATCAGTGAGTTTGAGATAATTACATGAAGACTTTTTTCTTTTAGTATTTAGACACCAGTAAAAAATTCATACAAAAAGATACAATAGATTTGCTAGAGGCGAAATAGAAGGGAAGTAAAATTAAAACAGAATAGAGAGTAGCTTATATAAGGCATGCCGTTAATATTTATATGTTTGTCTAATGGGCCCCAAATTTGCTTCTGTGAATTTTTTTAGCAGTCAGGTTGAAGGAAAATGGTCAAGATAAGGTAAATGGTTTAGGAAATACAGCATGTGCTGTGGGGATCCAAAGGCAAAGGAAAATATTTCTATTCAGGAAGGCTGGTTAAAACAGAGAAGACGATGGTACCGGGGAGCTTTGGAGATAAACCTGAAATGATGAGTATGGTTTGAAGGGATAAAGGTGGCAGGCAGGACATTGCAAGCAGAGCACCCACTGCAAACCCACATATAAACATGGGAGACCTAAGGCATATCTTAAGAACCTTAAGACACCCATCTTGTCTAGGGCAGGAATTTT
The DNA here is from genome assembly GCF_963455315.2 of Globicephala melas. Classification (NCBI taxonomy): domain Eukaryota; kingdom Metazoa; phylum Chordata; class Mammalia; order Artiodactyla; family Delphinidae; genus Globicephala; species Globicephala melas. Next base: position 23,934,826 of record NC_083333.1, read on the forward strand.
GCTACCCCAGAACTTTTGACAATGTCTAGAGGCCTTTTTGGTTGCTGCAGTTGTGGGGCTGGGTGCTATCAGCATCTAGACAGATATGCTGCTAAACATTCTACAGTGCACAGGACAGGCCCCCGTGAAGAGCAAGTGTTCAGTCCAATATGTCAATGAGAAGCCCTCGTCTAGGGGGTAGCTACTCTGTGACATTAACGAGGAATATGATTGGAACGTAGCTTAAGGACTTTAAATGATTTTTCTTGAAATAGAAGGTTGTGAGCAACCACTGAAGTCTTGTGAATAAGGGAATGATGTTGCTCTTTAAGAAGCTAAAATGATGGGCTTTTTAGGAAGATGACGGGCCCAATGCACACAGGTGACTGGAGGGATAGGAGATGAAGATGGAGCTTTGTAGACTAATTAAGCGCCTATGGCTCAATAGTTCAGGTGAGAGGCCATAAGAGGCTATAAGTACTTGGACTTGAGAATGGAAAGGAAGGGATTGTCTCCAGAGATGATTCAGAAAAGGGATGTACATGACGTAGCAACTGTTTAAATCACGGTGGAGGAGAAGGTGGCTGGAAGCATCAAAGCTGGTCTCGGCATGGCTGAATTAAGAAACAGAGGAATCAGAAGACTTCCCTGGTGGTCCAGTGACTGAGACTTCGCCTTCCGATGCAGGAGACGTGGGTTCGATCCCTGGTCAGGGAGTGAAGATCCCACATGCCTCGCAACCAAAAAACCAAAACGTAAAACGGAAGCGATATTGTAACAAATTCAATCCAGATTTTAAACATGGTCCACGTCAAAAAAAAAAAATTCTAAAAAGAAAAAAAAAAGAAACTGGAGTCAGGAGAGAGGGCTGATTGGAAGGTTAAAGAATACACATTGATTTTGAGGGTGGGAAGGGTATTTATAGGTAGACACATCAGAAGGCTTCTGGAAGGCAGATAGATTCAGAGTAACGCTTCTGTTCACATTCCTAAACTCTTCCAGTTGAGCTGAATCCGGGTTACCACACTCACTTGCAACAATGTAACCTTTTCATTCTTAGGTAGGAGGGGGCCCAGGCTTGGCCCTTCAGTAGTTCAAGGAGCCACCAGCCCCATCCTAGCTGTGTCCTATTGGAGTTCACTAAATATTTAACAGTAGTCAAGGGCTGTCATGGGTTTTGTGTACTGCGGGTTGTGTCTGCCTCTGTGTACATCTTCCGTGATTTCAGGGTTGTAAATTTCCAAGTCACATTGGTTCTGTGGGCACCAGTTCACAATTATGTAAATCACCTTCACATGCTGCGACATAGCCACTCCAGCCGGACGATTCAGCACATCCCAACATGTACATTTGAGATGGTTCCATGAATTACATTCTTTGTTCTAATCCTGCGTTGACTCATTCCCATGTATTTGCCAGCACTCCTGCTGCAACTTGACCCAGGGTGCTCTGTTAGCCTTGTTATACAGTCTTAGTTTGCAGTGGACAAAGCTGCTGCCCCTTCTCTGGTGGCAGGAATGGAAGCAGAGGAGGCCAGGGATCTATCAGTGAGCACCGCTGATGCACACGACAGCCAGAAATTGGCATCTTGACAGGTTCGTTAGACGGCTGCATGGACAGTTTAATTCCTTCTGACTTATATGCAAGGCACATTTTCTTCCATCTCAGGATTTCCTCGTGCTTCCAGCTCCAGAGAATCATGCAGTTCTGGAATCCACATACACTGTGTATTCCAACCATGCTTTCACCACGCAATTTGAGTTTGTGCCACAAAGAGGAAGCATGATCTAAGGAAACTGAACTGTGTTTAGTTACGAAAATTCTACCGATGTCTCATGACCTTTCTGTTAGTTGATTTGTCAAAGTGCTATCCCAGTTGCAGGAGCACAGGTGTTCCATGAATCTTGTTGACTGGGCTGGATTCGGTGCCTAAGGTCTTGAAGGTACTTGTCTCCGTGTCCAAAAGTCAAACTCACCCAAGAAGATGAACATACACCAGGGTGATCCACTGTGAGACCTGTTGAAAGATTAACGTTATGGAAAGCCCTTCACAGGAGGGGGAAGGATAGGAGAAGGTATCTCCTTATCTACCAGCTTCCACATGCCATGAAAGAAACAATTTCCAGGCAGACAAACTGGTCAGTGCCATGCTTGGTGTGGATGATTTTTCCAATGGATACATCAACCCTTCACTGACTCAGGACCCTGAGAAACTTCCATCTTACTAGGCTACAACACGTCCTCATCGATGGAGAATCTGTCTCCTGGATATTTCGGCCTGGCTACCAGGCCATCATTCCCTTCCTTGCTGCTTCCACTTTTCTGTACAAACTGCATTCTTCGTATTCCCAGAGGTTTCTGGTAATCCTCAGCAAATACTTTTGCAGCAGAAGGTATCCTGGTGGGTGGCTTAAAAGTAAGAGAGACAAAGAAAAGCTTCATCAACCTCATAATTCTCTAGAACTTGTCCTGCTTCCCTGGCCCATTTGAAGGTGAAGTTTGAAAATTTTGTGTTTGAAGAAGATGAGGAATAAAGAGTGGGATGACAAAACAAACAAACCAACCAACCCTGAAAAATATGGTTTCTTGAAAACCTATGGAAAGGATCGACACTCCATGTATAAGGGGATTAAGATGGCTGAATGAATGTTTTATTGAATCGTTTGGACTTAGAGGCAGATAAGCTGCTCCCTGCGGCTCCGGAAGGGCCTTCCAGAAAGTTACAGGTAACAGACTAATTCCTTAGGGGCCTTAAAAGGAGAACACACCTTTAGAGATTCTCCTTTCTTCCAGGTAAGACCTAGTCAGTCTTAATCTTTCTTCCCTCTGGTTTTCCTAATCTGGGACATCTTTTAGAAAATGTCCCTCAGCTATAATAAAAAAAGAACAAAATAATGCCATTTGCAGCAACATGGATGGACCTAGAGATGATCATACTGAGTGAAGTAAGTCAGACAGAGAAAGACAAACACCATATGACATCACTTATATGTGGAATCTAAAAAAAATGATACAAAGGGGCTTATTTACAAAACAGAAGTAGACTCACAGATGTAGAAAACAAACTTATGGTTACGGGGGAGGAGGGGGTGAGGGATGAATGGGGAGTGGAGCACAGGGAGCTCTACTCAATACTCCGCAATAACCTACATGGAAAAGAATCTAAAAAAGAGTGGATGTGTTTCTATGTATAACCGATTCACTTTGCTGTACACCTGAAACTAACACAACATTGTAAATCAACTCTACTCCAATAAAAATTAAAAAAAAAAGAAAATGTCACCTTCAGCCTCTAAAATTCAGCAGCAGTGATATGATTTTACAGAGATACAATTAAAAGTATTAGGGCTTCCCTGGTGGTGCAGTGGTTGAGAATCTGCCTGCCAATGCAGGGGACACAGGTTTGAGCCCCGGTCTGGGAAGATCCCACATGCCGCGGAGCAACTGGGCCTGTGGGCCACAACTACTGAGCCTGTGTGTCTGGAGCCTGTGCTCCGCAACAAGAGAGGCCGCAACAGTGAGAGGCCCGCGCACCGCGATGAAGAGTGGCCCCCGCTCGCCGCAACTAGAGAAAGCCCTCGCACAGACACGAAGACCCAACACAGCCAAAAAAAAAAAAAAAGTATGCCATTAGTAATATCTTAGATTTATGGCTAGTGTTTCCAGTGGTCTTTCTGACCCAGAGAATGCTTCTGTTCAGACTTTGTCAAAGATGGCCACCAGGGCTGAGTTGGGAACCGATGCCCGTCAGTACTTGAAAATCACTTTAGTCTGACTGCTCCCGGGAATTACCACTTAGGCTTCCCAACTTTTCACACACGTTTTATGCATTCACACATACAGACACACACTGACATCAGCTCTAGGTAGCCCTGTATCATTTTCGACTGTGTCTTTCCCGGCTTCCTCTGCTCTGCTCTTCCCTCTGACAATCTGAGATGAAAAAGCTCCACTCATGTTCTCATCTATTCTTTCCTCCATGAACGGAAAAGAGATTGAAGTCTACAGATTAAATGAAGTGACCTCAGGTTCCTGCTAAACCTTCCTTTAGTGTCACTTAGGATCCACAATTAGTAAACAATTTACGCTGAGAACTTCAAAGTAATTCATAAGCTACCTGTATTAATCTAGAAATTACTGGGGGAAAAAATCTGAGTTTATTTCCCTGTGTATAAGCAGGCTGAGTAACGGTTCCCTTGCATGACATTTAAGTGTCTTGACAAATTCCATTTAATCTGCCTAGGTCAGGACCTCTGAAGAAGACGACTGAGTAAAGGCACTTTTATTTGGCAGTCCTCCACAAAATACAGCCAAAACAACAAAATTAACAAAGAAAAAGCAAAGAAAAGAGAGAAGAAATCTTTTCTTCAATGGCACGAGGACGCGGTCAGCTGGAACTCTGATGAATGTCTTCCAAGCACAGTGAAAGTTGGATCATTCTGAAGAAGGCCGTGAAGAGAAACTAGATCTTCAGGTCTTAAGCCATGTGGCTGATTTTTTTCCTTAAAAGTGAAAAAATCAAAGGTCCAACCAAAGACCATTTTTCTTGGAAAACCAAAATGTAGGAGCATGAGCTGGCCCAGGAAAAAAATCACACCACCATCTAATTCCATAGGGTCCCAGTTCCAGCCACAGGGCATCAGGGAGATGGGCAGAGGGTAGATGTAATAAGTCACCACCATTTTCCAAGATTTAACATTCCAACTAGAGAAATGTCTTGAGGGAGGCAAGCTGGAGGTGGGAAGGAAAACAGCACCGTGCTCTGTAACTGTTGCTCTCCAAACCAGAATCGTGGCAAAAAAAAAAAAAAGGACAACAACGAAAATGATCATGGGACAGAGCATTCCTAATAGTCGGGCCAGAACAAGAAGAATAGAAAAAACCAAGGACGTATTCCTAAAGCAGAGGGCGGACAGATTAGGTGAGAAAATGTTCTGAGTAAGAAGCCTCTGAGAGATGGGGCAGATGGACACGAGCGCAAAGCCCGGCATTTATTAGGCATTAGTAAATATTCCCTGGGAGATGGAAAGAAGGAAAGAAGAAAGGGAAGGAGACGGGCAGTGAGTAGCAAGCAGGTGGCAGGTGCCTACCCATCCTTGTTTCCAGGGTTACACCCTTGTTTCCAGGGTTACACCCTTGCCACATATAGATGAAGCCTTTGTTTCTTTTTTGGTTTTCTACCAAACATCTCAAGGCCATGTGACATTCTGGGTGTATCTACAGCTGGGCCAGAAGGGTACATTGTGTTCTATCTTTAACTCTCAGGGCATACAGGAAGAGTCTAGGTCTCCTGAAAAGTCCTGGGATGATCAACAGATATCATTTCTCTTTCACACTTCTTTGAGCAAATCATTGAAAATAACGGAAATACATTTAGTTTCAACAAAAGGGCTATCTTTGGATTCCATGAGGATGAAGGTGAAGAACATGTATTTACATTTTAATTGGTGTCAAAATATTTGTATTGGTGTCAAAGTTAGAAACACGTTAACTTTTGGGCTTCCCTGGTGGCGCAGTGGCTGGGAGTCCGCCTGCCGATGCAGGGGACACGGCTTCGTGCCCGGTCCAGGAGGATCCCACATGCCACGGAGTGGCTGGGCCCGCGCGTCCGGAGCCTGTGCTCTGCAACGGGAGAGGCCACAACAGTGAGAGGCCCGCGTACCGCAAAAAAACAAAACAAAAAAAAACACGTTAACTTTTAAACTCATGCATTCTAAAAGTGAGATATGTCTTATTAGTACTTTTCAGAGTTTCTTAAACTTTCTTTGGCTCAGTTTTCTCATGTATAAAATGGTGGTAACAGTATCTACCACGCATGGTGTGAGGATATAAACGAAAGGAATTTACAAAACATCTACCACAGTGTCTGATACATTGTAAGCATCTGATTTCCCCATTTTAGACAGGACCCTCATTTAATATTTTCTGTGTCTATCTTTCCCAGAGTACTTTGCAACCACTTCTTTTTTAAACCACATTAGAGTATTTGAACACGGTAAGGTAGAGAAAGTAAACTCTAACACTTCTAAAATGTTTGAAATAATTCATTAAACTTAAAAAGAAATACCAGAAAATGAAGGGTCATCTATGTAGACTGAAGGTATAGTATATGTTTGTTCTTTACAGTTTGAACAAAATCCAAAGTTGATTTTTTTCCTCTGACTTCCTGCATTTGCTTCCTTTCACTTATCAATGTCAGCAAATCAAAGAGGGTAGATCAGCGTGGGGCACTGGTGAAAGCAAACAGTCTAAGTGGGGAAGTTGGAAGAAGTCTCCCTGCCAAGCTCGGTCTTGGTGGTGGATGGGGCTCCCTGCAAAAAGCCCCTGGCTGAGGTGCGGTGCTGAACTCAGCAAAGCTGGCCTCTGGTTGCCGGAACCTCAAGAGGGAATAATCCCTGTCTCGCCTGTCAGCGCGTTCACGAAGTAATTCCCAGCCAGGGCAGTAGTGCTCTCCAGGGTGTGTTTGGGGATATGTGTGGGTATTTTGGGATTTCACTGTGACTGGAGGATACGTCTAATATTTAACGTCAGGGATCTAGGGATGCTCGACTCCTGCAATGTGCTGGGGAGCCTGCAGTTGAAAAAGTCTCCCATCCAATTTGCAGTCACATGCATTAAAAATACTGCGATACACACACACGCATGTGAACGTACATATACGTCTGTATAATAAATAAATTTTTTATATATATATATATATATGTCGATACCGACCAGGGTCCTTGGCCTTCTTTAATAAATAGAAATTGATTAGAGACCAGACAAGAAATTCAGGCAAGGCTTTATTGGGGCCCCTGCTGCAGCAGGTGGGGGAGTGAGAACAAGTAACAGGTTCCCCCGAGGGGGGGCGAACTGGTTCCTAATATGGGGTGAGGGAAGGGGTGTGTCGGGGGGTCGGGCGGGAGTGGTGGCTCAGGCGTTCCGCCCACCCCTTGGTGGTGTCGAGTGCAGGGGGCCTGCACAGCACCCTGCTGTTGCTCCCAGCTCTTCAGAAGTCGCAGTTGGTCTTTTTGGCCTTTTTGTATCTTGTTGTCCATCATTTGCCCGAACTGCACATGCACGCAGTTACTTTTAGTCCCTCATAGTTTCTTTGTGTTCTGTTGTTCAAGGAGACGTGTGTCCAGGTGCAAGCCCTGCAGCAGAGGGTCCCAGGTCCCAGGTCCCAGCCTGTCTCAGTGTTAACATAAGTAAAGGCATAGAATGACTGATTGATGCGCTTCTTAACAGTGGAGCTGCTTAGGGATTCATTCCTCTGTCCCTGAATGTTGATTCTCAGATCACTCTCCAATCCATTGGACCCAAGATGCAACTCTTGGGGATCAAATTGCATGTCCCCACCACACCCAACTTCTGTTAAATATTTAGAATGGCAACAGATATCTGAGAATCATAACTTGCTGTTTGTTTTTTTTCTTTTAACCTCAAGGCTTAAAGGTTCTCCCTTAAAGAAGCCTTTGTGAGAAGACCACTCCGGGTAGCTAGTAAATCTGTGTGTGAGCCCTCGTGCAATGCATCATCTTCAGGAATGGGTGCTTTTTCAGGAAAGATTTTTGTAGGTGGTTCTGTTTTGTTCTGACATTGTGTTTATATTGGGCTCCATCCCCACATTTTTTTTTCATGTAGTTGCATTTTCAGAACAAGATACGTATTTTTCTTTGTCCTGTACCGGGGTGGGGTCTCTTCTTATTTATATACATTGTCCAAAACAGATGCTATAGAAACACAAACTCTTATTTTTGGCGGCAACTTGTCTCCCCTAACTTCATGCAGACCTGAAGGAAATTACATCCTAAGAAAATGGAAGATGGCAACACACTGGTGAAAACTCCGTTTGGAGAACATATTACTTAAGAGCTGTATGGTCCAGGTGAAGGACTTTTAGGCCTTTTTAAATGGCTTTCTTGGGTTTGGTTATTATGGATGTATTCTCTCTCCCCGGCAGTGTCAGGGCCATTTCCTGATTCTTGCCAGCCAAAAGTTGCAACATCAAAGAAAAAAGAGCAGAGTTTTATGAAAGTACTTTCCTCGGAGTTTTCGTTATAAATTCGGAGGGGGAAGAGAGAAATTTTAATCAAATTTTAGACAAACTGGATCAAACTCTTGCTTGTTGTCAGAATAACTGTTGCAACAGTTGAGTAGCTCGTGTGTTGCCCAATTTGACGGCAGGCTCCAATAGTCAAGAGTGTCCTTAGCTTGTATGTATTTTAACATGCATCTTCATAGCATTATTTTATTCGTGAACGATGCAAGTAAAAATGTTTGCATGTGGGGGTTTCCCTGGTGGTGCAGTGGTTGAGAGTCCGCCTACCGATGCAGGGGACGCGGGTTCGTGCCCCGGTCCGGGAAGATCCCACATGCCGCAGAGTGGCTGGGTCCGTGAGCCGTGGCCGCTAGGCCTGCGCGTCCGGAGCCTGTGCTCCGCAACGGGAGAGGCCACAACAGTGAGAGGCCCACGTACCGAAAAAAAAAAAAAAGTTTGCATGCAGTTCTAGCTGTATCTACCTTATAAGTGCTTTATTTCTTGGAAGAGGAATTTTCTTTCGGTCTAATATGAGCATATCTTCATCAGAGTCAAATTCTCCATTAGAAACATCGTTGTTGGGGTTTTTTTTAACTTTATTTATTTTAGAGCAGTTTTAAGTTCACAGCAAAATTGAGAGGTAGGTAGGTACAGAACTTTCCCACACATGCAAAGCCTCCCCCTTTATAAACATCCCCCATCAGGGTGGGATGAACCTACATTGACACATTGTAATCCCTCGAGGTCCACAGTTTGCATTACAGTCACTCTTGGTGTTGATATTTGATGGGTATCACAGTATTTTAATACTCACATTTTAAGGCAGATATTGAGTTCCTGAGATCACATAAAATCAGAATTTTCTCAAGCATCCACCTAGTCCCCTGGAAGAAGTTATGTCAATGACCAGAAGTTCTATTTTCCTCGTCGCGCTCTTTCTATCTTACCCTGGCTTTCACATTCACTTCCACTTCCGGATTCTCTCTCGGCCTGGAAGTGCCAAAATGTAGCAAGAAAGTCCAGCTCTCCTCTTCCTAAAAACAAGAAGGTTTATGAAAACATAAAACTCCTTGTGAAATTTCTAACCCAGTTGCACAAAGGCAACGGTTTCTAATTCAGAATTTTCCAAGGAGGGGTCTCCTGTGGGAGAAACCCTGTGCATGCTTTTTGTTGCACTTAATGAAGCTATGCTAAGAAGTTGCAGAAGAGGGCTTCCCTGGTGGCGCAGTGGTTGGGAGTCCGCCTGCCGATGCAGGGGACGCGGGTTCGTGCCCTAGTCCGGGAGGATCCCACATGCCGCGGAGCGGCTGGGCCCGTGAGCCATGGCCGCTGAGCCTGAGCGTCCGGAGCCTGTGCTACGCAACGGGAGAGGCCACGGCAGTGAGAGGCCCGCGTACAGCAAAAAAAAAAAAAAAAAAAAGAAGTTGCAGAAGAGCTTGGGATATCCACCAAAGGGTAACAGAGGACGCCTCTAACCTGCACCATCGTGCGTCATCCTAGTCACACCTGTCAGGATGCCGCTGGTGTTCTGGGCCCCACAGTGTGACTCCCATGACTTACTTCTGAGATGGCAAATAAGGATACTATCTGTTTGTGTAAACACATATACTTTACAGTGTCAACTCTTTCTCTTTGGCCACACGTACCCTATTTTAAATACTGTAACTGATCAACTACAGAAGTCATCGTGATTATTATGGTATCTAATTTGGTAGCAAACAGACCCTCCTTGAACTCTGAGCACAAACGTCTATTTATTGAGATGAAAAATTAACGTGTTGACATCCTATGTGACCTGTAAATATGTGAACATAAAAGAAAGAGAAAGTGCTGTTTTCTAGAGTCAAGAGTTTTTCACTCTGAAACAGAACCATCACATTCAACCTTCTTACTCAACCCACCAGATGCAGGTCCTGTGGATTCAAATGACCAGCATATCAGTACTGTGCATTCTAAAAGTCTGTTACTTTCCTCTTGATTTCCATAACATGCTGTCCTACTCAGGCATGTGACGTTTGCATTCTAATTGACTTTTATGTTTTATATCCTCTGGGCATCTCAAGTTCTAAGGACTAAAATCCTGACGGTGTTTTAAATAAGTTCTTCAATAGTTAATAGAATAAGACGTTAGCGCATCCACACATTGAAAACTGGACTGACTGAATTAGATTTTTGTAAGAAATCACATACAATGAAAACACTGTGTCTTCACAGCTAAGACAAAAAACAAGGAATTTTTCACTTTGCAAAATGTGGCTGTGTAGGTACAGCACTCATACCCCGTCTTCCAAGTCATGGTTCTTCCTTAGATAACATCAGTATCGGCAGTTTATCTAGTACTTTGACCTCTTTTACTATTTAAAACCATAGGGCCTGGCTTCCAAGAAGATTTCTAGGGCAGAGCTACAATTCAGTACCTAGTCTAGCTCTCTTCATTGCCTCTTACAAAACAACTATATTTAGAGGATTTCACTAGTCTTAGACTCTAGAGTTTGGTGTATAAACACAATTCAAATGTCCTCACAGTTTTTCAAATAAGGAAAAAGAGAACACAGATCTGAGTTAGTGCTATAATTACAGTATCAAACACAGTGTGTGTGTGCGTGCGTGTGTGTGTGTGTGCGTGCGCGTGCGTAGGAAATTCTTTCAAAACCATACCAAAATGTTTACGGTACTCATCTCTGGGTGACGGAGCTATGAATCATTTTATGTTCAGCATGGAAATTTTATGGATTTGCAGTACTTTGTAACAACTAACAAGTTAACATTATTAGAGGGATACAAAGGCTTAGAATGTCATCAGTGAAATGCAATTAACATCTACTTTCTGTCGGAAGCCCTTAATTTCATAATCAGCATACCAAATTATTTGTCAGAGGTGGGGGCTGCTAGTCAACCAAAAGAGCCCATAGTAATATATGGTTTGTAACAAGGAAGAAAAACATAGCACAGTGTAATAGAGCAAAGCCAGGGGAAGTTATAAACATGGAACAAATTTTGAAAAGGGCTGCAGCTACTGAGTGAAACGTGTTTTTTGTCTGGTGAAAAGGGTGTTAGTTAATCTACAGTCAGCCTTTTATTTAAAATTTATTTTTAATTGAGATAACATTGACTTATAACATTACCTAAGTTTCATGTGTAGAACATTAATATTTTTAGTTCTAACTACAGCGTGCTTACCACAAAAATTTTAGCTTCCATTCACCTGGATCAACTGTACGGTAACAGTTTTTTAAGAGTGGTACCTCAAAGTATGAACGTGACCTTGAAGGCAAATTGCTACTTTAATAGAAAATCTGAGCGTCTGTAGAAAAGGATTGAGGTGGTTTGTAGAGATGAATTTAGCCAACCTCTGCCAGGGTTAATTACATACTCAGCATTTCATTTACTGAGATAGTATTCATTTGTGTTACTTTTGATCTTTAGTGTTTGTTGTTCTGTAGTCTTTGAATTCTTCTTCAAAACAAGACTCCTTAGACTTTTTCCAAAGGCTGGTATTGATAAGATGAGCCTAAAATCCATAGAGGGCTTGCAATGATTACCGGGCTAGAGTTTGTGGAGCGGGAATTTTGTCGTATGTATGTTGTATGTCATCTGTAATTTTATTTTTCTAATTCTGTACTCCAGACTTTTATTTATTCCACTTGAAAAAGCAGGTTGCTTAATTTTATTTTTCGAATTCTCTATTTCGGACTTCTACTTATTCTACTTCAAAGAGCAGTTTGCTTATTCATTTCTCTTACAAAACAAAGAATCTTTGGGATATGGAAAAAGAACCTTGATTTTAAGAGGCACATAAGGGCACATCTATTGGAAAGCTTCTCCTGACCATCACGTGAGTGCAAAGTGCTCCCAGCTTGCAAAGTCTATGGCTGTCTCTTCCTGAAGACCCGTGTGACAAAGCCGTCAGGCAGAGGCAGTGATCTCCCGCCACCACACTGGGCAGGAGTCTGAACCCTGGTGTCCTCTCCGTATAAGTGCCTCTGTTGCTGCCCCAAGCAAGGCTGCTACCCTTTGGCTGTTAGTAACCAGAGACGCAGGATTCCAGTGCTGGGCTTTATAACGAAGAATACTGATTTCAAGGACTTTCCTTCAGAACTGACTCTGTGAGGTGAGGGGATAACCTGCACACAACCTAGACACTGTCCTTTGTAATGACCCATCTGATTAGGAATTTTCCTTTTCTTAGCATCGACTGTACTGTCATGTACTACAATATAGACCTCTAGTTACATACAACCCAGAAACTGGAGGGGGGCATGAGAAGTAAAGGACATCCCATATTTATTTCCCATTTTCTGTCGTATCTTTGCAGTCATAAGAAAGAGTCTAGAGGTTCACATACACTGTCCACCCTGTCCGGCACGTAACATCACCCCAGCAACCTGACCTGGTTGACTACTAGTCACATCTCAATCCAATCTCCACTTCCTCAGGAAACCTCCTCTGATCCCCAACCTGTGTTTCCATAGGACTGGTATTGTTCCTTCATAGGAAAACATTTTAATTTGCAAATACACATGTACTCACATGACTTTTTTTTTTTTTTTTTTGGTGATGGTCTTAAATCATCTTCTGCAATAGATTTAAAGCCCCATGATAGTAAGAAGTTGGTCTGTTTCCCTGACGTGGTATCTCCCCTCCGTGGAGTCCCATGACTTGGAACATAACAGGTGCTCAATAAATATTTATGGGATGGATGAATGAATTGAGTGAATAAAAATAAACAAACGGGAACCTTCTTTATTCTGATTCTCCTGCCAACCTCTAGCTTTTCTTTTCATTTTCTTTAGCCACTTCTTTTGCCCGTCTCCTTAAATGTTATTTTTCCTCAAAGTTCTTGCATCTCTCTTATCATTCTATCCATTTCCCCTGGTTAATTTCATTCATCCTTAAGGTTTCTGTCAACCCTATGTACGGCGACTCCTGAATCTGTGTTTCCTAATTTGACCTTTTCCTTGAGTTTAAAATGACCTTTCTACCTTCCTTTTCAACAACTAGATAAGACTGTCTAGACAACTCCAGATCCACATCTGAAGTGAAGTCAGTTCTTGCCTCCCTCCATCCTCCTCCTATCCTGCTCCCTCGTAGAAACTTCCCTTTCCAAACTGCCCAAACCAGAAAATGGAGTATTATCCTTGATTCTTCCCTCTATTTCAACATCCATCGGTCATGCCATGTCATTAATTTCACCTCCAGATTATCTCAAGAAACTTTTCCCTTCATTCACTCCCACTGTCTCTGTCTTAGGAGAGACTTTCACAGCTCACCTGAACAACTTCCGCCATGTTTTCCCACCTCCCATCCCACGCCAACTAATCCATTTTCCTTCCTGTGCTGCCAGGTTTATTTTTCTTTAACACAAATCTGCTTCTGCCTTCTACTTAAGAATGCCTTCGATGACTGCTCACAGAATGAATTTCCACAGTTATCACTGAAGGGATCATCAAATCAACAGCTTCAGTCTCTTTCATTCTGCCTATGCTCCAAAGCTTTCTATGTTTTTTTTATGCCTAGTGGATATTTTCACAGGTCTCTGCATGTATATGTTGTTTGTATGTGTTAGTATATGTTTATTGTTCTGACTGGAAAGCCCCACCTTTACTTTTCTAGATCAGACAGTCTCTCACTCATGCCGGGAATCCCAGTGCTATCTCTGCGGAAATGATTTTCCTTTTTTCCTTGAGTAGAATTCATTGTTCCCTTATTTGTCCCCCTATAGAAATTTATCTGAATTTTTAAGCTAGCACTTCTTCAAAACTGAGGAACGAATCCAATTCTCAGGGTCCAGAGCTATCCCTGAAACAGTTATGATAGGTAATTTTTAATTTAACAAACACTATACCATTCTTATTATGTTCCAGGCTTTCTTGTGTTTACAAATATTAACTCATTGAATCTTCCTAGCAACAGATGACATAGGTACTATTACTATTCCCACTTACCAGGTGAGAAAACTTAGATGCACAGAGTTTAAGTAACTTCCTCAAGGTCACACACAGGCCAGAATTTGAACCTAGACCGTCCAGCTCCTGAGTCGATGATCTTGCCGACTCCAGGGCTATGCCGTGTCTTTCAGATGAATGCTTGTCTACAGGGCACGTGTGTCAGCAGGATTTCAGGCAGATGGAATCGTTTCAAAGCCATTAGTAGGGGATCAGTCTCCTTGTTGTTCATGAAGCCATGTAGCCATGGAGGGGAGCAGCTAGACGTTTCCTTTAACTGCGGTGTTTGATTCAGGCAGCCGCTCAGACTCACATGCGATCTCTTCACTCACACAGTGCAAAGCCCAGAACAGCATGCTCCCACCTGGACCTAGTGTCTCCCCGAGGGGAGGAGATGGCCGGGTCTCATTACGCTTTACGAAGCTACACGCTAACTGGAGCCCGAGTTGCTCGGAGACTAGGTGTTCTTACATCTTATGCTTGTCCCGGGATATTTCCTGGAACAGAGCTCAGCAGTTGAAAGTCCACGGCTTGAGCATGACTTTCTCTTTCCTGGACAAGTTGGCTTTGAGAGGGTTGAACAAGTTCCGAAATGTGTGTAGGCTACACGTAACCCACGACCTTCTGAGGTTTTTTTTTTTCTGATGGAATGGTACCGCTTCATGGTCAGCTACCTGCGGTGAGTATATATCGCCTAATGGTTATGTAACATGTTTGGACCGTAGGTATAGGTAATGATATATTTCAGCCTTTAGGCTACTATTCCTTTGATGAATAATTCGTTAGGTGAAAAGAAGAATCATCGCTCTACAAATAGACTGATCATGCATGTCATGTTTTAGCTTTGTATTTTTCTTCTAATTAGAAAAGTAATCATTTCAAAAGCAATACATTCACTACATACTCTTCAAACATTACAGAAAGCAGATTAAAAAGGCTTCTATACGTACCTTTTCAAAGACAACTGTAACTAATAGTTTGGTATACTCCTCTCATTTTTAATACATACACATACATACTTATCATATTATTATTGATAACAATTTTAAACAAAATTAGATTATATTATAAATACCATTTTAAACTTTGCTTTTTAACTGAGCAATAATTATTGAGTACAAAAGAACTCAGGGAGTGTTACATCATATAATTTCTCTTGTACATGGGAATCTGATAGATTAATACTGCCTATTTCCTATCTCTCAAATGTTCCGTATTGTAATAAATTAAAACAACATTTGACATGGAAAAAAAATTGTTACCTTAAGTAACAAAAATTAAAGTTTCTCTAAACTTCCTCCACTTCATTCTTGGAATGTTCTTGACCACTGAACTGAACCAATAAATGACACAGGAACTTTGCTATCCATCTTTAATTTAAACACATTCACAAATCTGTCAATCAACTTATTCTCATGATTCATCCTCACTACCCATTTGTTTATTTGCATATGCATTTCAAGGCCTTTCCATCTTGAGAGCGCTAACCACTAACACTAACCTCCCCTCAAACAAACAAACAGAAAACAAAATGCTAGCATAAGTTCTTATTAAACTTTCATGGCAAATAATTTTAATAATTTGAATTAAACTCACACACACAAATAGATGGAAAAACCCACTTCTATGGATAGGATAACAATGACTAGGGTTTACAATGGATTTACTAGGGTTTACAATGATTTACTCTTTTAGGCCCTTGCCACCTTCTATAATTAACTTTTAAACACTTCAGAACACCTGGAAATATTGTTTCTATAAAGGGTAACTTTCCCTTAAAGAGATGCAGAAAAATTGTAGCACCATCAGAAGACAGTGATCAGAACAGTGAAGAGATCATACCAATTAAAAATATTTGAAGAATATGGGCATATAGCCAGGATAACAGAATAATAGAATAGGTCTCTTTTTTCTCCCCCAACCCCTCCCTTCCTGTCTCCCCTTCTCTGTCTCTTTCTCCCTCCCTGCCTTCCCTTCTCCCTCCTGCTGCATGTAAGTTTGAAGGTTGGCTGGCAGCAGAGCCGAAACAGAAAAGCTGTACTAGGGACAATTGAATAATAACTGTATTTAACCATGTAAAAATTAGCTTCCTTTCTCTCTCTCTCTTCCTTCCTTCTCCTTCCTTCCTTCCTTCCTTCCTTCTTTCTTTCTTTCTTTCTTTCTTTCTTTCTTTCTTTCTTTCTTTCTTTCTTTCTTTCTTTCTTTCTTTCTTTCTTTCTTTTTCTTTCTTTCTTTCTTTTCTTTCTTTCCTTTTTTCTGCCTGCCATGAGGGGCTAAATTAGAATTAATGAAAGAAAACTCAAGGAACCAGATCTCAATATAAGGAGATTTATTTGCAGTCAGATATGAATAAAACTGGTTGTTTGCATTGAATGATAATAAGGATGATCATGTTGGTATTATAAACAACATAAAAAATAATGGTTAACCTGTATTGATCTTTGTCAAGTACATTACATGCATTATCACATTTAATCCTTACAATAATGTCATGAACTAGCTATTTTTGTTATCCCCACTTTACAGATAGGGAAATCGTGATATTAAAAGTTAGTCCATGTCTCACATGTGATCAGCTTGAATGTAGAGAGAAACTGCATTACAGGGGAGTATCTCACTCTAGAGACTAAACTCATAAGTACTTTGCTATGCTGAATGGTAGTGAATCATCTATTACTGAATTAGCCTTTGAATCATCTGTATAAATATTTAGTAATCTCTTCAGCAAATGCTGAAAGCCATTGTGATAATAAGAATGCAGTGGGATTCAAACAGATGTTGAATTGTTGGGTTAGACTTCATTGGTTTCATATTTTATAACCAATAAAGCACAAAGGTCACAATTTCTGGGTTGGTAACTTTAGAAGCCTTCTTCAAATGTCTTCATAATTATCATGAATCCTCCCTCCCCATACACACACACACACACACACACACACACACACACACACTCGTTCCAGAGCCTGCTTCCCACTCCTGGTACATGGAGCACAGCTTAAAAATCAGTAGACTTTGCACAGATGTAGAAAACAAACTTACAGTTACCAAGGGAGAAGGGAGGGAGGTGTAAATTGCGAGATTGGGATTAACATACACGCACTACTATATATAGAATAGGTAACTAATAAGGACCTACGGTATAGCACAGGGAACTCTACTCAATACTCTGTAATGACCTATATGGGAAAAGAATCTGGAAAAGGGCAGATATATGTATGTGTATAATTGAATTACTTTGCTGTACAGCAGAAACTAACACAACATAAAATCCTACTCTACTCCAATATATTATACATATATTATATACATATACATACATACATATTACATATATTACATATACATGCATGCATATTACATATATACACATATTATATATACATATATAATATATACATATTATATACATACATATTACATATACATACATATTATATACATATACATATGTACCTTTATATACATAAATCTACTATATTATACATAATATACATAAATATATATGTATAATTCTACTCTACTCCAACTCTACTCCAATATAAAATTAATCTAAAACAAAAGAACTTAAAAAAAAAATTGGTCGACTTTGGAAGATGCCCTCATTGTTGCAGACTTGATGCAGGGAACCTTTGCTTGTCTTCCGAGCTGCCTCTTTACAAGTCTTTCTTGTCATAGTGATGACGTAGAGCAAGCTGCCCATCTTTGATGCTCCTCCATTCTGTTCATTTGAAATAAGGAAGTCCGAGGACCAGAGGTGGGAAGCAACTCTGTGGGACGAAGCCTCTGCTTAAACGTCCTCACGACCCAACGTATAGGGCTCTCAGAAGAGTTTGCTGGCGACATGAGTCGCTAAGTGGCGACATTTCATTATTAAAATAATAAATGTAACAAATGCTATGTAATGTCAAGTTTCCCAAGGATCTAGTAGCTTCTCAACACGCATAATATACTTCTCTTCAAAAATATCTATTGGAATGCTCTGTATTTTCTTTTGTCTATGTTCTAGGGTGTGTATGGATGTGGCTGTGTGTGTGTGTGTGTGTGTGTGTGTGTGTATTAAATGGTATATTTCCTATACTTCTTTTTTTTTTTTACTGGAGCATAAAATTTCCGAGTGGAAATCATTGCTTGACTGTGCAGCTCCTCACAATTGTTAGGACAAAGTTCTTTCTAAACAGGTTCTCAGAACCTGCAGAAATAGGCCAAGAATAATTCGAATTAATCATTGAAAGTAAAAAAAAAAGAAAAAAAGAAAAGTGTTTAAACTCCTGAATCTCAGACAACTGCCAATTTAAAATTCTGAAAAATCTCACCAGTCTATTGGAACTATTTTACAGTAGCATCTCTTCTCCAAGATAAATTTGTATGTGTTTCTTTTGCATGGATTTGTTTTCAATCCCCCCTGCCCTCCCAAGGAGCTGACTATTAAAAGAAACATGATAAGAAACCCCTTTGATTATTTTTATGGGTGGCACATTTTTATTTCCATAAGATGATTTATGCTAATTCCTGAATGTGTTTCCAAAGGTAGTTCATGAGAGTTAAAGTGGGCTGGGAGCCCTCGATTTTAGATAAGTTGACAGTGAGGCCATTCTGATAGCATGTGATTACCCTGGCTCTTCCCTGGCAGCCCCCAGGCCTTTTTCCATGCCATTCAATTAAAGCAGTTTCCATTATGACTAACATGATGTGCTCTGAAGATCTTTCATCATATGGTGCTGTGAGGCATTATTTTAAAATAGAAATGCCTGTAAGAAAGCTCTTTTATTTTGTCCTATTGTAAGAAGTTCCTTTTAAGTGTGTGTATATCACCCAGACACCCTCCGCGTTCTTCCTTGATTCCTGATGGTGTCTTTGATTCTGCACCTCTGCAAGGTCAATCTTTAAAGTTCAGATGAGAAAAGGAACAGGAGTATTTGTGGATATTTCAGAGTCCATTTGAGGAAAAAAATAAAGAGCTTTGGCCTGGCCACTGCACTCTCTCTCTCTCTCTCTCTCAGCACATCTAAATTTCCACAATGAAGAAGACACTTAAAGTGCAACGTTATTTCAATAATTGCAAAAGGGTAAAATAGCTTACTCAGCTCCCAAACTTTCCTATTGACTTGACAGGACATAAATAAATTCATTAATTAATTATGGTAAATGACTAATAACATAGTAAATATTTTACCTGTGTAAGGTTCAAGTTTACTTTAGAGGATATATTAAAATCTATAAATTATGAAGAATGACAGCTGAGTTCCCAATATACATAAAGGACTGATTTTTTTTTAAAGTTAGAACCTAAACTGAGATACAGTTCTCAGATTTATAAGACATGTTGAGATTTGACATGGTGAGTTAGATCAAAATATTCCTTTGGGTAAAGACGGATCTCTCTCTCATATTAGAAGATATTTACTTGGAAGATATGTAGTTATATGTAAAAAGCCTGAGAGACATAAGAAATAATTCGAAAACATTTTTAATGTGATAAGCGCCCTTGTTCTGAATTACACGGATTTAAGTTTTGCTCCAGAAGTGACAGCATAATTCACCCAGATTCACGATCTTGCTTTGAAGCCAATGCCATTGCCAACTTGTTACCTGTCCAACCTTCTTCATTATCAAACTTCCTTTGAAACTGCAGAGCTTCTCCATTTCTTAAGCACACAGCACTCAAATGTTCTTTGACCTCCAATTATTCTCAAACTAGAATTTCTTTAGCAAAGCTATTTTATCCAAAGCTGAAGAAGCCCATTCGTTCGAAGGTATCTAAGAAAGGAAATGGAATTTCCTATTGATGTTCTCCCTTTCAAGTCCAACAGGGATAAAACAAATTTCTATATGAAAAGCTCTTTGTGTTTCTTCAGCAAATAGATGTAGTTTGGAATGACACACAGATCTCTTCAATCCTGGAGATCACAAGTCATTTCAAATGACAATTGTTCTAAATAAACATATGATTCACAGGGAAATTTTTATAGTTGTTCTACCTATTCAGTTAAGTTTACCTTTCAGCAGTTAGCAGTGTTCTTCTGATGTATTAAACCCTTGAATAACGTATGCTCAGTTACTTTCTCAATATTTTTGAACAGTGTGTTCTAACCTCAGAACTGCACAGTGGTTTTTTTTTAAATAAAATATCTTCTTTACACCAGTATCACTCCTGTGTTGCTCCATGTAATAACCCCATTACCATGAATCACATGGCACTGATGATACTAATATCATATATGAAAAGGTTGTTCCACTGTGGCATTTGTTTGCAAATAACTCTAGTCCACTACACCGATACTTTTTCTTTTGTAATACAACTTTAAAAAAAATGGTTTATGGATGAAGAGCTACTTATCTAAACCCTCTTTATCTCCCCAAACACACTTTTATGTCCAAAAACACACCCAGGAAAGAAATAAATTTACAACAAGATAGATTTTGCTGATAGGTTTTTCATCTTTCTTCCTTCCTTCCCCCTCCCCCTCCCTCCCCCACCCTCCCTCCGTCCCTTCCTTCCTTCCTTCCTTCCTTCATTCCTTCCTTTCTTCCTTCCTTCTTCCTCCTTCCTTCCTCACCCCCGACACCCCCCTTCCCTCCTTCCTTCCTTCCTTCCATCTTTTTGGATGAATAGTTGAGTAAAAGATTCTTTTTATGACAGTAAATATCTGGACTGGAAATTTCACTTTGTCTTTAACTTCTCCTTTGCACTATGTTATGAAATAGATAGATACAGTGATGTAATAAAACAGGGCGTTTTATTTGCACCAGACTTTGTCCATTTTCAGATGGAGTTCTTTTGGAAAGAGATAAAAGAGTCAAACCAAGCACAGATGTTCAGTGGGGCACTCACCTCCTGCTGTCAGGGTATACCCTTCACTAGTAAACCCACTCCACGGTATTCTGTTTGGCTTTATCACAAAGCTTGGAAAGTTCTTAGCACAGAGCCTAGAATTGGGTACACATTCATTAGAATGAACATTTGCTAGAAAAAAAGACTAGCCAAGAATATCCTTATGGACTATGTATTTTAGATGTAATCCATTGGAAAACATGTTTGTTTCCTTAAGAGAAATTTTCTTAAGTGGCCATTGTTGACGATGATCTGTATCTCAGGATACTATTCTAAAAAACTTTTGATCAAATTTATGAGGGTGAGATTGCCAAGGACCCCGAAGTATTTATCCTTCCAATTTTATGTATGTATAGATCACGGATCTGTAAACTATGGTCTGCCGGCCAAACAGCCTGTTTTTGTAAATAACATTTTATGGAAACACTGCCATATTTATTTGTTTACATACCATCCGTGGCTGCTTTTGAGCTACCATTACAGAGTAGAATCGTTGTGACAGAGAACATATGAAGCCCCCTAAACCTAAAACACTCTCTGACCCTTTAAGGAAAATGTTTGCCAACACCTGGTATAGACGATCAGCTTCTACTGACTTGGCTGAAAATTAAATGATTTATTGAAATATTTACAAAGTTTCAGACACAGAAGACAAGCACATACTTTCCTTATAGAGCTGAAAGTCTCACTGAGACAGAAAAGGAGTACAATACATTAATCTATACTCTGCTTATGTTTTTTTAAAAGCCCTGAGGTATTTCAATCATGCTCCTTAATAAGACTTCTAAGAATTTTCCAACTCATCTCACAGATGGGACTGAATTTTGGCAGAACCTGTATTTATCCAAACTCAGCTGTCTTTGGGGGGCAAACAGAAGACTCGAGATAAGAACTTCTCTTAACTTTGGCAAGGGAGAAGAGAATAATCCCACTTCTGACAAATCAACAAGCACACGATTCACATTTCGTTCCACGAGGCAAGAAATGAACCTGAGGTGTTCGCGTAATTATTTCTGTTGCTGGCAAGTTACTTACATCACTCTGTCATTGAATCTTGGAGTTAGATGAGGCAGGACACGCATGAGTTGTGATTTCATCAACAACCAGATTATCTGCTCAATCCAGCGCAAGCAACGTGACGGGACTATTTCCAGTGCTAGTATCGATTCTGTTCTTTACGCTGCAAAATGAACGCTGACTGTTCTAAGGGGCTGCGCAAAAGCGGGGCAGGTCACGTGTCTCATGCACGACATCAGTCTGGAGTGTACGGTGCACTGACAACGCGATACAAAGCAAGGATGGAGAACCTGTGTTTTGAACATATTAATAGACACGCAGGCAAGTTCACGGGCTACTCCTTTCCCTTGCAAACTAAAATCACTCCCAGGGAATTGAGCTGGCCCATTAAATCGTTCTCTGCCAGAGCAAACAGGAAGATGAGGGGTAGTGCTCAGTGGAGAAACCATCCATCAGTACTGTTATGTCTCTGGACTCCATTGCTTCATTTCATAAGGTGACATCGAGAATAATTATCATCACACATGCGGATTTCAGGACTCTTATAGGAGAAAGGAATGTTAATGAATAACCTCAAAGATAAAGAGCACTTTGAAATGTTTACAAATGATGTTCAAAATCGGGGAAAACATCCCCCAAATTCTTTAAGACATTTTCAGCCACCTGCGATAGACGCTAGCGCTCGTGAATTTTGGCGCTAGATGAGAGAAGGCTATACTAACACAAAATCAATCTCTGGTTTTCAGGAATGAGATGAAAAAATACCATTGGGAATATGTAAATTTGTTTTGTATCCCTACCATCAATAGATATTCTTATTATCTATAGACACCGAGTTGGAGACACAGGACTAGACAATATGGCTGCCCCAGTACCTAGAAGCCAAGCTATCCTTTCTCTTGTATTTTATTTGGGAGATATAGATAGGGACCACTAGTGTTCGTGAAATGTGGGCATTTGGCCGATTCCAGCCCCTCTAAGCCTTCAGGTTGGTCTAGCACCCCTCTGAATGCACAAGCAACTCCCTTGGATCAAAGACAAATACAGATAAGAAGAAGGCAGTTTCCTAACATTTGTGGGATCCAGGGTAAGAGTTAAAATCAAGAGCCATGTACCATATGTCTAACTATTTAAATCATAAACTGCGCTAAAAAACCATTCAGTAAGACATTTTGTATTCTACTCTCTTGACAAATACAGCTGCTTTATGACTTGGAGAGCTGAGTTTGAATTTAGAATTTTCAGAATCTTTGGAGTTTCTCACTGGCATTTGAGAGTGAGAAAACACCAGTCCCCAGGACCTGGTCCAAAGCCTGTACCCCCATCTCTAACTACTCCTGCTTCTGACCTGAGCCATGGAGGGGCTTCCAGGTGTGTATGTAGATACCCACCTAGGAGGTCTAAGATCCTTCCACACTCCCCAACATCTTCTGCTCCTTGGACCTAGGATTATATGTCTGGGGGATGACCTCATGAGGACTGGTCTGGAAGCAGGCCAAGCCTATCTTGGGCAGGAAATTCCATGGTTCTGGATACTCGGAATATAGTCTAGAAGGGAAGCATAGTTACTAGGGAGCCTGTCCTCTTCCTTACTCCTTGCTCCATGGAGAGGGATACATACAGACCAGGGACAGAATGGCATCTTCTAAAGTATGACCTTGGCACAGGGGCTGGCTGATCTCACCCAAATCTAAGGGCAGTGCCGTTCACGAGTTCCTATGACAGAGGTGTCTACCTTTGTAATTTCCCATCATAGATTTTCTACTTGCCTTTAAAATATCCTTTAGAAAATATTTAACCCTCAGCTTGAGTAGAAAGGATGACTGTGGTAATATGTTATTGAACAGCATTTCATAAAAATAGAGATCAAAGTTCCAAATTGATAACAGCAAGTCAAATCGCCTGGGTCTTCTGTAATTATTTTGTGAAGGATTTATTGAATTTAGCATGGATTCCTGCATAGAGGCCACTGCCAAACCAGCGCGGACTCATCTTCATCCCAAATAAGAGTTTCATCGTATCTGGGGAGATGCTCTGTAGGTGTGATGCACCGCATCCCTACATGAATATGTTCTGGTTTAGACTCTTTCCTTTCATACTGATGTCTTGATATTTCCTGAGAAAATCTTCTCCAGCTCTTCTTTTTCCTAATAAAATTATATGGATGATATAGAAAGGCTTTGGGCCTGAAAAGACGTCAATTCACAAAGAATATTCAAGTTTCACAGAAAATTGCATTGTTGATCTCAGTCTTTCTATTTCCCCTAAAGGCCTTTGACTGAGGCACTTGTCTTCAGAACAGGAATCTCAAGAAGACACGATCATCTGTACAACGCATGCGTCATTTTACAGTGCTTGGAGTCAGGGGTGGGAAAGGGAGTGAAGGATAAGAAATTACTTCAGTACCCCCTTTCCACAAAAACCCAGAGGAGTGCAAAACTCAGGGCTTGTTATGCAAATGCAGGCCTTGTTATGCAAATGCAGGCCTTGAGACAGCTCAAAAGCCTGCCTCTCCTTTTTAAATCAGCTGGTCCCCTCAGTACTCACTTTGCAAATAATTCCAATGCTGTACCTATTCCCGCAAACTCATGGACTTTTCTTGGTTGTAATCACTCACATTTTTTAACCAAGCAGAGTCAAAAAGTAAATAAATAAATGAAGGATGAATAACAACACCAAACAAACTTAAGCTAAGTCAGTCAGATTTCCCCTGGGTTCGCCAGTAAATGACAGTACTGATAACCCCTAACACATTATATGAATGACGTTAAAAATGATGAGGGTGATGCCCACACATAAACACTTTTATTTGGGGCTCCGTGTTTATGTTTACAGCTGGCATTTAAACGGTAAAGTAAACTGTTAAACTGATGTGCTTACTCAGATTTATCTTAAATAGAGTAAAAACTCTCTACCCAGAGGGACAGAGTTTTTCCTTTTGCATCAGCTTATCCTAACAGCCATTTGCTGGGGGGAGAGGACAGACATACTTCTCATTGCTAACATACAGATAAGTTGTAAATGGCTCCCTGGTGGTCAGTGAGTCATAAGGAACTAAAATTTCATTTTTTTCCATTCCCCAGGACTAGACCTTTCCTCTCACTTCTTTTTTTTTTAAACAAGCCACATTCCATCCCAGGAATCTTGGGAGCAAGAATCATAATAGCTACACGTTGAGTGCTCAGTGCTCAGAGCTTTACACATCTCATTCAATCCACGGTAACTCTTTTTTTTAATTGAAGTATAGTTGATTTACAATATTGCATTAGTTTCAGATGTACAACAAAGTGATTCAATTCTATATATATATATATATATATATACACACACACAAACACACACACACATATATTCTTTTTCAGATCCTTTTCCATTATAGGTTATCACAAGAGATTGACTATAGTGCCCTGTGCTATACAGTAGGTCCTTGTTGCTTATCTCTTTTATATATAATAGTGTGTATATGTTAATCCCAAACTCCTACTTTATCCCTCCCCCGCTCCTTCCCCCTTTGATAACTGTTAGTTTATTTTCTGCCTCTGTGAGTCTGTTTCTGTTTTGTAAACAAGTTCATTTGTATCACACAACCACGTGTAGCAGTATTCCCGCTGAATCCTTGAGTGCCAATCACAGTTATTCAATAAGACCCAAAATCTGAGGACCCTGCCCCTGAATTGTCC
Organism: Globicephala melas; assembly: GCF_963455315.2. Taxonomy (NCBI): domain Eukaryota; kingdom Metazoa; phylum Chordata; class Mammalia; order Artiodactyla; family Delphinidae; genus Globicephala; species Globicephala melas. The sequence goes on from NC_083333.1 coordinate 23,960,299, forward strand.
AGACTTGCTTGTTGAAGTCACTGTAGTTTACATAACACAGTGTTATTGTTTGTTCTCTTCTGTGGTTCACCAAACAGGGCACACGTTTATCAACACTTTCCTAAGCCAGCATTGGTTATCATACGCCCTCTGTGAATATTCTCGGTGTGCGGGGCCATTGTGTGTTTCTTTCTCCCTCTCTCTGTCTCTCTCTCTTCTGGCCATTTCCGAACTCATGTACCTGAACAACGTAGCAAGAACTCAAGTATTCAATACAATGTATAAAGCCAAGTCAAGATATATTTGTAACTATGACACACAACCTCAATTGCTAATTGGGTCTCATTTAATCAACCATAGAGAAATTTCATGGGACTAAACTAGTGGTTTTCGAATTTCTGTTAGCATTGACTCTGATGACAATCTTATATAATTTAAGCTCAGCCTTGGTAAAATCATTAGACTCCTGTATTTCTGAAACCCACTGGTTTCCTACTTTTCCCTAAATCTAAATTAGATTACACAAGCTGCTCTCTTGCTAGTGGTTTTGAAGGCCGGACTTTTTAAACCAGTAGCAGCCAATGATAACTAATCCAAATGCAACTGGAGTACATCTACCTGCCTCACACTGAATCTGACATTTTTTTTCCAATTTCTTAAAATCACAAAGAATAAAGGCACATAATTTTCCAGGAAGAAAAGGAAACAGTCTGTTCTTCTGACTATCTGATCAAGCAACTATAATTATTTAATTATTTAATATATATTTAATTAAGATGCTTATTATAATGAATGATTTTTATGCCTATGTTTTTAAGCCAGGGAATAAATATGTAAGATCTGGAATTATATTATTCACCTCCTCACATAAAACTCTGCCACTTAAGACAGGTTTATAGATAGTGCTTTGTTTTTTTCAAATGTGAAGAAAATTTATTTTGAGCCATTAACATGCTTTCACTCAGTCTTTGCTTATTTTCGTATAAAGTTCCAAACTGCTTAAAGTTTAATCACCTATATCCCTCTACAAAAGCCCCACTGGGTAAAGTTAGACCAGGCTGGATGGTAAGAATTTGTCTCCTAACGTTAGTCTTTAATCAGGGATTAGTTTATTTTTTGTGGCCATTCTGCCATTGAGGTTGGTGGCATCATATTTCACTACAAAATTAGCACTTGATCATGGCATTACTTGAGGAGGTCAGCTGTGATTATACATGGATCAATGTGGAAAAATAGGCTCATTTCCCTTGAGTGATTTTGAAGTTCATCTTCCATACTGTCTTATACATCGTATACACCACGCATGGACATACCATTCTTCCTCTCCCTGAAATTGTAGCATCTGAAAATCAGCAACAAGATAAAGAGCTCTTTATTGCCTGCATCCAAAGGGAGCTTCCAAAACATACTCTACGTATTAGGAATATAAAGTATGTGACAAAAGCAATAACAGAAATCATCTATTATTTAGTTATCCAAACAGGGCTATGGGCAATTCAGTTGGGTTCAGTTTTGGAGCCCCCTTGGTCTCATTTTCATACAAATACACAAGCTATATCCAGCTTCTTCTTTTATACAATGTCAGCACAGGTACCCCTCACCACAGTGCCTGAATTTTAACTATTTATTTTAAGCACTTGAGGAGTGATGACACAGCATCAGTCTCCTTAAATCAGTACTTTTTTTTTTAAAAGGAACTAAGAAGGCAGTTTAGCCTCAGACAAAAAAATGATCCAACCCACATCAAGGCTGGGGCTCTGCTCAACCAGTTCTGGGCTTATATGGAATTGATTCTGGGAGAGTCTTCCAGCAACCTCCGTCCTCAGCAACAAGTTATTTATCAGAAACCAATGGCATTAAAACATCATGACATTTAATCTTTAAGACAACAATTGCTTATTTCCTTCCCAGAATTGAAAAGAGAGAAAAGTAAAATAAACAGAATTGAAGTAAAACAAGCCTGCCTCCAGTAACCTCTACTAAAAGCAGTTTTCTTCTTTTTGCTTATTTTATGTTTTGTTTTTTATATCCTTTGTATTTTGTTATTGAAGTATAGTTGATTTACCATGTTGTGTTAGTTTTGGGTGTACAGCAAAGTGACTCAGTTTTATATATATATATATATATATAGGTATATAAAACTATATACCTATATATATATATTCTTTTTCAGATTCTTTTCCATTATAGGCTATGACACAATATTGACTATGGTTCCCTGTGCTATGCAGTGGGTCCTTGTTGGTTATCTATTTTAGATATAGCAGCGTGTATATGTTAATCCCAAACTCCTAATTTATCCCTGCCCCCCTTTCCCCTTTGGTGACCATAAGTTTGTTTTCTATGCCTGTGGGTCTATTTCTCTTTTGTATATGAGTTCATTTGTATCATTTCTTTTTTAGATTCCACATATAAGCGATATCATATATTTGTCTTTCTCTGTCTGGTTTACTTCACTTAGTATGATAATCTCTAGGTCCATCCGTGTTGCCTCAAATGGCAAATGGCATTATTTCATTCTTTTTTATGGCTGAGTAATATCAATTGTGTGTGTGTGTATATATATATATATATATATATATATATATATCCTACCTTGAAAGGCGTTTTCTTTTTCTGCAAACCCTTCCCCCTCCTTGGCCAAGAACATCAAAAGTTCAACTCATGAAACAAAGAGGAAATGATTCTTCTCATTTTATACTTCTATTTCAACAATGATTGTGACATTGAGACATATTTTACATAGTAAAATGAGCATCTTAATCTTTTGCAAAGAGTGTGGTTACTTCCTTCCTGGTAGTGGAAATACTAAGGGATGCAGGCGGGAAAGGGATACTGGTAATTCTGCAAGCCAGTCAGGACAAATCCTGCCTGGGCTAGCTGATCCTGAATGGGGCAATCTGCAACAAACGGGAAGGCCAGCTTCTTTCTTGATAACTTCCCATTTGGCAAGTACAACGCGTATTGATTTATATAACTGACACTGCGGAGGAGTAGGCAGAAGAAAACAAAACGAAACAAAACAAAAGCAGAACCACAGGCAGCTGAGCTCAAAATCATGTCTCAATCAGAGTGTCAATACATATTTTCTGAGAATTTCACCATCAGTGTTCTTGAATTATAAGATTAGACACTGCAGGCTCTCAGGTGGTTCAGTTGCTCAACTCAGGGCTGAATGATGCCTTGATAGGGATATGGAAGAATCAGAGGAAACACAAACTCTGGGTGAGTCTGGTGTGCACACTCACCTTTGTCTCTTAACCTAAGGCTCCATGCGCTGGGGTTTTAATTAGATTTGCAGTGTTACTTAACTCTATTGAAATAAGTATATTGTCTTTACCGTAAGTCTGTGTTCTTCAATTTCCCACTTCTATCAGATTTTTGCATGTGTTCGAAGAAAGTTTCACAATTCATCACCTTCCTCCCTTCAGTTAATGGGAGGAAACTTAATAGGTTTGTTTCCTTCCAGAACAGAGGGGATATATGTATACGTATAGCTGATTCACTTTGCTGTGTAGTAGAAACTAACGCAATATTGGAAAGCAACTATACTCCAATAAAAATTAATTATAAGAAATAGGTTGGTTTCCTTTGCTTCGTTTCCATATCCTAAGCAGCAAGAACAAATCAAGTTGCCTACAAACTTGTCTCACGGATCTCACTTCTGGGTATTAGTTTCTGTAGCAAAAGTCTTGTAGGTAGGCATACTCTGGATGGTACACAGTCATCAGCTGCTACAGAATTCATTCATTCAATCATTCATTTGGATAATCATTCACCCATTCAATCATTTATTCAACAGTATCTTTGGGGCACCTCTTTTTTTTTTTTTTTTTGCGGTACGCGGGCCTCTCACTGTTGTGGCCTCTCCCGTTGCGGAGCACAGGCTCCGGACACGCAGGCTCAGCGGCCATGGCTCACGGGCCCAGCCGCTCCACGGCATGTGGGATCTTCCCGGACCGGGGCACAAACCGGTGTCCCCTGAATCGGCAGGCGGACTCCCAACCACTGCGCCACCAGGGAAGCCCTGGGGCACCTTTTATGTGGAACAGTTGGGAAAAGAGGAAAAATTCCCTTGGAGGAGTGATTTCCCCTGTCCTTTCTCCATATATGGTTTTAAATGCTTAGTATTAAATGTGTACTTTTCCAGTACTGAACTCCTGAACAGTGTAATCCATCTTCACGCGCACGCTGGCACAGACACACACCCTTATCTACACTGATTTTTATTTACCTGTATAAGTGGAGAGGAGCGTTGATGGAGAAAATGACGAACAGAAGACAATTCAAAAGTTGTTTATGCCTGCAAAGCAGACATTTTTGGTTACTCGATTTCCCTTCCAACTTATGTTAATGTTAAAATCAATTTCATTCACTAAGCATGTACCAGCTGTACATTGGGATAGGGGCGGCTGGGTGGGAAAGGCAGACAAGGGAGAAGTGGTCTCCCGTGACCAGGGAAACTGACAGAAGGCAAAGGAGCATTTATAAATGTGCTCTGAATTACCCATGGAATAAATAAGGCACGTGCAGGGACTTCCCTGGTGGCGCAGTGGTTAAGAATCCGCCTGCCAGTGCAGGGGACACGGGTTCGAGCCCTGGTCCGGGAAGATCCCACATGCCGTGGAACAACTAAACCCGCGCGCCACAACTACTGAGCCTGCGCTCTAGAGCCTGCGAACCACAACTACCGAAGCCCGCCTAGAGCCCGTGCCCTGCAACAAGAGAAGCCACCACAGTGAGAAGCCCTCGCACCGCAACAAAGAGTAGCCCCCACTCGCCGCAACTAGAGAAAGCCTGTGCGCAGCAACGAAGACCCAACACAGCCAAAAATAAATAAATAAATTTATTTTAAAAAAAAATAAGGCACGTGCAGAACTAGGGGTTCACTGTTGACTATTTTTAATGATTATATTTTATCTTTAGGCTTCTTTTCAAGTGTGTCTTCTTACACCATAATTTTCCAAATAAATTCTTTCAAAATTCTGTACTGCAAATATCTAGACGAAAGTGACATGCTCTACACCCACACAAACATAGGCAAAGTGACCTTCTGGCTGAAGTCTGTCCACTGGGTGAATAACATCCCATATATAAACACTCACAGATCTTTAGGCACCAAACCACTTCTAGCTCATTCACCAGCTTGACTCAGGAGTGAACCACGGAGTAAAATAAATTGTGTCGGTGTTCTCTTCCAACCAGGCACTTGACCCTCGGGAGGAGAGGTGTGGTTGTTAAAACAACAGACTATAAATCAGCCCCGTGGACTAGGAAACATCCCTTAAGAGACTGAAGGGGAAAATGATTGAAATCTCGGCACTGCTGTAGCCTCCACCTCAGCAAGGAGAACTTGCTCCCAGCCTCTTCTCCAGCGACTTCAGAATTCTCCTTCGAGCCAAGTGGTTCCATTTGATCGTCAGAAGGCCAGGCCCGAACAAAGCTGCTGTAACTGGCTTCGGAGAGTGCGGACGGTTTCCTGGGGAAAACACCACTTTCTTTCTGCTTTCCCTGAATCTGTTAAAAACATGTTTGTTTTGGCATTTTTCAGGCTTCGTGTGATTTTTAGTGCTCCACAGTTTGAGAGGATTACATTACACCTTGTGACCAAAATGAGGGCTGGGAGTAAGTTGACTCCACAGCATTAGAATCCTATAATTACGGGTTCAAATAGAAAGAGGAAGGTGAATCTCGATAAACTTGGCTTTTAAGGATTTAATACAACATAACTGAGTATGACTTAAGACAGTCTATGTTTAGATTACATGATACAGGCCTTACCTGTGCCATAAACATATCACAACTTTTGACAAACTCTGAAGGGCTGTGTAGAAAAGAACTTGGGAACTGGAAGGGAAGTAGGAGTCCAACCCCTTCACTTTACAGAAAAGACATTGCATTAAATGAAATTTAAGGAATTTTCTCAGAGTCACACAAATAAAGTAAAAGGGCCACCACTAGAACTCTTGTCTTCTGAATTTCAGCCCCAAACGTGTATATATATACGTGGGGCATATCTGATCCTGCGCAAAAACTCCCACATTTGACAAATACACACACACCATTCATTATAATATTGTACATATAAATTATGGAATTTGCATTTGTTTGGTTTTAGAATTGCTGACCAAAAGTAGCTCCGAATTGCTCACAGTAGCTCTGAAAATAAAATGTGAATGCACTGAAAAAAAAAAGGGCAGTAGGTAAGAGCCAATTCTTTCTCTTTGGAACAGATAAGAGACAGTCCTGAGCAATTTGCTATGGATGAAGCCAGCTTCCACTGTGCCAGGAGAAGCCCTTTAGTAGGGCAATAAGGGTGAAATTCCTTTGCTATAACCACTGTCTCTTTATTACAGCTAGTAAGTATATTCTCTGAGATAATCAGTATACTCAAACTATCACAGGAGACATACCTACTCATCTTGTGGAATAACTACCTGCCCAGTGTCCGAAACAAGAGCATATTTTCACACGCTTGTATTGACTCCTTAGGTTCTCCCTATAAACCCAAAAGGCCATAACATATTTTTTCTCCAAAGGCAGCGATAACATCTTTACAATCGATACAAGTTGTGTTTATGGAACCATAACACAGAGGGATAGTAAAGGGTCACTGTTGGTTCTACAGTGCTGGACAAGGTTTGTGATGATTCTTTAAAGTTTCATATCTGTGATCATCTCATTATCACACACATGCTTAAGAGAGGAGGGAAACGTACAAAAGTCCAGCACACTGCCGAACACTGAAACTCTGCATACTGTGGCGGGAAAGAGGAGGAGACAGTGCCTAGTGTGTGTGTGCATGTGTGCGCGTGTGTACAGCAGACAGAGTGAGCACCAGAGACAGAGAGAAGATACGACTTATCAGGAAGGTTGGATTCAATTGAGCTTATACGAGAAATCACGGCAATATGACTTTGTATCTCCCACTTGACTTTCATTAAGAAATGTAGAAAGAGATGGATGCTGGGCTTCCCTGGTGGCACAGTGGTTAAGAATCCGCCTGCCAATGCGGGGGACACGGGTTCGAGCCCTGGTCCCGGAAGATCCCACATGCCACGGAGCAACTAAGCCCATGTGCCACAACTGCTGAGCCCGCGTGCCACAACTACTGAGCCCGTGTGCCTAGAGCCCGTGCTCCACAAGAGAAGCCACTGCAATGAGAAGCCCGCACACCCCAATGAAGAGGAGCCCCCGCTCACTGCAGCTAGAGAAAGCCCGCGCGCAGCAATGTAGACCCAATGCTGCCAAAAATGAATAAGTAAACTAAAAAAAAAAGAAGTTTGTTTGGGGGGAAAAAAAGAAAGAAAGAAAGAGACGGATGCTGTGTCGGATGCTGATTGAACTTAGAGCCATTTGTCTTGATTTGCTACCAGCCCAACATTTTTTCTTTTTTTTTTCACAGAAATAATTGTTGGAAGCCTCTCTCGTGAGTGTTGACCTTTGCTCTCTCTGATTTTATATTTCAACACGTCCAAAAACCATGGGCAAGAGCAAAAGCCAATGCATAGAAGAGGACATGAGACAAGATGTTAGCAAAGACTCCTGTATGTCTAGTGAGTGGAGATAGAGCAGAGATCACCACGATCTTCAGGAGAAACCAGCTCTGTTAATACGTCGCACTGAACTACAGGATTTCAGAAACCAAATCCCTTTACCTTCCCTAGACAGTTGGTGTCACAGCCTGGAGATCCCAAGATTAGTATCAATAACAAACTGTTATAAACGGTAAGAAATTGTTGGGGATGGATATCACTGTGAAAAAAAAAAAGGATTCATCAGGGCAATTTCCTAGCACATATATTTATTCTCTCATGTTCAAAACAAAGTAATGTGTGAGGAGAGGTAAGCAGAGGACAATTTATTTTTTTGTTCCCCACTGGCTGAATTTCCCTTGTAGGAACATTATGTCTAAATAGAAGTTACAGACTTGAATCCTATTTCATCTCCTAGAGAAACACTTTTTTTAAAAAAATTAAAAACTTTACATTTACAAATTCTTTGGCCAGATGAATTCCTGAGCTTTTCTAGATGACGTGGATATGGACACAGAACGGAAATACTATACTTCCAGGGTCAAAGTGGTAAAGAAGCAGGAAAAAGTAGGGGCGGGGGAAATAGTAAGTTGTGTAAACCATACAGATTTAAATTTTATCTAAGGCTGGATTTCAGACCATGACTTAGAATTGTACACCAGGGTTTTAGCATTTTTTAGACAGATATAGATGGACAATGTACCTGTTACTAGAAATACTTTGGTGGTTGCTTCCCAAACCTTTCTGTATATGAGGAGAAATCACCATGACCATTTGTCATCTCCTCCTTCATTTTTAAAGATGATTTGCTACTAGAAAACCTAATTGTTTACTCTTAAGTATTCTGTCACTACAAATGCTTCTCTGTGAAGAATTAATGATATAATGCCATTCAACTACCCCGAAGGTCAAGAGGCTGGCATTTTGAAATCTAAAAGCAATTCATCTGAGGGTGATTCATTGTTCTCATGGAAAGGAATCTCTATTCACTGTTTCTAGCACTTCAGTTAGTGGTAACATCAAGGCTACATAGAGGTTTGAGTTAGGATGAATGCACCTGGGTTTACACATTTTTGTATTCATTCAGTCATTCATTCAAGTATTTAATGGACACTTAGAATGTGTCAAATACTGTTCCCAATGTGCTAACATTGGGAACAGAATGCAGAAGAGACAGCTCAGGATCTAGCAGATGATTGAAATAGTGAGATAAATAGTGAGATATCAATAAACTTACCTCTTAAGGGAACATGAAGCCTGAGTTTGAAACCTAGACATGGGTAAGAGAAAAGGTGTGAAGAAATATTTCCCTAAAAGTGGACACGTAAGCAGTGATTTTATAATGAAAAGAACTTAACTATATCAAAGAAAAATGGATAGGAAGGGAGGACTTTCTTGTTCTTGGATGAATAGAGTACACAGAGAATTTACTGTTTAGATTTTACCTTGAAGATGAAAATATACTGAAAGATTTTAAGTAGGGGACAGGAATGATCAAATCCACACTTAATAAAAGTCAGTGTCAGTTTCTTATAGATTTGTGATACAGAGGTTAAAAAGTCAGTTTGAGAAGCAGTATAGACTCGTGGTTAAGACCAAAGATTCTGGAGGATAGAATCTAAATCCTAGATCTAAATTCTAGCTCTTCTGAGTAATAACAGTGCAACCCTTGAAGAAATTCTCTCTTTGATCCAGTTTCTTTTTTTTCATCTGTAATAATAATAGTACTTACCTATACAGTAATATAGTGCCTGGCATATAGTAAATGCTCTATAAGAGTTCTTAGGAGAATTCTGCAGTGATGTATGGGAGAAATTAGGAGTATCTGCATAGTGTACTGAGGATAGAGAGAAAGATGGTGGTGGGGGGGTTGAATTTTTATTGGAGTAGAGTTGATTTCTAATGTTGTGTTAGTTTCAGGTATACAGCAAAGTGATTCCATTATACATATACATATATCCACTTTTTTTTAGATTCTTTTCCCATACAAGCCATTACAGAGTATTGAGAAGAGTTCCCTGTGCTATACCGTAGGTCCTTATTACTTATCTATTTTATATAGTGTAGTGTGTATATGTCAATCCCAATCTCCCAATTTATCCCTCCTCCCACTTATCCCGTGGTAACCATAAGTTTGTTTTCTACATCTGTGACTCTATTTCTGTTTTGTAAATAAATTCATTTGTACCCTTCTTTTTAGATTCCACATATAAGTGATATATGACATTTGTCTTTCTGTGTCTGACTTACTTCACTCAGTATGACAATTTCTAGGTCCATCCATGTTGCTGCAAATGGCATTATTTTGTTCCTTTTTATGGCTGAGTAATATTCCTTCGCATATATGTACCACATCTTCTTTATCCATTCCTCTGTTGATGGACATTTAGGTTGCTTTCATGTCTTGGCTATTGTAAATAGTGCTGCAGTGAACATTGGGGTGCATTTATGTTTTCGAATTATGGCTTTCTCTGGGTATATGCCCAGGAGTGAGATTGCTGGGTCATATGGTAGTTCTATTTTTAGTTTTTTAAGGAAACAAGGATGTGGTTTTGAGAAATATTCAAGAAGTAGAATGCGTGGGGCTTGTTAACTGACTAGATGTAAGGACTCAGAAAGAAGTAGGAGGCTGGGATAAACCCGATTTCTGGTTTGCATGTCCAGTGGATGGTGTAACTCTGATCATTGCAATAAGGAAAACAGGAAGAAAGGCCATTGTGGAGAGAGATGATGAATTCAGTTTTGGACATTGACTTGAAGATACTGATTGGTAAGGTCCAATAGACAATTGACTATCATATTCAGAATCATAGGAAAGAGAAACCTGGCAAGAAGATGTAGATGTAAGGTGTCCTTAGCATATTCATAATTGAAGCCACAGAGCAGATGAGGTCATCCTAGAGAACGAATCAAATGAGAAGGCCAAAGGTAACACCCTGAAGAACTTTTAAGAAGAAGGTGGAATTATAAAACTGACAACAGAAACTGAGAATGAAAAAACAAAGGAGAGAGTCCAGCTTCTGGCCATGATGGAGTGACTGCACTGCATTAATCCTCCCACTAGAAACAACCATAAAACCTGGCAAAATATACGAAATGGCTGTTTCTAGATGTTGGGTCATGTGGTGCAGTTCTGTGATGCCTGAGAGAAGGAGGTGGATGAGGTGAGAGCCTTGGGTGCTCCAGCTTTCGGTCTAGAGACAATTTTCTGCACCGCAGTGCAGGAAGGAGACGCTGCATCAGAAAACAGGGGTCTGGCTAAGTTGCAGAGAGAGATGGAGTGCAGGGCTCCTGATGCACAGCGGGAATTTGTAGGGCAGAGAAGTAGTGGGAAAGAACTGTGCCAGGAAGGAGCTCCTGAAATCTGCCTAGGATCCTACTGAGTATTTGAAGAATCCTAAGTTGTACACGTGTGAGCTGATGCTCCAGGAGCCTGGGCTAAGAACAACTACTGAGCAAGGAAAAGTTTCTGTGGAGCTGTGGTAAGCAATGATTAGAGCTTGAACAGGGCTGTGAAACCTTTAATTTCCTACCAACTAGAGTCAAGAGATTTTGTTGAACATCATGGACATTCAGTAGATTTGAGTCCACACATTAGAAGGGCATAGCAAGACACACTCCCAGGCAAGCCCAAAGACACACCTTAAAATTATCAAAATGATATGAAAGTAAGTTAACTCCTTCCAGAACAAAACTCAATAACGAGGAAACAAAATCCAAATACTCAAGAACTTAGTATCTATATGTCCAGTATGCATTCGTGGTAAACTTCTTTCCAAATTTGCTGAAAAATATAAATGAATCCAAGAAGTTCGATAAGCATCAGACAGAATAAACAGTAAGAAAATCACAGCAAGGAAGACATCATAATAAAAATAAGGAGACCTGCAAAGAAGCAGGGCAATGTGGCCCTGACCAAGAGAAAAATCAATAAATGTAAATACGTTCAGAAATTAGATAACGGAATTAGAAAACAAAGGCTTTAAGAGAACAATTATAAGCATGCTAAAGGATTTAAAAGTAAATATGAAAACAATAAAGGAAAACAATTAGACTTTCAACAGCAAAATGGAAATTACATAAAAAAAGAAACAGAAATTTTAGAAGTGCAAAATATATTGGAATGAAAAACCACTGGGTAGATTGCATAGCTGGTTAGACACTGCAGAATAAAGTCAGGGGAGTTTGTCATTATTTGAGGGAGGAAAGATTTTGGAGAGCAGATCGGAAGTTCAACAAGGGACAGGCTTGGTTTGAGATTTCTACTCTCTGTGCCAGCGTAGACTTCATTTAAGCAGCTGGAAGTATGAGTCTAGATTTCTGGGGAGAAATCTTGGCTGAGATATAAATTTCTGCATTGTCAGTTTTTCTGAGAGAGTGAGTGTAGACTGAAAGGAAAAGAAGTCCCCCAAAGGGACCCTTGAGCACACCTATATCTAGAGGTGGGGGAGATGAGAAGAACAAGCAAAGACACTGGAAAATCCCAGAAAGACAGGAGGAAATCTAGGTGAATATAATGTTCTGGAAGCACAGGAGAAGGGAATGGTTAACTTTATCAAATGAATAATTGGCTGTGGTTTATGAAGCAGGTCAGTGATGATTATGATGAAAGCAGTTTTGACAGAGTGGTGAAGGCAAAACCCTGATTGGAGTAGATTTAAAGACAAATGGGAGTGGAGGAATTTGAAGCAGGGAGGAACACAGGCAAGACTTTGGTGCCAATCTTCAATCCTGGAGTGAACCTGATAGCATCATTGGTCCCGAGCTGGCCTCCATTCTCTTTTACTTAAGGCAATTGGTTATCAAACGGAAAGCATGGATTTGGCCTCGAGAAGCCTTCCAAAGCTCTCATTAGAATGCTCCTTCTGTTTAATCTCAAACATTTGCCTGGTTCTCTTCACTTAAATGCAAGTGTCACAAACCAGAAAGAAAAAGAATGCACTGACCTGAAATTTCTCTGTGCTCAATGTTGGAATATCAACTAGGATACGAAAATCGTCTTCCGTTTATCAGCTGGAAGGGTTGTATACATAACATCCTTTTTTTTTTTTCCAGCCATAATCATTAATGACAGAACCGCATTGCAATTATTATGCTATTATTTCTCTAAGTCTTCATCTTTGACCCACTGTTTTGATCTATGTGGAGACCATTTTACTTTAATAGGCCTTGTGTACTTGCTCCCATGTACAGCATTTATAGTTTTTCAGCACTTGAACTATACGCTTTTCTCACCTATAGTTTATTAGTCACCCACCCTAGAATTGAAGCAGCCCCATCCTTCTCCTTAGTCACTGAACTTTGAAGCTTGGGAGTATTACAAATGGAGATTTGGGGGGATTCTCAGACACCCAGTTTGGGCTGAAAGGAAGGCAGTGTCAGCGTGAAGAATGTATTTCACATTCGGTAATATTTGACCCCAGATGAAGTAAAACGTGGCTTCACCTCCAATGTAAATAGTGGTCGGTTCCTACCCCATTAAGTGTTCCTGAAGACAAAGACTCTGGCCCATCAATCATAATAATACTCCCATTAGCTCTTAAGCAGCATGTTTGAATAGGAAACTGCCTCTCCCTGTCTCTCTCTCTTTTTGTCCGTTGATGATTTAGAGACAGTAAGATCTCCAGGCTTATCTTAAAAATATTTACTCAGCTTCTTTCAGTGATCATGTCAGAGCTTGGTCATAAAAACATACGTTTCTCTAAAGCAGAAGATGACAGAAGATGAGGAACACAGAGAGCCTCTGTCTGGCCTAATATTTTGGTGGAAGGTGACAGAGGAGATTAGAAAAGTAACAGTGAGGAAATGTTTTTGATTATCTGTCTGCTCCACTCAGTGAAACAAAAATAAAGGTATAAAATCTCCATCTGGTTTCGTTTTATCTTCTCCCATTAGGTCCAGGTCTACCTGTTCTTCAGACTTTTTTTGTTTTCGTCTTCCTGTGTTTTGTCTACTTATTCTCTTTGTGTTTCTGACTTGTGTTTATCATTGGAGAAGCTAAGCTGAATATGTGAGTTTTAAAATGTGTGAAGATAAGACTACAACAGTATTAAAGGTGTGTTCCTTCTTTGCGGAGGAATAAACCATAAACAGTCATGGTTGATCTAAGTGATTTTAAAGGATAATTACAGGGATTATACTAGTGGGAGGATCATATTAGTCCTATTAAAAATGATACTTTCCATGAGTTTTATTTCCCAGTATTTAATGAAAAGGATGCACTTACATGAGAAAATTAATTATTATTATTATCATAATAACTTTGTCCCAGGTGTGATGTGAAGGCCTTTGCATGTACCATCTCATGTGACTATCAGTTCAAAATTCTATCTTGCCTATAGCATGACTCTCATCTCTTAATAGAAGGTCATGAGCTGAGAAACCAAGAGATTTTTATAGAGGACTTGGAGCCCTCACTGAATGGGAGACATTTCATGTGCTGTCTGCCTGGGCCACGGATCACTGTGAAACCACCGACTCAGCTGAGCATGCGAAAGTGGCCTGACAGCATCACTTGACAGGAAGGATTTCCAAGTAGAGGAACAATGTCCTTAAGATTTTTGATGTGTTATCTAGGACTTTGACACAAAGACGTATTTTTCCAACCCCTTGGACGTGGTGTTCCTCTTGTTGCATGAAATCATACTCTTGATGGTGAAAACCAGTATGAATTTGGATCCATTAGTCCAGTTTTGTAGCCTCACATAAATATCTATCATTAAAACACGGGCGTTGGGGCTTCCCTGGTGGCTCAGTGGTTAAGAAGCCGCCTGCCAAGTCAGGGGACACGGGTTCGAGTCCTGGTCTGGGAAGATCCCACATGCCCCGGAGCAACTAAGCCCATGCGCTACAACTACTGAGCCTGTGCTCTACAGCCCGCGAGCCACAACTACTGAGCCCACATGCCACAACTACTGAGCCTGCGCTCTAGAGCCCGCAAGCCACAACTACTGAGTTCGTGTGCCATGACTACTGAAGCCCTTGTGCCTAGAGCCTGTGCTCCTCAACAAGAGAAGCCATGGCAATGAGAAGGCTGTGCACTACAATAAAGAGTAGCCCCCCCTCGCCGCAACTAGAGAAAGCCCGCCCGCGGCAACAAAGACCCAATGCAGCCAAAAAATAAAAAAAAAAACAAAATTTTTTTTAAAAAACCATGGGCGTTAATGTACCTGAACATGTGTGTTTCTCATTATTTTCTCCTGATATTATGCTAATCTCAATAATCCCTATTGTAAGTGACCTGTGTATCTAATTGGATTTTATTTCAACATCATAGGCTTATTCAAGACTATTTGAAAACTGTGCAGTTATTCTATTTAAAGTACTTACAGACAAGATAGCTTAGGTTATCTGATAGTAATTCTTTGAAAAAGGAAGAGAGCGATATTCCCATTTTATTTATGAATATGTTAAAAGACAGAGAAGGTAAATGATATCCCCCAGGATAGAGGGTTCATTGGTAGGAATAACAATGTTAAAACTCAAGACTCCGAAATTACAAATCACTTTGCCATGCAACCATGATATTGCAAACCAAACCAAATTAAATAAAAGATATGAAAATGTGTATTTGTGGAATAGTGCAAAGACAAAGGCTAAGGGCTTGGAATCTTTGACAAAAATATCAGAAAAAAAATTTTTTTTTTTTTTTGGGTGGCAAAGAGTTTTGAATTCGATATTTGGAAGAAATACTCCATAAAGCAGATCTTGGAAAAATGAAAACTTGTCATCATAGGAAACTGGTTAATCTTTTCACCTTATGCTTTTAGTTTTCCACTAGTGCAGAAAAGGCAATCTTCAATTCTAGGTCCAATATGTTGAACCTTCGGTGGCCACAGAATGTTTTACTGAAATACATTCAACAACAGATAATACATTTTAAAACCCCAATGCTTCCCATTCTTAGAAGTTACCTTGCCTCGAGAAATGGATGAATCAATGCAGGCGAGCACTTAGTGAATGGCTGCGATGGCCTCGTGGTCAAACCACATTGCTCAGCAAGGAACTCTTTGTGTTCTGGATACAATTGGAATGAGTTAAAAAAGAAACAAACCCAAAACTGGAAAAACCAGAAAATAAGATGAGCCAACTGACTTACTGACTGCTACCTTAGGGATGTGGGGAGGTAGCAACTACCAGTAGTTAGAGAGCAAAATATGGCGAGAGGACCTCTGATGGTAGTTATGAACTTTGTTAAATGAATACAGGTCATGTGGGGTGTAGGAGGAGATAAATACTCTGATATCACTCTCCTCCCAGCCACCCAGTGCTTCCTGTTAGTCAAATTCAACCAACCTCAGAAGCAAGGGAGACCTTTGATGCAGTGTGTCCATATTGTTTGGGCGAAACATGGCAGAGAGAGGCTCTGGAAATGCTCAGCACATCGACTGTTATCTACTATACGGTGTACTTTCCCATTAGCTAGTTAATTTTACAATCCTGAATATGATGAGGAAATGACCCAATCAAAAAATGAGCAGAAGACCTAAATAGACATTTCTCCAAAGAAGACATCCAGATGGCCAATAGGTACATGAAAAGATGCTCAACATCACTACTTATTAGAGAAATGCAAATCAAAACTACAATGAGGTATCACGTCACACCAGTCAGAATGGCCATCATCAAAAAGTCTAGGGCTTCCCTGGTGGCGCAGTGGTTGAGAGTCCGCCTGCCAATGCAGAGGACACGGGTTCATGCCCCGGTCCGGGAAGATCCCACATGCTGTGGAGCGGCTGGGCCCGGGAGCCATGGCCACTGAGCCTGCACGTCCAGAGCCTGTGCTCCGCAACAGGAGAGGCCACAGCACACAAAAGGCCACACACACAAAAAAATGTCTACAGATAATAAATGCTGGAGAGGGTATGGAGAAAAGGGAACCCTCCTGCACTGTTGGTGAGGATGTAAATTGGTGTAGCCACTGTGGAGAACAGCATGGAGGTTCCTTAAAAAACTAAAAACAGAGCCACCATATGATCCTGCAATCCCACTCCTGGGCATACATCTGGAGAAAACTCTAAGTTGAAAAAATGTATGTACCCCAATGTTCATAGCAGCAGCACTATTTACAATAGCCAAGACATGGAAGCAACCTAAATGTCCATTGACAGATGAATGGATAATGAAGATGTGGTATATTTCTACAATGGAATACTACTCAGCCATAAAAAAGAATGAAATCATGCCATTTGCAGCAACATGGATGGACCTAGAGATTATGAAACTAAGTGAAGTAAGTCAGACAGAGAAAGACAAATATCATATGATATCACTTATATGTGGAATCTAAAAAATGATTTAAATGAACTTGTTTACAAAGCAGAAACAGACTCACAGACATAGGAAACAATGTTACCATCATAATAACATGGTTGCCAAAGGGGAAAGGCAGGGGAGGAATAAATTAGGAGTTTATGATTAGCACATAAAAACTACTATATATAAAACAGATAAACCATGAGGTCCTACTGTTTAGCACAGGGAACTATTTTCAATATCTTGTAATAAGCTATAATGGAAAAGAATCTGAGAAAGAATATCTATATAGATATCTGAGTCACTTCGCTCTACACCAGAAACTAACAAAACATTATAAACCAATTATACTTCATTAAAAAAAAAGAAACTGAAGATGAGAAAGGAGAATTCATATGCTAAGGTTTCTACAACTAGGGTGTGGCCAAATCAACACTCAGACATAAGCATCAGACTTCAAGGCATTTTGGAGCACCTTCTATTGAACCAGAATAACCCTTAGGAAGAGTCAAGCTCCTGGCAGAAGAGTGAGTGATTCAGAATTAACTATAGTCTATCACATTTCAGTAATACTTCTTATTGCCATATATGGCTACCATCACTGCCAGCTTTTTCTTCATAACCAGCCAAGTGAGCAGTGACAGGTGAGGAGACACATCAGTGGATTCAGTCTTAACACCTGGTATCATCCAGAAGTGGTCTTATTGTTGGTGGATTACGTAGGTTATGCCAGTGATGAGCTGTGGTTGTTTATGGAACCTCTCATTTATAGTATGTTCTTTTTTCTTTTTATTTGCGGTACGCGGGCCTCTCACTGTTGTGGCCTCTCCCGTTGCGGAGCACAGGCTCCGGACGCGCAGGCTCAGTGGCCATGGCTCACGGGCCCAGCCACTCTGCAGCATGTGGGATCTTCCCAGACCGGGGCACGAACCCGTGTCCCCTGCATCGGCAGGCGGACTCTCAACCACTGCGCCACCAGGAAAGCCCTGTAGTATGTTCTTAGCTTTGGTCAGTCTGTGCATTAGTCTTTGTTCCCTGCTTACCATTCCAGCCTGGAATTCCAGATACCTAGAATGATATCTGGTGTGTACAGAATGTCTGATGCATCATTAAGTGGATGAATGAACAATCAAACGAACAGGCTTTATTGGATCCTCAGCCTTCTGGTCCAGACCCTATTAGCTAAATCTAACGCCACCACCATTATCATCATCTTCATCATCTTGACTATTTGGGGGCACACAGCAGATGCCAGATACTATGCTAAGCACTTTACATTATGGTTCAACGTGATGATTTCGACAACCTTGTGAGGTTTGGTACTTTGCTTTTATAGATGAGGAAACTGAGGCTTCGCAAAGTTAAATAAATGGTGCAAGATCCTATACTTAGTAAGTGGTAAAGGTGGAATTTGACGCTAGTTCCACGGTCTCTAGAGCGTGCATATTGAACGACTTCTCTATATTATCTCGTTTCCCACCTGCTCATCCCTGGAATACACAGTTCCTTGACTCTATATTACTGCTTGCTACAATGATTATCACTCATAGTTTGGCTCTCCTCCCATTATTTTTCCCTACTAGAGAGTAGCTTCCTATACTTCTCTATGCTGTTTTCTTACCCAGGATTGCTTGCATCATCCTTGGGTTCTAAAGCCTCTTTTGAGCAGAACACTAGATATTCTGGAAGCAACCTGAGGGATGGAGTTCTGGAGCCTTTTTATTCTCCCAAGACTCTAAGCCACTTGGGTCCACTATTCTCTCTTCTCTATGGTCCTTGGGTATCAGCATATTATACACTCATGATTGCCCCAAATAGTTCAAGTTCGGGGGGGAGGGGCACTTGGCTGCTTAGATTGTGTTTTATTTTATTTTTTATAGAACCAGGTAAAGAATTAAAGAATCTGAGAGATAAAGTGTCTACATTACTACGTTCTTAGCCAGTTCGTTGTCAAGAAACGGGAATAAAGCACTGGTGGAATAATCTCTTCAACAGTGTCTTAGTTATCAGAGCCAGACACATTTGCAAATGCCCCCAGTTGACGTACCTGTACTTGGGTTTAGTCATCTGAAATTACATGTGCTTAAAACTTTGGTTCTGAATCTTTCCCCAGGAGAGAGAGAAAAAAACCATCGGTCTCCATGGCATCACATCTTATTTTTTTAAGCTTTTTATAGATTCAAACCCCATTTCTAACCCTCATGATGATTCAGGCTGTGTCTATACGACACCAACACATATGGTAAAAAAGGGAAAAATTCAGGGTAATAATGGTGGAGTTAATTGACAAAATTCTCAATAAAGTAAAATTCCACCTGTTTGGAAGTCTTTTAGAATTCAGACCTTCCAGATTCTTAGGATTTTAACTATTAACATTAGGTATTAAAAAAAAAACCCTCTAACCATCTTGTTTAGAAATCCTCCTAAATGTTTAGCAGATTTATACTCCAATAACACTGTATACTAGATAACTTGAAATATACTCCAATGTGAAACATCTAGAAATACCAGATAAAATATAAGAAACACGCCAAGAGGTTAAAAAATGAAGAGAAGGCTGGAACCATAGAGTGAGCTGTCACTTACCGCTTGGCTGTCGTGAGGACTTGAGTTTAATGAATAAGCTGGAAGAGAAGAGAAAGTTTTTGGCTCATACTAGGTGGGAAGTTGGACCTGACACCATCACATAAAATCAAGATTTTTGAAGGATTACACCTTTAATGATGGAGTAAAATAGAAAATGTCCACCCACCAGCAAAGAGATATGACACAGAATGTTGGCTTTCTTATTCTGGCTCTGGATTAGAGGGGAAGGGAGGGAGAAAAACTCTCCTCTGAGAGCTCATAACAATCTAGCCCTAAAGCACATTTGGCATACGAAGTCACACCGCTTGAAAGATCCTGAAAAGCACAAGTGAAAGAACTCAGCATGCACACATGCATACACATGAAATAGTCCCAGCTTACTGTTCCCGACAGAAATTAAAACAATTTCCAGAGGGATTTTCAATCCAGTTCACCTAAAATTCCTCCACATAAATCCCCCTCAAACATAAGTGAATAATGGAAAATAATAAAATACCCTAGGACTTGCTACTCAGAGACTGGCATGTGGCCCAACAGCATCAGAATCCCTGGGAGCTTGTTAGGAATGAAGAACCTCAAGCCTTGCCCTAGACTGAGTGAATTGAAACATGTAATTTTACAAGAGGCACAGATGATTCAAGTATGTGTTGAAGTCTGAGAAGTACTACTCGAGAAACAAGCCACCATAAGCAATATCCTGCACAAAGAACATAGTAGACTTCCAGAAATATTTGATAGAGGGATTTTTGGATGCAAACATAATGCATTTGGATTGATTTAGTAGAGAAACGATGGAGCCAAACATATGAAACAAAATATTATGGTATTGAAAGAAAACTAGGAAGAGATATATCAGTGGAAAATATGGTCATATAGTCATTGGAATGAAACTCAATGTAGATGTTAAACAGAAGATAAAGAAAGCACAGCTGTAGAGAGAATTAATGAATTGGATGGTAGAGCTCAAGAAATTATACAGAATGCAATACAGACAAGCAAAAATCTATAAAATAAAAAAGAGAGGTTAAGAAAAATGGAGAAGGTCCACCAAATGTTTTTAAAAACATTCCAGAGGAATGAATAGGGAAAACGTGGGGTAGGTAATATTCACAGAGAAAATAACTAAGAACACTCTAACATTTTTAAAGACTCAAACCCTTAGATTCTGGAATCACAGTAGACTCGAAGCAGTATTTCAAAGAAAAAAGAATTTTACAATTAAATCATTAGTAAAGAAACTACAGAAAGACAAAGAGAACATTTTTAAAACATCGAGAGAGAAAAAAACAGGTTACCTATAGAGGAAGGAAAATGATACGAGTAGAAAATTTCTCCAAAAGAAACAATTAAAATGAGAAAACAGAGGATTATCTCTCAAATGAAAGAAAAAATAAATCTCGATGTCAAATTTCATGTCATCCTCAACAATAACTCCAAGATGAGCAAAAATAAAGACGTTTTCAAACATCAAAACCTATGATTATTACCAGTAAATGATACTAAATGAACCTCAAACTTTGCTGCAAAGTGTATGTCTTGGACCAGAAACAGCAGCGTGAGCATTACCTGGAAGGTGCCAGAAATGTAGCATTGCAGGTCCCATTTAGAACTTCTCAAGCTTTAATGTGCCTGTAAGTCACCTAGGGACCTTGTAGAGATTCTGCTTCATTACATCTGGGTCCTGAGGGTCTCCATTTCTACTAAGCTCCCAAGTGACACCCATGCTGTTGATCCAATTACATTTTGAGTAGCAAGACCACTCAGGAAGAACAACACTTACTGCACCCGCATGGTAAGAATTTAATTATCAAGAAGGTATGGTGAACGTTGCAATGATTCTGTGTGAAATAAATTTGGTATTGTTATGCTTTCTTTGCTTGAGGAAAAAAAAAAAAGAAGGCATGGTGAAAAATAATATGGGTAAACATGTGGGTAAATCTAGACAAGTGTTCACATAAAACAACAAAAACAATAGCAACTAATTTAATAAGAAAGCAGTGTGGAAATAAAATACTGGAAAACAATGATATGTAAGATGGGAATAAGATACAGATAGTTAAATATTTTAAGGTCTTCCTAATACGGGGGCAGTGCTATCGATTGACTTTTTAGTTCGTTAAGGAAAGTAATTTTGGACCTATATCTTCCTAAGCAGTAGATGGTAAGTGTATAATATATTTTATTTACTTTTTTTTTCGGTACGCGGGCCTCTCACTGCTGTGGCCTCTCCCATTGCGGAGCACAGGCTCCGGACGCGCAGGCTCGGCGGCCATGGCTCACGGGCCCAGCCGCTCCGCGGCATGTGGGATCTTCCCGGACCGGGGCACGAACCCGTGTCCCCTGCATCGGCAGGCGGACTCTCAACCACTGTGCCACCAGGGAAGCCCATATATTTTATTTACTTTTTATCAGCAAGTCCTACTTTATCTCAGCCCACCGTGTTCTTTAAATTAAATAATTTTCCAGTTCAGAACCCTGCTATCCTTGTCTGCTTTTTGCTTCTCTTCTCTGTAGCCTCAATTTTCAAATGTAGTCCAAAATAAATGCCTCTGTTTCATTATTACCCACACACTCCTTAAATCCATGCCAGCTGGCTTTCTTCTTTACCATCTTAAAAACCTCTCTGTTAAAAGTCACCATTGACATCCTAGTTAAAGAATCCAATGGCTCATTCTTTATTAAGCTGTATCAATTTCTCTAAAGTCCTGCTACTTAAAGTGTGGTCTGTGTGTCTTTGGCATCAGCACCACCTGGGTGCCTGATAGAAGTGCAGAAGCTCTGGTCTCCTTTCAGACCTACTGCATTAGAATCTATAGTTTAACAAGATAATTCTTGTGATTCGTTTGTGCATTAAAGTTTAAGAAGCACTGCTGTAAAATATTTGGCACTGTGGACCACCCACAAGTGCTTGAAATGTTCTCGTGTTTTGTCTTCCACTTTCCTTATTGCTTTCTTTTATATTTTTTTACATTGTCTTTAGCATATTTTTCTCCTTTCATTGCATAAATGAAGGTTTTCTCCAAGTTCTTTATCTTGACCCTTAACCCCCATCCCCACCCCTACTTTCTCCCTCCCTCTGTCTTGACAGTTTACTCCAGTTAATGACTTCCATTATTTTCCTAGACAGGTGGTTGGTTCACTTCAGAATCACCTAGGCTGCTTGTTAAAAATAACATTTCAGGGGCTTTTCACCAGAGCATCCAAACCAGCAGGTCTAGTTCAGGACCAGGAATATATTTTTTTTGCGGTACGCAGCCCCTCACCGTTGTGGCCTCTCCCACTGCGGAGCACAGGCTCCGGACGCGCAGGCTCAGTGGCCATGGCTCACGGGCCCAGCCGCTCCCGGCGTGTGGGGTCCTCCGGGACCGGGACACGGACCGCATCGGCAGGCGGACTCTCAACCACTGCGCCACCAGGGAAGCCCATAGTTATCTGTTTTATGTATAGTAGTGTGTATATGTCAATCCCAATCTCCCAATTTATCCCTCCCCCACCCTTCCCCCCCCCTGGTAACCATACGTTTGTTCTCCACATCCACCAGGTCACTCTATTTTAAACAAAAGGAATCCCTGGATCTCCGTACCCCTTTCCCAGGTTGAACTTCTTAAATTTCTTACTTTTGTCAATGGAATCACCATTCTAATCACAGAGGCTCACAGCCTGGATATCTTCCTTCATCCCCTCTCTCTCCCATAACTACCTGCAACTATTTACTGGGTCCTATTGCTTCTGTCTCCAAAATATTTCTTCCAACCTCCCACTTGACCACATTCTCCCTGGCATTGCTCAATTCTGGCCCATGTTATCTGTTTCTTAAAGTATCCCTCCATCCCACAATGCAGAACACTTCTTCCACCAATTCCCTTTTATGTTCTTTCCCCAACTTGGCTCTGCATTTCTCACTGGTTACTTGGCCCACTACCGATCTCTTCTGCAGAATATAAATACCACCTAACAATTCCAAAGGACTAATTACATGTCAAGAACTGGCTAAGCATTTAACATGGAGTGAAGGTTATTATCATCCCTTTTTTTCTTGAATAGATAAACAAGGCTCAGGGGTAAAATAATTGTCACTGGCTGGCAAGTGAAGAGAAAGATTTAAACCATGTAATTTGTAGGACCACCTAAACTCGAAAGCCCTTGTTTCATTATAAAGAAACTACTTCATAATATCTACTCCTTCACAAGCTGCCCCATGCTCTTTTCAAATCTAATTAAATCCTGGGTGTCTCTTGTGAACCCCGGTTTTTATTGGGTCCCATCCAGTGCTTGGTTTTTAAACATTCATGCAACATGTGACAGACATGGACCAAAGTTAGGGTAAGTTTTCTCTTATTCTAATTCTCAATCTATTCTTACATATTTTTGGAAACAAACAAACAAAAGCAAAACAAAAAACCCTCTTTTCTTTTATAGGTTGAATTATTCATCTGTACTTCTCTCCACCCCTTATGAATATTTATCAATTTCTTTACTAATAAAGTCACTCGCTTTTATATCACTGATGACTTATAATCACCACCCAACTTTAGTAGATGATGTCTATATCAATGTAAATGTCATATCCAACATGGCTGTTTTGCATTTCCTTATAACTTAGAATTTTAACTTTACTCTTTCAGCAACTTTCTCACTCCTGTGCATGACCTCGAGATTTGCCATACTAAGGTATCCAACACTAACATTTCAGTTCCTAGCTCTTCAACTTTGCATTCTCTCATTCTCACTACATCTGATCTTTAAATTCAGTGTGACCTCTGGCCCCATGAGGTCCTATAAAATTTTCCAGTTTATCAGTGCAAAGAAACAACGCTTCACTTTATTGTTTTTCAACTTGAGTGGTATTTGGGCTACAGGAGAAAATCTACCATCAAACCGATTACCGCAATTTCATTTTCTCAGTATTACCACCCTTCATGATTCCTTTTGCATATTATACATCAGTTTTCCTGCATACCTTTTCCATGCAATTTCAGTCTCCCATTCAAATCTTATCCCAAAGCTTTTTACCCTATCTTACTTCTATACATGTCTACGACAATTTTCTTCTCTCACTCTTGTCTTCAGATCTTCACTAGCTCTTTCAACCTGATCAACCAACGTGTCAATCAACACACCCACTCTCTTTAAAAAACAAACAAACAAAAATCTTCACTTTGTATTGAATTTGAATTAGTATGCGCTTGTTTCCTGTGATTAGTAATCGACACTATCTTCACCCCCTCATCAATGTCATAAAGCTTTTATTTTATAGGCAACAAAAAGTCAAGCTCATGTATAAAAAAAGTGAGCTAATCCTGTAGATAGGCAATCATTCCTCATTCACCAAACAAGGACCAAATACAAACACATATCAAAGATTTTACTTAACATCAACTCATTATTAATGAATTTATTCATGATTAACTAATGGATAACATAAACAGGATGTTATGACCAATTTAAAGCACAGACACACATGTGCCTGTGCTTTAATTTAAGAAAAGAAAATTAAAATTGCTGAATCAGATACAAAATTGGCTAATACTACACAGGGCAATATACCTTTGGTGTTACTGTTTCACTGGTCAGAAACCATTTCCATTTTGCTGGACAAAAATCTATCCCTCTGCCCCTTGTAAAACTGTAAAATAGGAAGACAACAGAAATTTAAGGCCCGCTCTTTGCTCAAAGAACTCCCAGTAATCTCTTCTCCCTATTTTGAAGTTTTGGATTATTTTCGATTATTGGGATTATTTTTCTAGCATCCCGCCATTGCCCACTTAGCTCCTGTGATCATAAACAATTTTCAAAGCCTGTTCTTCTGATCAAGAAAGGTTGGTCTTGTGACATTTGACCTGTGGCAACAGTGTACACTAATCATATAATCCTCCTTGAATTTACTCTGGAAAAACTAGAACCTTATAGCACTGAGTAAACAGTATTGCGAAAGAATTGACTTCTGTTTGGAAATGTCACAAGGAATCTCAACTGGACTTTAAAAAAGCCTCTCTCGTTTACTTTTCTGCCCTGAGGCTAGAAAGCCAAGTCCAAGGCATAGCCTCCACCAGATTTCACTCACAGTATTTATGAATTTGGGTGAATTTCTCTCTTCTTGAAGTTTACAAATTCTTGTAAAGTCCCTGATCTTCCAGGAAGTGGCTCCAATACTACCTGTGAGCCAAGCCCAGGTTCAAGTTCTTTGGAAGAATGTTATAGGCATTGGTTCCACGCATAAATTCAATCCTTATTCCTTACTACTGGGCTTGTCATTCCCGATTAAATGAGAGTCATTCTCAAACATGACACTCCCGTGCAGATCTTGGTTGCAGAATTCATTTGTCTAATTGCGTCCTGCAGAATTCATTTGTCTAATTGCGTCCTGGCACAAAGGGGGACCCAGTCTTATCCTGCTCAGGAGAAGTAATTGTTTCTGAATTCTGAGAGACAGGAAGATGTTAACACCACTTTAAAATGTTTCATTTTAGTTTTCAAGTGCATAGCCTACTAAATTGATACTTAGTCGGAGGAGAGAGCTCTTCCTGTATCCCCGAACAGTAACAAAACAGTGCTAGCTTTATTTTGTTAAAACAAGTAACCATAGTAGTAGTTCATTATGTTCTATGTAATATATTCATGTTCTGCTGGGTGTTGAGGGTGAGTGGTCTGCTTTCATGAAGTATGTCTGCCTCTGGGCTCAAAAGAGTCCTGGAAACCCCGACTCAGCTCGCTCAAGCAGTCTGAAATTGTCTAAGCACTGTTAGCTCAGAATCCTGTACCCAGAGCCTGTTCTTGGACGGATCAAAAGTTCACATAATCTTTTCACAGGACTCGGAGACTCTTCTGTGTTAAAGACGCAAGTTCCAGCCTGTAGCTTGTAGTAGAAACACCATCAGCTTGCAATAGCTTGCTTTGTAGGTAAGTGTCACAGGAAAATGGAGACTCGTTGGATAATAAGAATGACAGTCTGTGGTTAATTTATTATAGTAACCAAAACTATAAGGGTGGGAGTAAAATTCTATTGGAATTTCGTACAAACCATTTCATAGAGAGAAATCACTATTTCCCTTGAGGATAAGAATATATTATGAACAGAGAAAGCATTGCAAAATCTCTAGGGCTTTCCGTAAAGTGTACAATATCTGAAAAAAAAAAACCCATAATAATCACATTTTACCTACACTGACTTAATCTAGAAAAGGCTGAACATTCTTTCTGATCTGACAGTTTTTCCCATGCAGATTTTATAATAAAGTTGAGCTAATTAAGAAGCATGGAACATATGAAACCATCAAAATTACTTCTAGCATCTCTCTTTTTATACAATGAAAGAATCGATCGCTGTGAGTTGCCAGGGGCCCTCTAAGAAATCCTTTAGTTTTAGTGTGTCCTGATTTTATCCCCCAATTTTAAGGCTTGATCTTGGGAAGACAAAATTAAATGTGGTAACACAGAAGATTTTGACACTTGATTACAATAGGCTGATGGATGCCTGAGAAACAATCATTGGGTACCTATTTAATCCAAATAAAGTGATATTAAACTATTTTAAAATTAACATAGTAAGGAAACACGATTGTAAGGAACTTTATCACAAGTAAGGTTTTTCTTTTTTCTTTTTTTTGTGATCAAAGGTATGATAAAGTGAACACAAACCACAGACAATTCTATGATAAGATATGGAAACTTTGCTACCTGGACAGATTACACAGACAATTTTAAAACAACTTATTACAACCCCTTGTAAGAGCTCTAAGAATAATTTATCATCTTAACTGAGTCAGTTAGAATTTTGCTTTAATATAATACTTGGCAGTAAATGATTCACCAGTGTTTTTTTTTTCCTTTTAAATAAACCAATTAACTTGAGACAATTTTGGCAAAATTTTAACACATTTTATTACTTCTTTCCAGGCTCATGTATTTGAAGGTATTATAAACCAAAGTAAAGAAAAATCCCTTTTCTGCAAACCTTTTACAACTTCCCATATCCATTCATGCTTCGTCTCTCACTATTATCATTATTTTTTTTATTATTATTTATTTATTTTTTTTGCAGTACGCGGGCCTCTCACCGCTGCGGCCTCTCCCGTTGCGGAGCACAGGCTCCGGACGCGCAGGCTCAGCGGCCATGGCTCACGGGCCCAGCCGCTCCGCAGCATGTGGGATCCTCCCAGACCAGGGCACGAAACCGCGTCCCCTGCATCGGCAGGCGGACTCCCAACCACTGTGCCACCGGGGATGCCCGACTCACTATTATTTTTCACATTCTGGAACAACCGGGCATTTAAAGAGAAAACTACCTTTGTTTTTTTTTTTTTTTCAACTCTGATCAACTAAAACTCATTTAATTACTTTGTTTAGGTAGTCACACTTACCTGATACCATTGTCCCAGTGTAATTTCATGTTCTGAAACTCATGTTAATTCTAACTTCAAACCTAAGGAACTTCACAGAGAAGTTCACAGTTCTCCACTTCACAGAGAAGACTAAGAGGTAGATAATTACTAGTCTAAGGGTGATTGATGGTTTGTGATGGTGGGATATTTCCAGCAATAGGAACATTACAAATAATGTGTCCAAGGTCAGGACATGTTTGGTGTCTTCGGGGAATGGCAAAAGCATGTTTTACATAAAGCATAGGGTAGGTATGAGGGAGATTTGAGAGAAGGCATGAAATTCATGAGGGAGGGTCACTGACACCAGGAACCTCATTCACACACCTGCTGGGGATGTATGGACACCAGGGAAGAATACGGGGTCCATTCCACTTCAAAACACAGTTATCTTACTGAAGACTCTTACTGAAGATTAAGTTAGTGGGTTGGATTGAAACGGACCAAAAGAAGGACCAGAGATGTTAGTTATGTGGAAAGAACATTAAACTGAGCGCAGAGACCTGAGTTTAAACACCAAACCCTCAGTTTATCAGCTGTGTGATTTTGAGCAAACACTTAAACGTTTTTCAAACTGTAGGGTGCAACCCGTCAATTTACTTGGTTGTGATCAGCATTTAAAAAAATGGAATAGAATATTGTTAATATAGAATACATACAGAATAGGGGAGTGCTTTGTATATAATAAGGTTAAGTCTTGTGTCATGCAATTTTATTTTGGATGTACTATACAATATGTAGGTATAATGCGCTTACCATGTTAAAAGCAAAAGACAATTCTTACCTTGGGTTGTCATTTAAAAAGGTTGGAAGTCCCTGACACAACTCCTTTTACTGTTTGTTTTTTCAGCAGTGAAATAGAGAAGGTAAAATGTCAGTTTTTATTATTCCACCACGAGGTATTGAGAACAAGAAGGGTAACAAATAAAAGATACGTCTAAAACATTGTACGGACTACACAGTACAACACAAATGAACAAGAGATCCATGTTATTACGGTCACTATTACTACTTCTGCTTCTCTTGCTACTATTGATGCAACTATTCCAGCAAAGAGTAATGAATTCTTAAACTTCCATGCTTACACTTCAGAGGGAAGAAAAAAGAGTGAATGAATGTGAGACCTTCATTTCTCCTTTTTTTTAATCTCCCCCCTCCCAACCCCGACCAAATCCCAACCAAGGTTCTGGCGTGGAGTATTTGTTAAAGTAAAGGAGATTCTCATGTTAGGGATATGGGTGACACGCACGTAAATCACTGAAGAAGGGATTTATTTGGGGGGGTAATTATTTACATGCTTTAAAAAGTCCTTATCATTCTAAATTGTAGTTATGTGATCATATATCTGCTTTGCCCCTTCGGTTCTGAGACTGTTACTTCATCTTTGTATTGCAAGCCCCTAACACAATGTCTGACATAAAGTAGGTACTCAATTAATGAAAATTGAATAAAAATAGAAATATAATCCACTTGTATTCTGACAGTGTCAGCATGAGCTTTTCAACATCTTATCATTTCAATTTTTGCCTTCAAATAGTCCAGATGTTCCCCAGTGAGAACTGGAATAAAATCTTGAATTTACAAAGTCCTACCTGACCCAGTTCCTGCCTACATCTCTGACCCCATTTATTTTAATTTTATTTTTTTATTGACATATAGTTGAATTACAATGTTGTGTTAATTTCTGCTGTACAGCAAAGTGACTCAGTTATACACATATGTACATCCTTTTTCATATTCTTTTCCATTATGGCTTATCTCAGGATATAGCATATACAGTTCCCTGTGCTACATAGTAGGACCTTGTTGTTTATCCATCCTATATGTAATAGTTTGCATCTGCTAATTCCAAACTCCCACTCCATTCCTTCCCCAACCCCCTCCCCCTTGGCAACCACAAGTCTGTTCTCTATGTCTGTGAGTCTGTTTCTTAGATCTATGTTCATTTGTGCCACATATAAGCGATATCATACCATATTTGTCTTTCTCTTTCTGACTTATTTCACTTAGTATGATAATCTCTAGTTGCATCCATGTGGCTGCAAATGACATTAATTCATTCTTTTTCATGGCTGAGTAGTATTCCACTGTGCATATGTACCACATCTTCTTTATCCATTCATCTGTCTCTGACCCCATTTTATATGAATTTTCACACTGCCCACCATGACCAGTCACATGACCTTCCTTCTCTCTCAAACCTGACACATCTGTTCCCTTCTTGGGCCATTGATCTAGTTGTCCTCTTCCTGTGGATTGCTTGACAACTCCCACAATTACATTCACTCTTATTTTCTGTGCTTGTACCTAGAATATTTAGCAGATGTGATCATTTCAACAGTTTTACTTACTCTTCACTCATTAGCAAAAATAAAAAAATTAGGTATCTGTGGAAAGATTCTCTTGTCTGTGGCTGAGTCACTTATAAACTAAACCATGCTTTGCAGGATCTTTCTGCAAAACCATCTTAAATAAACCAAAACAAATTCTCAGAAGAAGATATTTTACAACCTTCACATGATATTTTTCCTTTTTGCATCCCTCTTGGCTTGTTCTTTTCCTACAATCTTATTCCTTAGGTGCAGTTTTATCAATAATATTCTGCCCTAATTCTTGTTTTTGGATGACTTTGTGAAATAATCTATTTTTCATCTTAGACTTACATAGTAATGGATGTTAAGGTGCTTAGTCATTTTAGTGGTTATCAACCACTGATAGTCACAGACACTCACATACCCAGTAATATCAGCAGTTCACTAATAGAAATCCACACATAAATCCACTCGGAATCCATTAGCCAAAGACTAGGGAATTCTGTTCGAATCCAACACCCTGGATTTACAAATGAGTAAGATAAATCCCAGAGAACTGAAATAACATGACCAAGGACATACAACTAAATGAGGTGTCTGACTCCTAAATCTTCAGACTCTCCGGAACACGGTGCTACTTTGTAACCAGGTTGTTATAGGTTTAGAATGAAATCTGGGGTTCTTTTAAGCCAAATGAGAATTCTACTTCTAATACATCTACGGTATATAGTTTTTTTTCTTATCAACATATGATTTGAAGATATAATAGCTGAAAACTCCCCAATTTGGCAAAAGAATGTTTGCGGCTTCAAGAAACTGAGTGACTCTCCGAAAGAATAAATTTAAAGAAACTTATACCCAGAGCCATCATAATCCAGCTGCTGAAAACTAAAGGCTAAAACAAAATACTGAAAGAATCTAGAGTGAAACAATGCATTGTCAATAGGGAATAATGATTACATTCTTGCAGATTTCTCATCAGATACCGTAAAGATCAAAAAGGAATAGCATCACATTTTTTAAATGCTGAAAGAAAATAATTGTCAACCAGGAATCCATATTTAGTAAAAATATTCTTCAATAGTGAAGGCAAAACAAAGACATTCTCAGGTGAAGGTTAACGAACAGATTTTTTTGCCAACGGATCTGAAATACAATAATTGCTAAATTAAATTTTTTAGACAGAAGGGAAATGATACCAGACAGAAATTTGAAACATGGAGAACCAAGGAAGAGCAAAGGAAATAGCAAATATTTAGGTAGAAATAATGAACGAGTTTTATCTTCTTGAATTCTTTAAACCAGTTGAAAGCAAAATTGTAACACTACCTGATGGGGTTTTTCAAGTATAGGGAGGGTTAATATATGACAACTGCAGCACAAAGGGTGGAGGATAAAAAGAACTTAGTGAAGAAAAGAGTAAAGTTTCTATTTTCAATGTGAAGTGGCAATATTTTGATTATAAGTAGACTGACAAAAGTTAAGGATGTATATTGTAATTCCCAAGAATAATCACTAAAATAACTCTACAAAAAGGCATAATCAAAATCTCAATAGCTGCATTAAAAAGGAATACAAAACAAGGGGATGGTTCAAATAAGCTAGTAGAAGATAAGAAAAAGCAAACAAGAGGAGATAAGGAAACAGGGAAAAAACAAACAAGCGAAAATTTAAATGGTAGACCTAATTCTGAGGATATCAACAATTGCATTGAATATAAATATCTAAATACACCAATGAAAGACAGAAATTGTCAGAACGAGTTTTAAATGTGACTCAACTCTGTGCTGTCCATAAAAAAAATTCCGTCGTCAATAAAATGTTAATTATGATCATATTATCAAACCCGTGTTACACAAGGCCTCGTAATGAATTCTCCTTATCTCTTCCTCCCATACATATTCTCCTTGCTCCACATTCTACTTCCTCAAGTATTACTTTCGTTATACAGTTTCTGTTGCCTACATAGGGCCGGGCACAAAATAAGTTCTCAGTATATTCCTATTAATGTAAAATTTAATCTCCCCAAATCTCATTGACTACAAAGTACCTGCAGGGTATTTGCTGATTTTCTTAAATCAAAATGGCTTATTTCAGGAAGAACTCTGGGTCAGAATAGCTTCATAAAACCATCTCATACTTTTCCATAATGGTCTATCCTACTCTGAAAATTTAAAAATGAAATTATATCATAACTAATAAATATAATAAAATACAAATTATGCATATCATATTGTACATTTTAATAAAATAGACTAATGCATTTTCGATGATTTTTATCAAGAATGTCTAACAAAAGACATATTTGATTAAGATCCCTCATTAAGTAATAAATGAACTAAAACTGATCAATCCTTCACACGTATCTTGCTTCTTTTTGAGGTTTTTCCTACAGTAACAATATCAGTTTCATCTAACATTGCTGACCATTTTCTATGTAAAAGACATATGCTACATTCCTTTTTTCATTTCCTCATTGAATGTAGAAATCTACAGGGTCAGTGTGGAGGGATAGAAAATGGATAGACTTTCAAATCTGAAGACCTGAGTTTGAGGCTTGAAGACTTAATTTACAACTCTCTTAAATTCTTTGAGTCTTTGCCTCCTGATCTGAAAAATGGCAATGATACTACAGCGCCCCACTTACATCCCAAGGTTATTCTAAAGATCAGACTGCACTTGTCTAGCACTTCAAAGTCTTTAAGGAATTTCACTATCTACTTCTGGTTTAATGCTGTTTCTACTATATCAAGCAGCCATCTTTAAAAAATTTATTTATTTATTTATTTTTGGCTGCGTTGGGTCTTTGTTGCTGCGGGCGAGCTTTCTCTAGATGCGGCGAGCAGGGGCTACTCTTCGTTGCGGTGCGCGGGCTTCTCATCGCGGTGGCTTCTCTTATTGCCGAGCACCGACTCTAGGCGCGCGGGCTTCGGTAGCTGTGGCTCACGGGCTCTAGAGCGCAGGCTCAGTAGTTGTGGCGCACGGGCTTAGTTGCTCCGCAGCATGTGGGATCTTCCTGGACCAGAGCTGGAACCCGTGTCCCCTGCACTGGCAGGCGGATTGTTAATCACTGCGCCACCAGGGAAGGGAAGCCCCTCGAGTAGCCATCTTTAAAGGGCTCTTAGGTAATGTGATTTAACTCTCTCCACGTAGGCACCAAAACAATGGTTGTTTTACACCCCAATTATTCTTATTTTCATCAATATAATCTCTTCAAAGAAAATTGTCCCCTAGATCTTCTGTGAAATGCTTCCTTACACCCATGGAGAAGTCAGTATATAGGCCCAACGCCAGGATAAACAACAGAAAGTCAAGGGAAAGCCTGTGGGTTAACGTGACAAGTCACTTGCACAAATAAATCATGCAACAGGAGAAATGAAGCCACATCTACATGGCGTCTAACTTGAATTCCAGAAAGAGTCATTTTGCCTGAAAAGGGCACCCTCGCTAGAAGGCTGACGCCTCATGTTAGTTTGCTAGTATTGCCACAACAAATCACTACAGACTGGGTGGTTTAAAGAATAGAAATTCACTTACTCACCATTCTGGAGGCTAGAGGTCTGAGGTCAAGGTGTCAGCAGGGTTGGTTTCTTCTGAGGTTTGTCTTCTTGGCTTGCAGATCCCTTGGTCTGTGGTTTCTATGTCCTAATCCCTTCTTCTTATAAGGACACCAGTCACATTGGAATACCACCCGCCCCACCCCGCAATGATCATATTGAACTTTAATTACGTCTTTAAAGACCCTACAACCAAATACAGTCACATTCAGAGGCACTGAGGGGTAGGACTTCAGCATACGGACTTGTGGGGTGGGGGACACAATTCAGCCCATAACAGCCACCCCTAATGGCACCTTACCCAATTTTCATGGGTTAATAGCTTTAAATTCCTTTTCCACCAACATTAGGAGGTTCCTGACTCACTCACTCAACATGTGCTATTGAACATGAGCTAATACGCTGGATTATAAATACAGCTCAAGTTGTGCTGACGCAAAGCAAAGACATGTGCAGCTGAACAGTCATCTCAGGAAACCAGAGTGAACAGGAGATGCTCCTTTCAAAATGTATCAGTTTGAAAACAAGTGGAAATTATGTTTGATGAGAATTTGGAGCAAACTCGCTCTGCGCTGAACTGGATTCTATTCTTGGCAACGTCCAGAGAGAGGCAGTTGCTGGAGAAATTATTGGGACGTTGACCCAGCAAGCATTCATGTCAATTACACTCAATGGGATTGAAACCACATCTGAAGTCTGTCCGCAGAGGGTGAACCGCAATGCGGAGGCCAGGCACAGTGACCCTGGTCACAGCGCCTTCCACTTAAAAGCATCAGTGCCTCTCGACACCTTCCTCTGCTATTTACAGTTACCGAAGAGGAGCGTATTTACTTTCACAGATCGTTCTGTTGGGTTCCCCTTTTCTGCCTAGTTACGGACATCTTATTGGGAAAAAAAATCCAGCTTCCAGGGCTTCCTCTCTCAGGCCATTCCAAGTAACAATTTCTATCATTTTCCAGTTTCCAAACAGCAGCAGATCAGAGAGTTTTTCCCGATTCCCTGAGGAACAGAATAAGTCACACTGTGTCTCATTAATATACATATATTTTTTTAATTTCCAAGAAGAAATGGAGGAAAAGAGAAGGATCGGGCTTTAGGCAATGCAAAAATCATTCAGCACAGCAAATAAATCAGCTTGAATTCTGATAAACAAACCTCTTTTTGGCTGCAACTAAACAAGTTTGCAAACTGATGGTCGTGTCTCTGAATTTAGTGAGGAATTGCATAACACAGCAGGTAGGCCAAAAAAGCACCAATAAATCAATCTTTACTAAACATAAAGTGAGACTTGGCAAAGCTGAAGAAGAAAAGGAAGAAGCCGAAACGTGCACATGAAATTTCCACATTAAAAACTCATCGCTCTTGCCTGGGTCCTGATGCAATTTGAAAGGAAACAGACAATTCTATAATTTTAGCAAAAATATTTATGGTACGGTATACAAGTTCACCCAAACATTCTCTCCCAAGTTCTTTCAAAAATCAGCCTTCCCCAGCAAAGGGGCTGCAAAAAGACATTTATTTTTAGTACATTTCAGAACATTCTGGATCCTAATCATAAGAAAACACAAGTGCGTCTATCCTTCCCACCTCCATCAAAGAGCTTTTTGACCAGATGCCCTTGGTTCCCCCCTCCTTTATACCACACTTTAGAGGGGAGCACATGTCTTAGAATCAAGGTCCTTGGAATCAAGGTCAGTTGGTCAACATTTCAAAGACAAGGTCAAACATCACGTTGCAGCTCTAGGGGAAAAAAATGAGGAATTTAAATCAAAAACACTGGTTTTAAATTCTGGCCCTGAGCAACCTCTGTAAGCTCTAGGTTTTAAGGATGCACTATTTGGGGGAAAATGTATATGAGTTTGTATGAAGAATTTATAAAAGCAATATAAAAGTAAATTATCTTTACATCTTACTGCGTTATAGTAAGGGTTGGATCAAAGGGGGAAAGGTGAGCAGAAAAATCTTTTATTTGTTCATTCATTTACACACTCAGCAGATATTTATTGAGGGTCTATTTTGTGTCAGGCAGGTTTGCAACAATCCAACTGAAGTCTCCGACCTCAAGGAATTCAGACTCTAGTGAGGGAACAAGATGTACCAGCTGGTGTTGGCCAGTGAGCATGAAAGCTGGGATAGAAGGATGCACGATGGGGTAATGAGAGAATGAAAGAACAGAATTAGTCAGCCAGGGAAAAGTTAAAACTATTAAAAAAAGTATTTATTTTTAATTATTAAAAATTAAAAAAAGATTTTAATCAAACAAAGGAGAACAAAAAATGAATCGTTCTCGGGACTTGCCTGGTGGTCCAGTGGTTGAGACTTCACCTTCCAATGCAGGGGGTGCAGGTTCGATCCCTGGTCGGGGAACTGAGATCCCACTTGCCTCAGGACCGAAAAACCAAAACATAAAACGGAAGCAATACTGAACCAGTTTCAATAAGGGCTTTAAAAATGGTCCACACCAAAAAAAAAAAAAAAAAAATCTTAAGAAAATAAATAAAATAAAAATGAATAGTTCTCTTTGGACTTTCTTTGCAAGTCTCACATTTGTGTACTCATCACTGAGGACATCCCTGGTTAATCCACAGAAATAAAAAAGGATACTTTTATGTTGTGTCTAGTTGCTAAGATCGTCCCCCAATTATCCCCTTTCCTGGTACTTGCACCCTCAGGCTCCTCCTCTCCCCTTGAATGTGAGTGAAAATTTTGACTGCTTCTAATTAGCAGAACATGGAAAAGGTGATGGGTTATGACTTCCATAATTACGTTTCATGAGATAATAAGCTGTCTTGCTGGAAGATGCTCCCCGTGGCTGGCTTTGATAAAGCAAAGTGCTGTGTTGTAAACTGCTCTACAGAAAGGCCCACATGACATGGAAGGGATTGCAGCCTCTGGTCAATAGCCTGTGAGAAACTGAGGCTCCAATTCAGGAGGCTGGGATTAACAGACACACAGGACTCTATATAAAATAGACAACCAACAAGGACCTGCTGTAGAGCACAGGGAACTCTACTCAATATTTTCTAATAACCTATAAGGGCAAAGAATCTGAAACAGGAGGTATATGTACATTATATAGATAAATAACTGAATCACTTTTCTGTACACCGGAAACTAACACAACATGGTAAATCAACTATACTCCAATAAAAAGATAAAATTAAATGAAATAAAGAGTTAAAGATGACAGGGGAAAAAAAAGAAACGGAGGCTCCAAGTCCAACAGGCCACAAATAATCTAATTCTGCAGCAGCCATGTGTGCGTGGAAGTGGATCCTTCCCCAGTTGAACCTTTTGTTTACACTACAGCCTCAGCCAACACTTGGATGGCAGCCTTTTGCGAGCCTGAAGCAGAGGATCCAGCTAAGCTATGCGTGAACTCCCATCACGGAAACAGTGACATCATAAATACACGTTGTTTTAAGTTGCTACGTTTGCGATAATTTATTATGTGACCCGAGATAAATAATACCGTATATAATATGAACAAAAGGGAATTTAAATACATAGATTCTCTCTTGTGTGGACCTTATTCAATTTACTAAAA
This sequence comes from Globicephala melas, assembly GCF_963455315.2. Classification (NCBI taxonomy): domain Eukaryota; kingdom Metazoa; phylum Chordata; class Mammalia; order Artiodactyla; family Delphinidae; genus Globicephala; species Globicephala melas. Next base: position 23,997,448 of record NC_083333.1, read on the forward strand.
AAAAAGAAAAACAAAAGATTTTAAGTGTAACTCTTTTAAGTGCAACTTTTTCAGGGAAATGCATATCCCATAAGGAGATACACATGTTCCTACCCATAGTGTCTTCAAATTTTCAGAGCAAGCGCATTCTGACCTCAGAGTATACCTATTACCCCTCTCTAGCTGACTCCCAGGCATCTGCAGATGGTAAAATATGTCTCTCAACGACCTATATCTCCTTAGTCACAATACATTTCTGCAGGCAAAGCTCAGCTTTTCCCCAGAGAGCCCTGCGGCTGAAGAAAGTTGCGACTTTAAATTCCGTGAATCCTACAGGTTCTTAACTCCCTTGTTTTTGAGAGATATAAAGCTCAGAGGGTTAAATAAAGGTGAAACTCTAAACGAGTGACTGGCAAACCTGTTCTGTAAAGGGCAAGACAGTAAATATTTCAGGCTTTGTAGGCCGTGGGGTCTCTGTTGCAACTTCTCAGCTCTCTTGTTGCAGAAAAGAAGCCCTAGACCATCCACAAATACATGAACAGGACTGTGTTCCGATAAATTGTAGTCATGTACACTGATGTTTGAATTTTACATAATTTTCACATATTAGGCAATGTCAGTCTTCTGATTTTAAAAAATCATTTAAAAGTGTAAACACATTCTTCGCTTATGAGACAAAGAAAAACAGCAGGTGGACCGGATTTGGCCTGACCCCTGCTCAAAACCATTAATTCCCAGGTGTGCTGTGTAGCAATCCCAGTGACTTCTAATGATCCGCATATTTTCCAAATTCAATTCATGTCATTCACATTTATTAAAAAATTAGCATGGAAGGAATAAGAGGTGCTGGGAGTTTCAAGAAGGAGGTAAGGGAAGAAAGAGTCAGGGGGGGATCTGAGGGGTAGGTGGCATCCTATATGAAACAAACACTCATGGGGCATTGCACTCGAAAAAGGAACGAACTTAATACTTTACGTTGTCCTGGCAATTGAAAGGAAACATTAGGTTCTATGTAAAATCTAGGGACTGGTTTGCCAGGGTAGGGACTGCCTGATTTCCATTTCATGATATTAGCTCTCAGTGGTACAGAGAGTTCTCGTAACTCCCCCAAGGATTAACACGGGCTTTGGGGATAAAGTGCTGCACACATATGAGCAGATCACACAAACGAGCTGTACTCCTTGTGCCCAAGAATTTGGGTTCTCAGCCACGCTCTGCTCCCAGCATGCTCCGTCCTGGCGGCCAGTTAATCAGACTGATCAGGGGACAAGTGTAGGCACAGCCTTGAACGGGCAGTGTTGTTCTAAGGCTCGAAAGGGTGCTTCTGCCTTTTAGAAAGGTGAAACTTGTTCTAAAATGCATGAAAAGACCTGTCCGACTTGGAAAAAATATCACCAGCTCCTGAGCAAACATTTCCTTTATGATGTAGATGCTTTCATGTCTCTTTCAAAGTCTTAGGTCACTCCTTTAGCTTTAGGCTTTGTCTTACATAAGAAAAGGGAAATGGCGGGAGGGAGGGAAGAGAAGGACGAGGTAGCTCTTCATAAAGGACCTTGAGCAAAGGATCTCTCTGGCCCTAAGGCTCCCTCCAGTTGCGAGAATTGAGCTGCTTCCGTTTTACTACTAGAGTCACTCACCGGCAGTGCTCTCTTCCCATGTTTAACACGCCTAAGCGCTCAGTGAGTGCTTTCTGAGTGTTCCTGACGAGAGACGTGCCCTGTCCTTTTCTGAAGAATCATCTATATTGTCTCTTCTACTCTGGGCGCCCATCCAATATGAAGCTCAGATCTTGAATTCCCCTGCCAAAGAGCGAAAGATTTTAAAAAGCTGTCAAACAGACTCAGAAGACAGTGTCTGAGAGCATGTCCTAAGTTTGTCTTATAGCAATTATGATGACGTGAAACAGTAGCAATGGTTTCTTTTTCAATGATCAGGGGAAAAATAAAAAAGCATTATGGGAGGAAAAATAAGCTATAAGGATGCAAGAGCTCTTGAGACCATCATTTCATGTCTTTGATTCTGTGCAGACCTGTGCTCAGAAAAAAAATCTCCTGAAAGATAGTGAGTGAGTTTAAAAAAGCCCAGACTCTCAGTGGGAAACAAATAAAATCAGGAAGCCGTTCCTAAGGCTTATTTTGAATTTCTCCCACTGTCATGTTTAACAGGGAATGTACGTTGAGATATTAGCAATGACACTTAGCTTCAAATGGGAAGAACCTTTGTCCTTCCTGAGCTGAATGTTGCATGTGGCATACTCTCTACAGAAATTATTTTTGTCCTTCATCTACGAGAGCTAAAGTTCTGGCTTAGAAGCAGGATACTGGATAAAATTACAGATTCTTAAATAGACCTGGAAGGAACTTGAGAGCTTAACTGGAGGATCACTAATCTTGGAAACAACAATCTAGAATGTCCTGGTGACTTGAAGCAGTTTGCTCAGCTAGCTAGTGGATGCGCTAATTGGATCAAACGGTATTGGTGTAGGGTTGTTTTTTTTTTTTCCGATTTCAAAAATAGATCAGTTAGGTTCCCTTTATTCAACATCGATGGGCCTTTGTACACAGACAACGGACTCTTGTTGTAGGAATGAAAAAAAGACAGGACTAATGCTGCATCCCTTTTTCCATTGACCCAGGAAAGAGATGTATCCGAGTTCAGAGGGAATGGGATGTCCTTGTCTCGCCTCTTTAAGCAGATGGGGTAGGCTGGTAGTGAGGAAGGAGGAGAGACATTGTTCTCCAAGACCACGGGTCCCCTACAAACTGGATCGTGATTTGCCTTGTTAACAGAGGGATAGTGATTCCCAGGGCAGGTCTCTGTAGGTGCAACGTCCATGGCAAGAAACAGGTGTGGGTCTTATCATCTGGGGCTGCTCCAGGAAGACAGGGTCATATGACAGGTGTAGACCTAGCACCTACGGAGAGAGGTAGGGGATCCCATCTGGGCTTCTGAGGACCAGGTGGGCCACACATACTTAAAAAACTCAGTCAAATATCACATTTTGTTAAAGATAACATTCACACACCACTTCAAACTTAACATTGTCCTGCAAATTAAACTGTTTTGTTACAGTGTATTTGCAAGCACCCTTTTATACTTACATTCTGTAAATTGTAACTAATTTTCAAGACTGTTGAACAAAGAAAGGGGTTCTCCTAACAAACAGGCAGATGGAAGATAAAATGCCATAAATCAGAAACCCCCTAACTTTAAATTAGTGAAGACGGGCAATACCCTACTTTGACCCCCAGGTAAGTGGTCTTTCTGGGACACCAGGAGTTAAGTACCATCTGACCAACTGTGTACGTTAAAGCTTTATCTTCATTCTCGCTCTTCATTTATTCATTCTCTCTTATTCCATAGGACTTGAGAAGCTTACCAAATTATGCCTGACAAAGAAAGACGGTAAATATTAGGGCGATCCAGGTCAAAAAATCAAGTATGAAGATAAGGCCAAGGGTAGTATTAACTCACATGCAAATGAACACCAAACCATTTTATATTAATGCTAGACATGGATCATAGATTGGATTCTAAATTTTCTAGTAGCTTGTGGATAATCAACATATAATGACTATATGAATGTGAATGTGTGTGATTCCATGTGTGTGTGTGAGCATGTGTGTGTGCGCACATGCATGAATGCACATGTGTGGATACACGCGTGAGTACATATAAGTGTGTGTGTGTGCGTCTGCCAAAGAAACATGCCTTTTTTTGCTACTGATAACTAAGGCATACTGGTAGTCTTTGAATGAGTTCACAAAAGATTTGCGATTTCAATATTGCTCTATCTATACAAATTTCTCAACGAAAAGAAAACTTGCCCATGCTCTACAAAACAATAAATGATTTAAAATTTAAAACTTCAATCGAAAATAATTTAAATTTTAAAATCTGAGATTTGTGTTACTTTTTTTCTATAGCTCGTGATTTGCCTTATTGAAATATGGCTCGTTCTAGCTGAAATGAATATGAACTTAACTCTTTGAGCTCACGTTGGCCTGGGCCGGGTGGCCATGAGAAGGTCTAACAGAGAAGTTTCAAAGGGAGACAAGGATGTCTATTCAGAATATAACATTTCTTACAGATCATCCCAATAACTGTTAAAACACAGCGGGTCATTCTGGCTGTGCGGCAGCTGAAACATTACAGAAATCAGAATCACTATTCATTTTATCTAGGGCCTCAATTCCCTCATCTCAAAAATGGAAGAATTCGTATCTACATGACTTTTTAACTTGGCCTCTGAATTCTTTGCCTCTTTTTACTGAGAAGCTAAGTGGGCGACGGAATATCAGTCTTCATCCTTTCTGTTGTTGCCACTGTTTTCAGGACAATAACAATAGTACTAGATACTGTTATTGAGTATTTGCATTATGTTAGACTCTATGCCTCAAATAATTTTATTTCATCCTCACATTAACTCTGAAAAATAGTTCTGTCATACTGTTCCAAAGGAAGAAATCGGTTCTATAACTTGCCAAGGTCGCCCAAGTAGTATACAATTTGAATTCAAGGTTAAAATCAAGAACTAAAAGAACTTGGAGTTTGTTAATCCCATATTCTTTTGAAGCAATTCTTGACCACGTACTGTCAGCAGAACGTTAGAAGGTGACGGAGTTCAAGAGTTCTGTGTGCATGTGACTGTGAGGGTGTTGAGGGATTATGGGTTAGATCTGATGTCACAGAAACGACCGGTCAGCTTAAGAAAGCAGAAGACACGAATCACTTCAAAATGACAGTTTCTACCACACCTAGCAGAGACACAGAGAACCAAAACTTAGAAGTGCAAAGTTCCATGCTTTGTAAGAGGGGAAAGTATGCCGCGTCCTGGTGGGGGCAGAGCCGGCGTTCAAATCTGTGTTTTATGTACTTCTGTCTTCGTCTTGATAAAGTAGCTTAGTTCCTTTATTTCACTCTTCTTGTAAAAGGGAGTGGGGTAGAGATGGAAGCTGATGAGTGAGAGGTAATAAGAATTACCCATTATACATGATATTTACAGCTGAGACTTAGAGATGAAAATTATTGTAAGCAAATAGTCATGTGGGCTCAGGAACGCGCTTGAAATTCGGAACCGTTGTTTTTCCCTGTATGAGAGACATAACAAGTTTGCCCAAAACCATAGTTTATATGCATTTGTTTCCACTGCTCTTTCCTAACCTCAGCAAACATACATGGACCCTAACCCTATGCTGTGTGCTTGCAGGAACGTACAAACACATAGCAATAGACTTTCCTGAAATCTCCACAAGTCCTAGCGGCAAGATGGTTAGAGGTGGTTAGAAATGTTTGCTCCGTTCCACCAACTTGCCTTTCTGCTCCACAAGTTCTCTGGGAATATTTCTCTTATATGAGTTACAAGAAAGATTCCTGGCCTTAGAGGAAACACAGATGAACAAATTAACCTCTACCGCATTACACAGGCCGCCAACCGAGACTAATCTTTCCTTCTCTTCCTCATATCCCTATATGAGGGAGGTGGTTTAATAAGG